>NC_080175.1:66107867-66449601 GCF_950295315.1 Erinaceus europaeus
AATACTCTGTAGTTCCCAATGACTTCCAGAATCACAGAGTAGGCTTACTAACTTCAATAGTAAGTCCACTTTGGGATCCATGTACATGATAACAGAAGAGGACTAAAGTTTGGGAGTGAAAGTGTTTTGTACCCAGCTACCACATGGAGATGAGAAATTGTACCATAGGTCAACAACTGTACTGTAATCCTCTAGCCCACCAGTAAAGAAAGTAGTAATAATTAAAATCATTCTGATGATAACAAAAAAAAATAAATAAGCAACCAAAATATTTTTAAATGCTATTATCAAAAAAGAAAGTAAAATTTTGAGAGATGCAGTTGAGGAAATCTCTCTAAAAAAAACAAAACAAAGACATTCATCTACATTCCCCACCCCCAAGAAAAAGAAAAGAAAAAATGAGAGAAAAGATTAGACACAAAAAGGGTTAATTCGAATGGTCCATTATGAGACCAATAAACATTCCAGAAGAAAAAATTAAGGACAACAGAAAAGAGATACGTATAGTTACAAAGAAAAATGTCCTTGGATCAAAGACAAAATTTCTGGCTAATGTCTATGGTGTCAAAAATTGTATTTAGTATGATGAAATATTAGAGTACAAGAACTGAAAAGATTCTAAATGTTCCCAGTTGGGGGTAGGAGGAGAAGTAAAGAAAACCACATACGAAGGAAATAGGGTCTGACCAACATCACACTTCTTATTAGAAGAACTAGATGTTAGTCTACAACAACAACAACAACAACAACAAAAAAAAAACATTTTCTAAGTTCTGCAGGATTTGGAAGCTGTATCCCAAGGTCCAAGTCCTGTCTGTTGCTGTTTTCAAAAAATGCATTTTTTATACATGTTTTGCATTTTTTAATTTATTTTTTATTTAAGAAAGGATTAATTAACAAAACCATAGGATAGGAGGGGTACAACTCCACACAATTCCCACCACCCAATCTCCATATCCCACCCCCTCCCCTGATAGCTTTCCCATTCTCTATCCCTCTGGGAGCATGGACCCAGGGTCATTGTGGGTTGCAGAAGGTGGAAGGTCTGGCTTCTGTAATTGCTTCCCCACTGAACATGGGCGTTAACTGGTCAGTCCATACTCCCAGTCTGCCTCTCTCTTTCCCTAGTAGGGTGGGTCTCTGGGGAAGCCGAGCTCTAGGACACATTGGTGGGGTCTTCAGTCCAGGGAAGCCTGGCCGGCATCCTGATGACACCTGGAACCTGGTGGCTGAAAAGAGAGTTGACATACAAAGCCAAACAAATTGTTGAGCAATCATGGACCCAAAGCTTGGAATAGTGAAGAGGAAGTGTTTGGGGGGGGGGGGGGTACTCACTGCAAACTGTAGTGTATTTCTGCTTTCAGGTATATATTTTGCAGTAGTTTACGGATACATGTGAACATATGCTCTCTCTCACAGAACCTGGTCTATATCTAGGTTTTGGGACTTTGTTAGAAAGTGAACCACCTGGGATGGAATTAGAGAATACTATGAAAGGAAAGGTCTCACCTGAGTAATGAAGCTGAAGGGTTATAATTCCACATCTGAAGTCTCTGGACACAGTCTGAGCTGAAGCATGTTGAGGTGGCAATCGTTGTGTTGATTAGGTTGCGATCGGCAGATGCAATATTATTTGATATGGATTGGGAGAGGCATGAGGGAAAGTGGGCCCTATCCAAAGGTTCCAGGACTGGGGGAAATATAGGCTCTATAGTGGAGATGTGAGGTTCCTGCTGTCTTAGGGTTCAAAAAGACAATGGATAGTTATTGTTACCATCACATTATTTGGTAATTGGGTTAACTTTGAAAAGTCCTTTTGTTAGGGTTTGCTGTATAGTACCCAGTATCTTGTATATAGCTGTGCCACCGGTTGCTTCTGATCTACTTGGTCTAGGCTTTTGAGAGAGTCCGCATATCAAATACACAGCCTATATATTAAAAAGACTCAGTCTGTGTTTCAAAAACTTCTAGACATACAATTAATTTTCCCCCTCATATTAATTAACTAGTGATTTATATGACTACACTTTACTAGGAGTGTACATAAACACCATTCCCACCACCAAAAGACTTATTGGAGCAAAGTCAAGCTCATTCATTTACATTGGGTCTATACCTTATCTTATGAGATGGAGTTCAAATAGTTGCCACAGCAGACCACCACATGGCCTTCAAGCCCAAAAATATTTACTCCTGTAATAGTCCAAAATTGTCAGTTTCAGTTTGATGCAACAGAGATCTGAAAACTCTTCCCTCCAGTCATATGCTTGAAGAGGAAAGCTTTATTTTTCAACACAGTACATTAGGAGAATGGCAGTTTTGTCAAACTATTCACCCCCTCACATTTCCTATATGTTCTGGGAAGAGGAAAAAAAAAAAAAAAGCCAGGGTTCTGAGACCAGGATTCTACCAACTGTTGCAATATCCTTCCCACTAGAGGATGGTAGGGGGTATCTTCCCCACTGTAGTCTTCCAGGCAGGGGACCTGAGCTCTTCCCTCTAATATGGGGTGTGGCTTGAGGACGGTTTATCAAGGTTGTATTTGTTCTCTGTCTCAAATACCAAGTATTAGCCTGTTGTAGTTCAGTTCTATTCACTGGTGCTTTACAGAAATATGCTGATACTTTCTATAAAGGTAAATAAGCCTAGATTCCTGCAGCTTCCCTAGTCATAATGCAAAATTGAGGGTAAGGTATATTTGCAAATACAGCTTATATATTTAAGAACTTATATATCTAAAAACATATTAATGTATCATACACTTTTTTAAGTGTATTGGAGAATGGAATACATAAAAAGAGCACAGAACACAGCAAATGAAAGAACAGGGACTCTACTGACAAAAACCATAATCTGGGACGATCATGAAAAAAATGTCAGAATGACAACTGAGCAAGATGGCATACCTAGGTCATACCATATTGGGAAAAGAGAGGAAGGATGTGTAGAAAACAGAAGTTGACCAAAAGGACAAGCTTTGGTAAGGGGAAGGGACAATGAAGCTATACTAAAGGCGAGACTGATCAGCTACAGAATTCTATTGCCTCAGATAAAGCACACTAATAAAAATGTAAACACTTCCTATTGAACTTCAGCTTGGAGCATTTACCTATAAACTGACAAGAAATGTGTAGTTCTAAAAAGAACTATATGCCACCAAGCTAGAGAATCTGGAAGAAATGGAACAATTCCTAGAAACCTATGCACTTCCAAAACTGAACCAAGAAGAACTACAAAATCTAAATGCACCAATCACAGACAAAGAAACTGAAACCGTTATTAAGAATCTCCCTAACAACAAAAGTCCTGGACCAGATGGCTTCACAAACGAATTCTACAAAACTTTCAGGAAACAGTTAATACCCATACTTCTTAAGCTATTCCATAAGACTGAAGAAACAGGAATACTCCCTTCCACCTTTTATGAAGCCAACATCACCCTGATACCAAAAGCTGATAGGGACAGAACAAAAAAGGAAAACTACAGACCAATATCTCTGATGAACATAGATACCAAAATATTAAACAAGATCTTGGCCAACCGGATACAGCCACACATCAAAAAGATTGTTCATCATGACCAAGTGGGATTCATCCCAGGAATGGAAGGCTGGTTCAACATCCGTAAGTCAATCAATGTCATTCACCACATCAATAAAAGCAAAGCCAAAAACCACATGATTATCTCAATAGATGCAGAGAAAGCCTTTGACAAAATCCAACACCCATTCATGCTCAAAACTCTACAAAAAATGGGAATAGATGGGAAATTCCTCAAGATAGTGGAGTCTATATATAGCAAACCTACAGCCAACATCATACTCAATGGAGAGAAGCTGAAAGCATTCCCCCTCAGATCGGGGACTAGACAGGGCTGTCCACTGTCACCGTTACTCTTCAACATAGTATTGGAAGTTCTTGCCATAGCAATCAGGCAAGAGAAAGAAATCAAAGGGATACAGATTGGAAGGGAAGAAGTCAAGCTCTCACTATTTGCAGATGATATGATAGTATACATAGAAAGACCTAAAGAATCCAGTAGAAAATTACTGGAAGTTATTAGGCAATATAGCAAGGTATCAGGCTACAAAATCAATGTACAAAAATCAGTGGCATTTCTTTATGCAAACACTAAATCTGAAGAAGAAGACATCCAGAAATCACTCCCATTTACTGTTTCAGCAAAATCAATCAAATACCTAGGAATAAAGTTTACCAAAGAAGTGAAAGACTTGTATACTGAAAACTATGAGTCACTACTCAAGGAGATAGAAAATGATACCAAGAAATGGAAAGATATCCCATGCTCATGGATTGGAAGAATAAATATCATCAGAATGAATATTCTCCCCAGAGAAAGATAAAGATGAGTATGGGATGATCCCACTCATCAACAGAAGCTGACTAAGAAGATCTGAAAGGGAAACTAAAAGCAGGACCTGATCAAATTACAGCAGGAACCTCACATCTTCACTATAGATCTCCTACTTCCCCCAGTCCTGGAACCCTTGGATAGGGCCCACTTTCCCGTATGCATCTCCCAATCCAAACCAAATAATATTGCATCCGCCGATCACAACCTAACCAAAGCAACAATTGCCACCTCAACATGCTTCACCTCAGGCTGTATCCAGAGACTTCACATGTGGAATGACAACCCTTCAGCTTCATTACTCGGGTGAGACCTTTCCTTTTATAGTACACTCTAATTTCATCTCAGGTAGTTCACTTTCTAACAAAGTCCCATAACCTAGATATACACCAGTTTCTGTGAGAGAGAGCTTATGTGCACACGTATCCATAAACTACTGCAAAATATATACCTGAAAGCAGAAGTACACTAGAGTTTGCAGTGAGTACCTCCCTAACACTTCCTCTCCACTATTCCAAGCTCGGGATCCATGATTGCTCAACAAATTGTTTGGCTTCATATGTTAACTCTCTTTTCAATCACCAGGTTCCAGATGCCACCAGGATGCTGGCTAGGCTTCCCTGGATTGAAGACCCCACCAATGTGTCCTGGAGCTCAGCTTCCCCAGAGACACACCTTACTAGGGAAAGAGAGAGGCAGGCTGGGAGTATGGACCGACCAGTCAACGCCCATGTTCAGCGGGGAAGCAATTACAGAAGCCAGACCTTCTACCTTCTGCAACCCTCAACGACCCTGGGTCCATGCTCCCAGAGGGATAGAGAATGGGAAAGCTATCAGGGGAGGGGGTGGGTTATGGGGATTGGGTGGTGGGAATTGTGTGGAGTTGTACCCCTCCTACCTTATGTTTTTGTTCATTAATCCTTTCTTAAATAAAAAATTTAAAAAAAAAACATAAAAAGAAATAGATTTAAAAAAAAAAAGAAAGAAATGTGTAGTAAGGGCTGTAAAACAAAGAAATATGACCAATCACTACAATCCAAAGGTAAAAACATAGATCAAAGGATGTTGAAAGATTAAGAGGGAAAGAGGACTTAAAGGAAAATTATTCCTTTACAATATCTTCTTTTAATTTTGAATTTCTTATTTATTATTGGATAGAGACAGAGTGGAATTGAGAGGAGAGGGGGATAGAGATGGAAAACACAGAGAAAGGCCTACAGCCCTGCTTCACCACTTGTGAAGCTTTCCTCCTGCAAGTGAAGACCAGGGGCTTGAACCTGGGTCCTTGTGCACTGTAATGTGTGTGCTTAACTAGATGTACCACCATCTGGCCCCCTACAGTATCTTCATCTTGTGTAATGAAGCATGGTTTTGATATAACAAGGCACAAAGGGATATAGTGATATCTAATGTAGAAATCAAAAGTGATGATAAAACTATACTGAGAAGAGAAGAAAGAATAACTGTATGGTGTCAAAGAGCTAAAATACCCAGTTCTGATTAAATTAGTGATAGTAAGGTAAACATATCATTCATCAATGTGGTCTGCACACAGTGGAAGCATGTTGGTACCTTGATGGTAGGTGTGATGTGATAGAATAATTTAAAGCGAGGTGAACTTTTACCCCTAAAATATTTATAGTATCTTAAACTTGCATAACCCAGTATAAAAGTTCATTGTCTAATATTAATAGTAAGTTCAGGTACATAAAGCAAAACCATTTTATTGAAGGAACATTACTTATAATATCTGTAATTTTCAGATGAGCATCATTGACTACATGTGCCTATACTAAGTTCACCACTAAAAGTTTGATTCTATCCATATAAATAGCCCCTTTCACCCAATGTTCCCAGCTCACTCTTCCCTTCCCTTTTGATAACTACTAGTAGATTTATAGTCTAAATGCCTGCTTTTGTTGTGAGCTTGGTGGCTACTAGTACATAATTGGAGGTAGAGAGTCTGGAATTGTCTGAACACAGTGAAACATTGAAATCCTGAAAATAAGACCTGGACTTTTATTGTGCCCATGAATATGACTAAGTGAAGAGCTATACCAGGTATGTTCTCTATGGAAAACTGTAGATGATGGCTCTCAAACTATCAACTGTGTTATGAAATGTATGAACAATTAAAAATTGTGTATGGAAATGTATGAACAATTAAAAATGAATGGGAGACACACAAAGACCCTTAATTTTATCTGCTGTATTCCTAACTTTCAGTTCCTGTTTAAACAATTTGTCCTTCTTTGTATCTTACCGTCTTTCAGCAACAAAGTCAGCTGAGGTAAAGAACAAACACCTCATCACAGACCCCTGCAAGCATCAACCCGGCTTTGACCTAGCAGGTTATGATTGGGCCCTCCTCAATCGTTATCCAACAGGCCATGGCCGGTGCGCCACTATGTTCCACCGCTGGGGGGCCAGAGACGACTCGAACTGCCCCTGCTGCTACAGACAGACTATGACCCACATAGTCAACGACTGCCACCTCTCCAGATTCAAAGGAGGTCTCGAAACTTTACATCAGGCTCAACCTGACGCTGTTGACTGGCTACGGAAGAAGGGCAAACGCTAGAAGAAGAAGCAACAAAGTTGAAGATAATACTATGATTCCATCCTGACTTACGTGGACAAATGAACTCATCAATGCATCTTGGAACCTCACCTCTCCAGAGCCCTATCCCACTAGGGAAAGATAGACACAGACTAGAGGTATGGATCCATTTGCCAACATCCATGTCCAGCAGAGAAACAATTATAGAAGCCAGACCTTCTACGTTTTGCACCCCATAAAGAATTTTGGTGAGGGGCCTGAGGTAGTGCTGCAGGTTAAGGGCACATGGCTCAAAGCACAAGGACCAGAGTAAGGATCCCAGTTCAAGCTCCTGGCCCCCCACCTGCGGGGACGGGGACGGGGGCGGGGGGGGGGGGGGGGAGTTGCTTCACAGCCAGTGAAGCAGGTCTACAGGTGTCTATCTTTCCTCCTCTCTGTCTTCCCCTCCTCTCTCAATTTCTCTCTGTCCTATCCAACCACAACGACAACAATAATAATAACAACATCAACGATGAACAACAAAAGGGGAAAAGATAGCCTCCAGGAGCAGTGGATCTGCAGTGCAGGCACCAAGCTCCAGTGGAACCCTGGAGACTAAATAAATAAATAAATAAATAAATAAATAAATATAATTTTTTGAAAAAAGAATTTTGGTCCATACTCCCAGAGGGATAAAGAATAGGAAAGCTGTTCCAGGAAGTATGGTTTATGGAGTAGCTGCAATCAGACCTTCGCTCTCCCCGATACAATTATTGTACACAACAAGAGATTAAACTGGACATATAATCTAAAGATGAAAAGATACACAGCCTCAGGTAGGTGCCAGCACGCGGTTGGGGAGTGGGTCAGAAGATTGGTGGGATGAAACGAGAGCTCTGGGCGGACTGAGCTCAGCACCTACCTGCGCCATCTTGGGCAGTAACACAGTTATCAGACTCCATAGAAGAAAAGAAATTGGAGCTTAAAACCTCTCAATCTTTGACTCAGGGTTTTCATTTTTATTATTATTATTATTATTTTGTGAGAGTTCGCTTTTGTTTTTTCTCAGTCTGAGTTTAAGACAAAGACAAAACTCAGCCCACAAGAGAGCCCAAAACACTCCTCCCCACCACCCACCACTGCAGCTTCAAATATGTTGAAAGCAAAGACCACAACAGCACCATCTGCTGACCAACAATAACCAACACCACACATGCGAAAGCAAAGAGGTAGAAAGTTAAATATGCCACTTCAGAGAAGCAAATTAGACGAAATCCAAGAAATTCCAGATGCAGAGGGTCTATCAGAGACAAACTATAGAAAGCTTATGAAAACTCTACAAGAATATAAGCAAGAGTTGAAAGAGCATTTTACTTTAGAATTTGATAAGCTACAAAGCATGAAAGAAGAACTCAAAGCAAAGATCACTAAGCAGTTAAGCAGCACGGAGGAAAAATTTCAAACAGAACTGCAAGGACTGAAGGACACCTTTAGTGCAGTTCAATCTCAGATAGAAAGCTTAAGAAATAGATTCACACATGCAGGAGAAATAATTCCCAATCTAGAATACACAATTAGCCCACCCTTTTAATTCAAAGGTGAGGGAGAGGAAAGGTTTAGAAATAATGAAGCTACTCTCTGTGAAATTTCAGACTCCATAAAAAGGTCCAATATACAAGTTATAGGGTTACCTGAGGAAGTAGACCAGGTTAAAGGTCCAGAGGTATTTTTCAGAGAAATGTTAGATAAAAAATCCCCTCACCTAGGCAATCCTCAGAAAGCAGACACATCACTCAGGTTCACAAATCCAAAACGACCAACACCAAGACACATTATTATAAAATTATCAAAACTTATCAATGACAAGGGGAAATTTTTTCAGGCTGCTAGGGAAAGGAAAGAAGTTACATACAAAGGGAGAAATACCAGACTCTCATCAGATTTTTCTTCACAAACCCTAGAGGCAAGAAGAGAGTGGAATGACATATTCAAGGCACTAAAGGAGAGTGAATTTCAGTCACTAATTTTGTATCCTGCAAAATTATCCATCAAGTATGAAGAATAAATAAAGGTATTCCCAAGTTTCCAAAAACTAAAGGAATTTGCCACAATCAACCCCACCATGGAGCTCAGTGGCGCAATCGGTTAGTGTACGGTACGTATACAATCAACCCCACCCTACAAGAAATACTGACTGGAGTCTTACAGGAAAGCAGGAAGTAAAGGAACACATGTTCTCAGTGAGGTGAACAGCAGACTAGAAACAAAAACAATAAAATAAGAAAGAACAACAGGCAAATCGGGGAGGGAATTAAAAGTCAAAGAAGACATAAGCGCAGGTGGCGCAAAGCACAAGGACCGGCATAAGGATCCCGGTTCGAACCCCGGCTCCCCACCTGCAGGGGAGTCGCTTCACAGGCGGTGAAGCAGGTCTGCAGGTGTCTATCTTTCTCTCCTCCTCTCTGTCTTCCCCTCCTCTCTCCATTTCTCTCTGTCCTATCCAACAATGACAACAACAATAATAACTACAACATTAAAAAAAAAAAAAAGTCAAAGAAGACCTACCAAATGTTTGCTAATTAAGATCAACTTAAAAAAGACTTTTCTAGATACACAATGATAGTTATTAGTAACCATAAACCAAAACAGGGAACAGAGATTTACAGAAAACACAAGAGAAATCAGTGAGGAATTCACTACAGAAACTCATCCACACAATAGGTTAAATAGAAACAAATGGGCAAAGACTCAACAATTTAAAATAAACTCGAAAGAAAGTCAGAATGGACATAAATCACCTGTATATATCAATAATCACCTTTAATGTGAATGGCCTAAACTCACCTGTAAAAAGACTCAGAGTAGCTAAATGGAATAAAGAAGAGTATCCATCCATTATATGTCTTCAGGAAAAAAAGAAAAAGACAAACAGAAAAGACAAACAGAAACTGAATATAAAAGGTTGGAGCAAGATTCTCCAAGCTAATAACTCACAAAAAAGGGCAGTGACAGCTATCCTATTCTCTGATAAAACAGACTTTCAGGCAAAGAAAGTAATCAAAGATAGAGAAGGACATTACATGACGATTAAAGGATCAATCCAACAAGAAGATATAACCATCATTAATATATATGACTCCAACTTAGGAGCACCCAAATATATAAAACAAACACTTACTAAATTCAAGAGAGACATTGATAGCAACACAGTAATAGTAAGAGATTTCAACACACCACTCACAGCAAGAGACAGAACATCTGGACAAAAAAAAACAATAGAGAAATAGTGAACTTAAATGAAACCATAAATGAAGTGGATCTAATAGATATATACAGAACTTTCCATCCCAAAAGTAATGAATATATATTCTTCTCAAGTACACATGGAACATTTACAAGGATTGACCATAGGCTGGACCACAAAGACACAAAGACAGTCTAATTTCCTGGAGACTAGACAATATGCTGCTGAACAACAAATGGATCATTGAAGAAATCAAAAAAGAGGTTAAGCATTATCTCAATACCAATATAAATGAAGAAACCAGCTACCAGACCCTATGAGATGCAGCAAAAGCAGTGCTGAGAGGGAATTTCATAGCAATACATGCCCACATTAATAAGCAGGAGAAATCACTAGTAAACCATGTAACAACCCACCTCAAACAACTAAAAATGGAGCAACAAAAAGAACCAAAAGTCAGCAGGAGACAGGACATTGTCAAAATCAGAGCAGAAATCAATGAAATAGAAAACAAGAAGACCATTAGGAAGATTAATGAAACCAAGAGCTGCTTCTTTGAAAGGATAAATAAAATAGATAAGCCTCCAGCTACACTCACCAAGAGCAAAGGAAAGAATGCTATGGTAAAAATCACTCAAAAACAAAAGAGGAGATATTATAACAGATGAGGTAGAAACTGGTGAAACATTCCGTGACATTAACACTAAAGACATATTTGGAGACTTCACCCCATGGGCAAGGGAAACAAAAGCAAGACTGAACAAGTGGGACTATATCAAATTAAAAATCATCTGTATATCAAAAGAAAACTCCATAAAAATAAACAGAAAACCCAGCAATGGGAGAACATATTCACACAACATACTTCAGACAAGCACTTGATATCAAATATCTATAAAGAACTCATTCAGCTCAAAAAAAAAAAAAAAGAAATAACAACCCAATAAAAAATAAAGTGGGCAGAGGACATGCATAGACAGTTCTCCAAAGAAGAGATACACATGGCACACAGGCATATGCAGAAATGCTCTAATTCACTCATCACCAGAGAAATGCAAATTAAAACCACATTGAGATATCACCTCACACCTGTAAGAATGGCCTTTATCAACAAAACAAGAGAAGATAAATGTTGGAAAGGATGTGGAGAGAAAGGAACTCCAATATACTGCTGGTAGGAGTGCAAAATGGTACAACCATTATGGAGAACAGTATGGAAAATCCTTAAGCAAATTCAGATGGAAATACCTTACAACCCAGCAATTCCACTTCTAGGCATTTACCCAAAAGAGATAATATCACTAATTTGAAGGGATATATGCACCCCCATATTCATAGCCACATTATCTACAGTAGCAAAAATTTGGAAGCAACCAAAATGTCCCTCCACAGATGACTGGTTAAAAAAGTTATGGGACATATACTCTATGAAATACTACTCAGCAATACAAAAGATGATTTTATATCTTTTGGAATAAAAATGGATGAAACTTGAGAACATTATGCTTAGTGAAATAAGCACAGAGGTAAAGGAAAACTACAGGATGGTCTCATTCATATATGGAATTTAGAGAACTGAACACACATACATAAAATAAACAACCAGACACAATACAACCCATATTTAAATTGGGAAAACCACAGTGGTTACCTAGGGAGGAGGGTGGGAGGGCACAGATTTTCAGTGGCAGGGAAGATATGAAACTCTAGTCTTATCACTATTTAGTCTTATCAATAGTAATAGAACATATGGAAAGGTGTATAGATTTAATATCTCAAGTTCCCCCCAACTGTCTAGACCCCAGCCCTAAGAACAAATACTAGCTTTTGCTAATATTTAGCTTAGGTTTGCAAAATGATCAAACTCTGATATGGAGATTAATTGTTTATAGATCTCTAAAAATGTACCTGAAAATATAGCTCTGTAAACATCTAAATCAACTACAGCTTTAGGCCAGGCAGGTCCAAGACCTTTTGAACTTGTATTTAAAATACAAAGAAGTTCAGATACCACTAAAAGTGTTCAAATCATAGCAAAGTCAAGCGTACTAACATAGATACTAAACCCCTCAACTAACCTGGCTATAATAATTAATTATTGATATTTTAACTCTCTCTACGACTATAAGAAACCCCTTGCATCCTCTTTAAGACCCGCATTTCACTTAGTCCTGGTACTTCTAGGATATGCCCATACTTCTTGAAATTCCTTCTCTATGATTCCTTACCACCATACCAACTTTGTCAACTTCAACCAAATTGCTACTGGTGCTGCCACCCTGCATTATGTTGCTATTGAAATCCTACTGTGGATTGCAACCAGATACCAGCCTGAGAAGCCAATTTCACAGCTCTTCAAATCTGGTGAGACCTTTCCTAACACATGGGACTACTTACATCCAAGTTAGATGGCATGAACAGAGACCAGATTAGGCTAGGGTTTAGGGTACTGGATACAGGTGTACACATTTTGGTATTGCCTTCCCAAGATCAAATGCTAAAGGTAGAAAAAGAAAATTGTCAGATTTCTTTGACAACCTATCATCTTGATATTTAATCATTATCTTTATTATTTATTTATTTACCAGAATACTGCTCTACTCTAACTTGAGGAGCTGGGGATTGAAGCTGGGAGCTCAGAGCCTCAGGCATGGAAATCATTTGCAAATAACCATATGCTGTCTCCCCTAGCCCTACTGGGTGCCTCTAGGAAGCTTTCCCAGGGAGCACTAAAGGCTGAATCTTTTGCCTATAAAAGGAGGATGTGGTAACTATTGAAAGCCATTTGGTATATCTTTGATCCATATCTTAAAAATTATTTCCAGAGGGGCTGGGTGGTGGTGCACCTGGTTGAGCACACATGTTACAATGTGTTAGAGCTGTGGGTTTGAGCCTCCGAGCCTCACCTGCAAAGGAAAAGCTTTGAGAGTGGTGAAGCAGTGTTGCAGGTGTTTCTCTGGCTCTCTCCCTTTTCTTTCTTTCTTTCTTTTATTTAATTTTTTATTCATAAAAAGAAAACATCGACAAAACCATAGGATAAGAGGTGTACAACGTCACACAATTCCCATCACCCAATCTCCATATCCCATCCCCTCCCCTGATAGCTTTCTTATTCTTTATCCCTCTAGGAGTATGGACCCAAAGTCATTGTGGGATGCAGAAGGTGGAAGGTCTGGCTTCTGTAATTGCTTCCCCGCTGAACATGGGCATTGACTGGTTAATCCATACTCCCAGCCTGTCTCTCTCTTTCCCTAGTAGGGTGGGGCTCTGGGGAAACAGAGCTCCAGGACATATTGGTGGGGTCATCTGTTGAGGAAAGTCTCGTCGGCATCATGCTAGCATCTGGAACTTTCCAGCCATGACATCATCTCCCCAGACAATAACTTGGATCCACCTGCATATCAGATTTCAGGCTCAGGAAAAAAAGACAAAAAACAAAAAAACTAGTATAGCCACAGGCCTTTTGGAATATAACTAAAATATGCCTACTAAAAAATGGAGGACCCCCCCCCCAAGTCTTCATCTGCACTATTCCAGCCTTTAGGTCCATGATTGTTCAACAATTTGCTTGGCCTTGTATGTTAACACTCTCTCTTTTCTATCACTCCTTCCTTCTCAATATCTGGCTGTCTCTATCCAATAAATAAATAAAGATTAAAAAATATTTCCACAATACTATGAATTGGTCTATAGCTTAGATTTTTAAAAAAAGGTAAGTGAATTTAAAAAAAAGGTACATAAAACTGTGCATATAGTCATGCTTCAGTGATATATGTTTTTATCCTACAGATGGCAGAAATATATCTCTATTCATGATTAAGAATGGCACAGAGATTCAACATAATGATAGGGAAATTTCATTTTTATAATACAGTATTCTTGTCCATTAATGGCTTTTGCTACCAAGGTTAAAAGCTCCTAAAGATTTTATTTTTCACTATTCACAGACCACAAAATATTCTTTAGCACATAATTATGCTTTGTTAGCCCCTGAGTCCTTCAGAAATAAAATAGATACACATGCTTATATATTTCCCCTATAGAGGACTTCACTTTTCTTTAGTCTGTATTTTTCATTACTTAATTACTTACTTAATGTGATTACTTAATCCTAGTCATCTGGTGATTACTTAATCCTAGTTATCTGGTGATATACTTTCCACTTTCTCTGCACACTGTGGGAAGGCCATAACCTACAGACCCACAAGGAATATTTCAGGCCACAAACAAATACATTCCTGGTAGTAAGTAGATTGCTAACTCCAAATTAGTAGTGGAAATAAATGGCTTTCAGAAGTAGACCTGGGTTTTGTGTAGTGGCTTCACAGCAGTGAAAATTTTATTACTGTTAACATGAGCCGAAGGAAACTACGTCTGCTTTTTATTTCAAGTTTTGGACACTTTTCTTGGTAATTTAAATCTGACAGTTCTAAATTCTGTATGATTTCACTCACATATGGGATAGAAAAAAACAAAGCAAAGTAAACAAATCAAACAAAACAGAAGTATTGTCTTAGATACAGAGAACAGACTAGGTGTCTAGCTAAAGGAAGAGGTTAGAAGGTTATTGATATGAGTAAAGGGTGGTTGAATTTTTTTTCAATTTTTAATATCTTTATTTATTTATTGGATAGAGACATCCAGAAAGTGTGAGGGAAGGGTAGTAGAGAGGGAGTGAGGCATAGAGACACCTGAAACATTGCTTCATCACTTGAAAAACTTCCCCTCTTTTCCAGTTGGGGACCAGGGGCTTGAACCTTGGTCTTTGCACATTGTTAACATGTGCACTCAATCAAGTGTACCACCCCTTGGCCCCCCAAAAATATTCTGGTGATGGATGGAAACTTAAAATTTTGCTAGTGAATATGATGGGCAATATATAATGTCAAATTACAGTGGTGTACATCTGAAATTCGTATAATATTACAAACAAATGTTGCCTCCATGGAAGAAAAAAAACATGGGAGAGAAGCTGCTGATCGGGAAAGACATTATATTTCTGAAAAGTGACATTGATTCTAGTGCTGTGAAGCTTTAAACATTATGATTAGGAAACATCTACCATTCTTGTGTGATCAGAGGACCAGGGTCCCTGTCTCATCATTGGAACTGTATGACATAACAGATTACAGAATCCACCATAATGAGTAGGATACCCCCAGCCTCCCTTCAGAGACTGGGGTTTTCTCTACTGTCATTGCTTTGTGGTAGAGCCAAGGTCCTGAGAGGATCCACAAGACACTGTTCCTTATGGAAGCGACCAGTGGTAGTGGAGAGAGGGACCCTTTAAAAGTCAAGGCCCATCATATGTGTATGGGAATATGAGGATCCCCTAACTAGGATCCCAGATAATCATATGGTGTGATATTGACCAAACAGGCCATTATTAAGTGGGCCAGTCTCTTGCCCTTATCCTACTCTGCCACTTGAAAAAATAAAACTGGTCCTGAAATGAGTGCAGCCAGCAATGTTCCTCAGATGTGACCATGAGCTATAATCTCAGACCATTAGGGACTCAGAGGTTATGCAGTCTCTGGCACTAAATATAAATATGCATTTACATATGGGCCCTGGAACAGGTGGATGGAGGTGAATAGTTAATGTTAGCCACAAAATTCTTTTTTATAAGAATGGGAAAGTTGGATTAGGGAAAGACTTTCATGCCTGAGGCTCTATGGTCTCAGGTTCAGTTCCCAGCACCAACCTTAGAGGTGAGCAGTGCTCTCGTCTTTTCCTGTGTATCTTTCTGTCTGCTCTCTCTCATTAAAATAAATAAAATATTTAAAAAGAAGAGAAAGAGGAGAAGAAAGAAATATAAATTTTCGGGGAGAGGGGAAGATGGCGTCCTGAGAAGTCGCTGACAGCGAGCGCTCTGACCGCATCGTCGGCAACGGTAGGATTTTCTGCCTTTAGCAGGCCAGTTAATAAAGGGTGACACCAAAAAGTGGGTACAATTTAATTTGGGTTAAGAATTAGAGTAAAGGTGACACGGACTAGCAGGGCTCCAGAATTCCCAGGGCGCTGGGCAAGGAGAGTGCGCTGGGCATTGTCCTCCGCCCGCCCAGGAAGGCGGCTCCTCCGCCGGTTGCAGAGCACGGCGGGCAGAGGACCCAGAGAGAGCACTTTAGCTCGGGGGCTTTCTCTTGGGAGAATCCAGGGTCCACCACGACCCTGAGAGCAGATCCACAGACTTCTTGAGTATACCTCTCATTGGATCAAAGGATTTGGAGCTAGTTTTCATTTTTGAGAACTCCTTTAAAAAAGTCTGGAGGGAGGGGTTTCCCGGTTTCCCGGAAGATGGCGGACCGAGAAGCGGCTAGCCTTTGAGCACCGGACACATCTCGTGTAAACAATAGGATTTTCTGCCTTTAGCAGGCCAGCCAATAAGGGGCCATAGCGGTCATACCAAGGAGGTGTCTATAACTTAATTTGGGTTAAGAATTAGAATAGGGGAAAAAAATTCTTTTTTCTTCCTTTTAATTTTCAAGCATACATCCTTCCCGCCGCCCCCCCCCCCCATAAGCAGTGCCTGGGACCAGCTACTAGCAGGATACCCCATACCACCAAACAGGGTTTTTTTTTTTTTTTTTTTTTTTTAAACTCACTGATACACATTTGGGAAGTTCCTCGCACTGCTCTTTAATTACAACCCTTCTTCTTATCTTCTCCCTTTTTCTCTATCTTATCTCTCTCTATCTCTTTTTTTTTTTTATCTTGTCATACACTTCTTTCTTCTTTGCCTTTCTGAATTTGTGAATTACTTTGGGGAAGAAATCTGACCCAGAGTGGACTCTCTAGGTGTGTATCTCTGCTCTAGTTCCCTTTACACTCTTGTTACCCCTAGAATATACACTGGATAGTAGATTTGCATAACTGTCTATTCTTGCTATCCTCTCTTTCTTTTCTCTTTCTTCACTGGGATTTGGTTACTATTTTTTCACGGACTGGAGAAATTTTTTGGCTAACTGGTAACGATTAACTACTTCAATACTTACTTCACTTGCTACTGTAATTCCGGAGGTTGGTGAGTGCAATTGTCATAAAGGTATTTAGTACAGTGATACTTGTGCTCAAAACACAACTGAGGAACAACAGAGCATTAAAAAAAAAAAGAGAGAGAGAAACACATAAATTAAAAAATGGGTAGATTAAAAACAAATAAAACTGCTACCCCAATGAATGAAGACAAGAGCCCAGAAGAAACCACAAATCAGTCAGAAGTAACCATAGATAAGAAAAGTATGCAAGGAATAATAAACTTATTAATCACAGAAATGAAAACAACATTGGAGGAAAGGAATGGCAGTATTAGGGAAACAACAGTTGAGACCCCCAAGGAAAATACTGATTATCTTGAGGCAATTAGAGAACTGAAAGCTGAAATAGCTGTAATGAAGAAAGAAGCTGAGGCAAGGGAAAGCAGACTAACAGAAGCAGAAAACAGAATTAGTCAGACAGAGGATGAGTTAGAGAAAACTAAGAAAGAGGTGAAAGAGCTTAAAAAGAGATTGAGAGACACTGAAAACAACAACAGAGACATATGGGATGATCTCAAAAGAAGTAACATTCGTATAATTGGCCTGCCAGAGGAAGAAAGAGAGGAAGGGGAAGCAAACATTCTAGAGGAAATAATACAAGAAAATTTCCCAGACCTGAATAACAGAAAGGATATCAAGGTGCAAGAGGCCCAGAAAGTACCAAACAGAATCAACCCAGACCTGAAAACACCAAGACACATCATAGTCACAATGAGAAGAAGTAAGGATAAAGAAAGGATCCTAAAGGCTGCAAGAGAGAAACAAAAAGTCACATACAGGGGAAAACCCATAAGACTTTCTGCAGATTTCTCAACTCAAACTCTAAAAGCCAGAAGGGAGTGGCAAGATATCTATCGAGCCCTGAATGAAAAAGGGTTTCAACCAAGGATAATATATCCTGCTAGACTTTCATTCAAGCTAAATGGAGGGATCAAAACCTTCTTAGACAAACAACAGTTAAAGGAGGCAACCATCACCAAGCCGGCCCTGAAAGAGGTACTAAAAGACCTCTTATAAACAAGAACATCACTATAATACTTGTAATATATCAGAGTAAACAAATAGTTTTTTAGAACAATGGCACTACAATACATTAAATCCATAATATCAATAAATGTCAATGGCTTAAACTCACCCATCAAAAGGCACAGGGTGGGGGGATGGATCAGAAAACATAACCCAACCATATGCTGCTTGCAAGAATCCCATCTGTCACAACAAGATAAACACAGACTTAAAGTGAAAGGATGGAAAACTATCATACAGGCTAACGGTCCACAAAAAAGGGCAGGAACAGCCATTCTCATCTCAGACACGATAGATTTTAAATTAAATAAAGTAATAAAAGATAGGCCAGGACATTACATAATGATTAGAGGATCAGTCAGCCAAGAAGACTTAACAATTATTAACATCTATGCACCCAACAAGGGACCATCTAAATACATTAAACACCTACTGAAAGAATTTCAAAAATACATCAATAGTAATACAATAATAGTGGGAGACTTCAATACCCCACTCTCACACTTAGACAGATCAACAAAGCAGAGAACCAATAAAGATACAAGAGAATTGAATGAAGAGATTGACAGACTAGACCTCTTGGACATTTTCAGACTCCTCCACCCCAAAAAACTGGAATACACCTTCTTTTCAAATCCACACAACACATACTCAAGGATAGACCACATGTTAGGCCACAAAGACAGCATCAATAAATTCAAGAGCATTGAAATCATCCCAAGTATCTTCTCAGACCAAAGTGGAGTAAAACTAACTTTTAACAACAAACGGAAAATTATTATAAGACATAGAATTTGGAAACTAAACAACATTCTCCTTAAGAACCACTGGGTCAGAGACTCACTCAAACAGGAAATTCAAATGTTCCTGGAAACTAATGAAAATGAAGAAACAACCTATCAAAATATTTGGGACACAACGAAAGCAGTACTGAGAGGGAAACTTATAGCCATACAGTCACATATTAAACACCAAGAAGAAGCCCAAATGAACGACCTTACTACACACCTCAAGGACTTAGAGGAAGAGGAACAAAGGAACCCTAAAGCAACGAGAAGGACAGAAATCACTAAAGTTAGAGCAGAAATAAACAACATTGAAAATAAAAGAACCATACAAAAGATCAATGAAGCCAAATGTTGGTTCTTTGAAAGATTAAACAAAATTGACAAACCCCTAGCCAGACTCACCAAACAAGAAAGAGAGAAGACTCAAATTAATAGAATTGTAAACGATGCAGGAGATATCACAACTGACACCACAGAAATCCAGAGAATTCTGCGAAACTTCTATAAAGAACTATATGCCACCAAGCTAGAGAATCTGGAAGAAATGGAACAATTCCTAGAAACCTATGCCCTTCCAAAACTGAACCAAGAAGAACTACAAAATCTAAATGCACCAATCACAGACAAAGAAATTGAAACCGTTATTAAGAATCTCCCCAACAACAAAAGTCCTGGACCAGATGGCTTCACAAATGAATTCTACAAAACTTTCAGGAAACAGTTAATACCCATACTTCTTAAGCTATTCCATAAGATTGAAGAAACAGGAATACTCCCTTCCACCTTTTATGAAGCCAACATCACCCTGATACCAAAAGCTGATAGGGACAGAACAAAAAAGGAAAACTACAGACCAATATCTCTGATGAACATGGATGCCAAAATATTAAACAAGATCTTGGCCAACCGGATACAGCAACACATCAAAAAGATTGTTCATCATGACCAAGTGGGATTCATCCCAGGAATGCAAGGCTGGTTCAACATCCGTAAATCAATCAATGTCATTCATCACATCAATAAAAGCAAAGCCAAAAACCACATGATTATCTCAATAGATGCAGAGAAAGCCTTTGACAAAATCCAACACCCATTCATGCTCAAAACTCTACAGATAATGGGAATAGATGGGAAATTCCTCAAGATAGTGGAGTCTATATATAGCAAACCTACAGCCAACATCATACTCAATGGAGAGAAGCTGAAAGCATTCCCCCTCAGATCGGGGACTAGACAGGGCTGTCCACTGTCACCGTTACTCTTCAACATAGTATTGGAAGTTCTTGCCATAGCAATCAGGCAAGAGAAAGAAATCAAAGGGATACAGATTGGAAGGGAAGAAGTCAAGCTCTCACTATTTGCAGATGATATGATAGTATACATAGAAAGACCTAAAGAATCCAGTAGAAAATTACTGGAAGTTGTTAGGCAATATAGCAAGGTATCAGGCTACAAAATCAATGTACAAAAATCAGTGGCATTTCTTTATGCAAACACCAAATCTGAAGAAGAAGACATCCAGAAATCACTCCCATTTACTGTTTCAGCAAAATCAATCAAATACCTAGGAATAAAGTTGACCAAAGAAGTGAAAGATTTGTATACTGAAAACTATGAGTCGCTACTCAAGGAGATAGAAACTGATACCAAGAAATGGAAAGATATCCCATGCTCATGGATTGGAAGAATAAATATCATCAAAATGAATATTCTCCCCAGAGCCATATACAAATTTAATGCAATAACCATCAAAGTTCCACCAGGCTTCTTTAAGAGAATAGAACAAACACTACAATCATTTATCTGGAACCTGAAAACACCTAGAATTGCCAAAACCATCTTAAGGAAAAGAAGCAGAAATGGAGGCATCACACTCCCAGACCTTAAACTATATTATAAAGCCATCATCATCAAAACAGCATGGTACTGGAACAAAAATAGGCATACAGACCAGTGGAACAGAATTGAAAGCCCAGAAGTAAATCCCAACACCTATGGGCATCTAATCTTTGATAAGGGGGCCCAAAGGATTAAATGGAAAAAGGAGGCTCTCTTCAATAAATGGTGCTGGGAAAACTGGGTTGAAACATGCAGAAGAATGAAATTGAACCACTTTATCTCACCAGAAACAAAAATCAACTCCAAATGGATCAAAGACCTAGATGTCAGACCAGAAACAATCAAATACTTAGAGGAAAACATTGGTAAAACACTTTCCCACATACACCTCAAGGACATCTTTGATGAATCAAACCCAATTGCAAGGAAGACCAAAGCAGAAACAAACCAATGGGACTACATCAAATTGAAAAGCTTCTGCACATCCAAAGAAACTATTAAACAAACAGAGAGACCCCTCACAGAATGGGAGAAGATCTTCACATGCCAGACATCTGACAAGAAACTAATCACCAAAATATATAAAGAGCTCAGCAAACTTAGCACCAAAAAAGCAAATGACCCCATCCAAAAATGGGCAGAGGAAATGAACAAAACATTCACCACAGAGGAGATCCAAAAGGCTAACAAACATATGAAAAACTGCTCTAGGTCACTGATTGTCAGAGAAATGCAAATTAAGACAACACTAAGATACCACCTCACTCCTGTAAGAATGGCATACATCAAAAAGGACAGCAGCAACAAATGCTGGAGAGGATGTGGGGACAGAGGAACCCTTTTACATTGCTGGTGGGAATGTAAATTGGTACAGCCTCTGTGGAGAGCAGTCTGGAAAACTCTCAGAAGGCTAGACATGGACCTTCCATATGACCCAATAATTCCTCTCCTGGGGTTATACCCCAAGGACTCCATAACACCCAACCAAAAAGAGGTGTGTACTCCTATGTTCATAGCAGCACAATTCATAATAGCTAAAACCTGGAAGCAACCCAGGTGCCCAACAACAGATGAGTGGCTGAGAAAGCTGTGGTATATATACACAATGGAATACTATGCAGCTATCAAGAACAATGAACCCACCTTTTCTGACCCATCTTGGACAGAGCTAGAAGGAATTATGTTAAGTGAACTAAGTCAGAAAGATAAAGATGAGTATGGGATGATCCCACTCATCAACAGAAGCTGACTAAGAAGATCTGAAAGGGAAACTAAAAGCAGGACCTGATCAAATTGTAAGTAGGGCACCAAAGTAAAAACCCAGTGGTGAGGTGTAGGCATGTAGCTTTCTGGGCCAGTGGGGGGTGGGAGTGGGCGGGAGGGATGGGTCACAGTCCTTTGGTGGTGGGAATGGTGTTTATGTACACTCCTAGCAAAATGTAGATATATAAATCAGTAGCTAATTAATATGAGAGGGGGAAATCAATTGTATGTCTCAAAGTTTCTCAAAAGACAAACTGAATCTTTTTAATATATAGGCTATGTATTTGATATGCGGACTCTCTCAAAAGCCTAGACCAAGTAGATTAGAAGCTTCCAATAGCACAGCTATATACAAGATACTGGATACTGTACAGCAAACCATAACAAAGGAACTTTTCAAAGTTAACCCAATTAACAAATAATGTGATGATAAAATTAACTATTGATTGTCTTTTTGAACCCTAAGACAGCAGGAACCTCACATCTTCACTATAGAGCCCCTACTTCCCCCAGTCCAGGAACCCTTGGATAGGGCCCACTTTCCCGTATGCATCTCCCAATCCAAACCAAATAACATTGCATCTGCCGATCACAACCTTACCAAAGCAACGATTGCTACCTCAACATGCTTCACCTCAGAATGTATCCAGAGACTTCACGTGTGGAATGACAACCCTTCAGCTTCATTACTCGGGTGAGACCTTTCCTTTAATAGTACACTCTAATTTCATCTCAGGTAGTTCACTTTCTAACAAAGTCCCATAACCTAGATATACACCAGTTTCTGTGAGAGAGAGCTTATGTGCACACGTATCCATAAACTACTGCAAAATATATACCTGAAAGCAGGAATACACTAGAGTTTGCAGTGAGTACCTCCCTAACACTTCCTCTCCACTATTCCAAGCTTGGGATCCATGATTGCTCAACAAATTGTTTGGCTTCATATGTTAACTCTCTTTTCAATCACCAGGTTCCAGATGCCACCAGGATGCTGGCTAGGCTTCCCTGGATTGAAGACCCCACCAATGTGTCCTGGAACTCAGCTTCCCCAGAGTCACACCCTACTAGGGAAAGAGAGAGGCAGACTGGGGGTATGGACCGACCAGTCAACGCCCATGTTCAGCGGGGAAGCAATTACAGAAGCCAGACCTTCTACCTTCTGCAACCCTCAACGACCCTGGGTCCATGCTCCCAGAGGGATAGAGAATGGGAAAGCTACCATGGGAGGGGATGGGTTATGGGGATTGGGTGTTGAGAATTGTGTGGAGTTGTACCCCTTCTACCTTATGCTTTTGTTCACTAATCCTTTCTTAAATAAAAAATTAAAAAAAAAAAGAAAGAAATATAAATTTTCCAAAGTCTATGGACACATAACTTTTCTTCAAATAGCTAGCCTGAAAGAAAAAAAACACTTCAGTAGAAAATGTTTCTGAGGAGTCGGAAGGTAGCACAGCGGGCTAAGCGCACGTGGTGCAAAGCACAAGGACCACCGTAAAGATCCGGATTTGAGCCCCCGGCTCCCCACCTGCAGGGGAGTCGCTTCACAGGCGGTGAAGCAGGTCTGCAGGTGTCTATCTTTCTCTCCCCCTCTCTGTCTTCCCCTCCTCTCTCCATTTCTCTCTGTCCTATACAACATCAACAATGGCAATAATAGTAACCACAACGAGGCTACAACAAAAGGGGGAAAAAATGACCTCCAGGAGCGGTGGATTCATGGTGCAGGCACTGAGCCCAGCAATAACCCTGGAGGGAAACCAAAAAAAAAAAAAAAAAAATGGTGATTTGGTGCTGTCTCTCTCTCTCTTTCTCTCTCTCTCTCACAAACATACACACAAACAAAAAGCTGAAGCAACATATGATATCCAATAGTGAAATTATATTTTTATTATAAAAATTAATGTTTTAATTAGTCTTTCTATATGACTTACTCCCTTTCAGCCACCAAGTTGCAGATGCTACCGTAATGCCATCCTGACTTCCCTGGGCAGACAGCCTCACTAGTGTGTCCTGGAACCCTATCTCTCCAGAACTCTTCCCCACTAGGGAAAGATAGAAACAGGCTAGAGGCATGAATCGACCTGCCAACACCCAAATCCAGCAGAAAAGCAATTACAGAAGTCAGAATTCTCACCTTCTACACCCCATAAAAAAATTGGTCCATATTCCTAGAGGGGGAGAAATGTTAGAATTAGATGACAAGAGGACTTTGAAAGCCAATTCCATCAGGACCAGGAGAGAGAAGACAAATAAAGGAAGAACATTCATAAGTAATAATAGGTGGAGGTGTGACTTAGAAGGGAAGGCAGGATCATAGAAAAAAATGGGCAAATATATATAAATATAGATAGATAGTTATAGAAATAACAATCAACCCATATCTGTGACCTTGGGAGAACAAATTCTGGTAGTGGGAATAGTGTGGAATTATACCCTGTTATCTCATAATTTTGTAAGTCAATATTAAATCACTAATAAAATTAAGCAAAAAGTGCATCATAATATATCAAAAAAATTAAAGTTTTTTTGGGTGGTAAACTTTTTTTTTTCTTTTTTGGCACCAGGACCTCATGGTAACACAATTCCACTTCTTCTACTACTCTTTTTTTTTTTCCTTTTAACTTCAGACAGAGAGGGAAAGAGACTTAGAGAGACCAAGAGTGTTGGTAACAACACTACTCCATAATTCATAATGTTCTCCCTTGGTCCTATACATTGTGTACCATGTGATTCCTTGACTTGAACCTGGATCCTCTTGCATGGTAAAATGTGTGCTCTACTGAATGATTTATCGCCTCAGTCCTTGGTAACAAATTTTTGCTTTAAAATATGTTATTATGGGGCCTGGAGAGATACCATAATAGTTATGTAAAAAGACTTTCATGCTTGAAGTTCAAAGGCCTGAGGTTCAATCCTCAGCTCCACCTTAAGCCAGAGCTGAGCAGTACACTGGTAAAAGAAAGAAAGAAAGAAAGAAAGAAAGAAAGAAAGAGAGAGAGAGAGAGAGAGAGAGAGAGAGAGGGAGGGAGGGAGGAAAGAAAGAAAGAAAGAAAGAAAGAAAGAAAGAAAGAAAGAAAGAAAGAAAGAAAGAAAGAAAGAAAAAGAAAGAAAGAAAGATCGCTTCAGGTCAAAGATAGCTTACCAGGTAGCATATCTGTATTACCATGTGTATTCCCCAGGTTTGAGCCCCAACATCATATGTGAGGTACTATGACAACAGAGGAAGCTCTGGTACTGTGGCATCTCTCTGTCTAAACAAACAAGCAGCTCAGAGCATAGACATTGTGTACAGGTAAGGCCCTTCTTCCACTAATTAAGTAGTTAATATACCAAGTAAGTAAATTTGGTCACTATGGCAACAGCACATGAAATTGGAAGTGGGATATGATGGAAGTGGGGAGTAGGAGGGGACTCTAAGGGTCACCTTCTGGGGACAGAGAGCTCCCTGCATCTGTAGTGGCCTTTGGTAAGGAATGGATCCTGCCATAAAACTGCTGTCAACCCATCCAAAAATGGGGAAAGGACATGGACAGAATATTCACCACAGAAGAGACCCAAAAGGCCAAGAAACACATAAAAAAAATGCTCCAAGTCTTTGAGTGTCAGAGAAATGCAAATCAAGACAACAATGAAATACCACTGATGTCATACATCAGAAAAGATAGCAGCAACAAATGCTGGAGAGGTGTGGGGTCGAAAGAACCCTTCTGTCGAAAGAACCCTCCTGCACTGCTGGTGGGAATGTAAATGGTCCAGTCTCTGTGGAGAGCAGTCTGGAGAACTCTCAGAAGTCTAGAAATGGACCTACCCTATGATCCTGCAATTCCTCTCCTGGGAATATATCCTAAGGAACCCAAGACACCCAACCAAAAAGATTTGTGTACACTATGTTCTTATCAGTATAATTTGTAATAGCTAAAACCTGGAAGCAATCCAGGTGTCCAACAACAGATGAGTGGCTGAGAAAATCATGGTATATATACACAGTGGAATACTGCTCAGCTATAAAAAATAGTGATTTCACCATTTTTAGCCCATCTTGGATGGAACTTAAAGACATCATGTTAAGTGAAATAAGTCAGAAACAGAAGGATAAATATGGGATGATCTCTCTCAGACAGAAGTTGAAAAACAAGATCAGAAGAGAAAGCACAAGTAGAACCTGAACTGGAATTGGAGTATTGCAACTCTGTGATGGGTGGGGGGAGAGGGAGAAGTACAGGTCCTGGAAAAGAATGACAGAGGACCTAGTGGGGGTTGTATTGTTATGTGGAAAACTGAGAAATGTTATGCATGTACAAACTATTGTACTTACTGTGGAATGTAAAATATTAAGCCCCCAATAACTGGAGATTTACCTCAGACCAGACTTTCCTGTGACATTGCTTTCTAAAGACAGTATTGCAGTATGTCCATGGAAAGTGCAGGAAACAACTCCCAGGACCTATAACCCTGCTTGTGAGTACAGATGCATTTGGGAGGCTCTCCCAGTCCCACCTGAGTTTTAGAAGCCTGTGATTAAAAACAAAAACAAAAAAACAGTCTCACTCAGGTAGTCCCAGGTGGAACTGCAGTTCAGGGCCCTTTGCCCTGTTCTTGCTCTAATAAGACAATCTCTGCCTCCTATACAAACTGCTTATTCAGAACCAGGAGTGTGAAATCTCTCTGTTTTGAAGTAGAAAAAGCATGTGATATAACAAGATTCTGACATCTCTCAAATCTCTGAGACATAACCCTGATCTTTCATCCTTGACCTGCTTTGGCTCACTACAGACCACAAGAAGCTGCCAAAGATATTTGTAAAAACATAAAAAAGTATTTCTGGTACCTTTGGAAAAAGTAATGAGTATTTGTTACCTGACTTAATCACTAGAAAAAATAAATATGAATATCAGCAACAATATAAATATATTCAAAAAATAGAAAATGGGATAAGTAATGGAGCACTTGGTAGAGTACACGTTACTACACATGAGGGCCCAGGTTCAAGTCCCCACCTGCACTGAAGAAGCTTCACAAGTGGTGAAGCAATGCTGCAGGTATTTCTCTCTCCTTCTGTACCTTTCCTCCACAGTCAATTTCTCTCTGGCCTGTCAAATAAAAGAAAGAAAAAATATATATATATGACCACCAGAAGAACTAGATTCATCATGCAGGCATTGAGCCCCAACGATAATCTTGGTAGCAACAACAACAAAAAAGATAATCTTTAAAAATTCCAAACTGTAAGTCATGAGAAGGTGGTATACAGAACTGTGGTGATGAGTGGGAAATATACCCTGTAGTCTTACAATCTTGTAAGTTGAGGAAAAATAACTCAAAAATTAATATTGTTCTGTCCTGCCCCCCATACACACATGAAAATAATCTTTTTTTTTTTATTAGAAACTATCAGGAGCCATGCTCTGTTCTCTAATATCAAAGACACTACCTCTGAGGACAATAGAATTTTAGCTGTACAGTTCTTTAAGCCCTGAGTAGAAGTCGTATGTGGGAAAATGAAGCCTTCCTACTACTGTTTCCTGGGAAAAGAAGTCATCTGGGAAGAGCTTTACTGCTATTTCAGATATAACTGAGCTTGTCACATATTCAGTCCTGAATATTTCCTTGAAACATGACAATGCTAAGTCACCTTTGAGGAATTTATATATTCTTTCTATCACACATCTGTCTCCTCCAGCAATAACCTAGTAGCTCAAGTCTAGTACTGGGTTCCACAAATGTCTGTCACTATGCTAGTCTTTGGGTTCACTTTTTTCCCCGTTTCCTAAACCCAGAACTAGGGTCATTCTTACGGTATACTTAGCAGGATGAACACTGTAGTACTATCCTTAAAACAAGCCTAGAGATTCAGAAAAGGGTACAAATGAGCCCCTAGGAATAGCTAAATAATTTAAAATAAATATCTGTAAACAAGAAACTGGAATTAATTTGTTTCTATAAACGAATACAAGGATAACTGCAAACATTATGATCATATTAAGTAAAAGCTATAGACTGAGCAGACTTCCCTCAAACACCCTATGCAGAGAAGCCTATGATCCCAATGCCTTCTAGCATTGAGGTTTTACAACTAACCAAGGTGAAATGAGGTCATAGAATCATGTTTTAATCTGATATGATTGTTTCTGTTTTCCACCAGGGTTATCACAGGGGGGTTAGTGCCTGCACAATCACTCCAACTCTCCTGGTAACCTCTTTTTTTTTTTTATGATAGACACACCTGCAGCACTGTTCCACCACTCATGAAATTCCCTCCCAACCCCACAGTGGGCACCATGGGCTTGAACCTGGGCCCTATCATATGGTAACCTGAGCATTCTACCCCACCACTATAATTGGTTATTTTTAAAAATAGAAAAGACAGCTCTCAGTGGTTTTAAGTATGCATTTATGCATGTAGGAAATGTCAGATAAGAAGGCGGCGGCAATCTACATCAAGAGAGTCCTTATTGGAAACCAATATGCTGCCATCTCAGTCTTACAGTTTTCAGTCTCAAGAACTGTGAGAAATAATACCATCTAAGCCCGAGTTTATGATGTTCTTGTAACAGTGGCCCAAGCCAACTAGGATGACAATCAATGTCAGAGTAGCACTGATTCCTTGGGATGGCTTTACTTGCCTGGTTTATATGTATTGGTTTTCAGGAAGAAACACAACACATAAACAGGGAAGTCTGATAAATCATTTCAGGTTAGAAGCTAAAGCCGGGGGGAGGGGGAAAGGAGAGTGATTTACAATGAGTGACTCCTCACTGCCAACTGTAGCTGAGAACACTGGGCCAGGTCAACAGAGATAAGAAGGCTGAGGTCAGATACTGAGTGAAGTAAGTGACATAAGGTGGGGGAAGTGGGGAAAGAAGGGGAATTTTCTCTCCAAATGATGATAATAGACAAGGAAACAGAAATGTTCACTGCTGACATTGTTTATGAACTAAAATATCTTCAGAATTTGTTTAGTCCCGAGATTTCCTTTCCTTCTTTACCTTTCTATCTATATTACATGGAAGTTTCCTATGTAATGAAAACCTTGGCTTCCCAAAACGTGTGTGTGTGTGTGTGTGTGTGTGTGTGTGTGTGTGTGTGTGTGTGTGTGTGTGTGTGAAAATACAACATCATGACTATACAGTACTACTGTCTTATATATAGAAAAAATATTAAAAAGGTAAATCACAAGAATTTTTCATCACAAAGAGAATTTTTTATGTTTTTGTTTTTATTGTATCTATATGAGAAGATGGACAACAGATTAACCTGTTGTGGTAATCATTTCACAATAAATATGAACCAAAATTTCAAGCCATATGTCTTAACTTTATCTAGTAATATATGTCAATTATTTCTTGTTGAAAATGGAAAAATTAGAACTTGACCAAAAACAAAACAAAAAAAATCATTACCAATAAGTTAAATCATCAAAGCTATGAAAGGACTTATCTACAATAAGGAGTATATATTTTTTAAAAAATTCTCATAAGTCAATGTTAGTACAAATGATTAGCTAAGTATGACATAGCTAACCAGTCTGTAACTTGATGGTACAAACTCCCCTTTCCTGTTCAGAAGTTTGATTCCACTCCACTGTGCTTTGGAAAGGAGTAAAAGGAAAAATAAGGTTGAAAAGCTAATTCTCTCTAATTTGTAAATATCTATTTGACAGAAAGAGTTGTTTTTTGTTTGATTATTTGTTTCTTTTAATTAAAAAGACCTCTGCTTCATCTCTGGATGGAAAAACATCTCTGCATTTTAGTGTCACATAATACTCTGAACCTATTTACAGAGGAAGTTTGGGTGAGAAAAACACAGATGTTGGATTTGAGTTTCCAAAATGTCACAGACAGTGAAAGGAATATAAAATTAAATTACAATAGAAAAAAAATTCTGTTCCTTCGGGTATGAAAAATAAAAAAATATAAAAAACTGGGGCCAGGTGGTGGTGCACCTGGTTGAGCCCACATGTTACAGTGCGCAAAGACCCAGATTCGAGCCCTTGGCCCCGTCTGCAGGGGGAAAGCTTCACAAGTGGTGAAGCAGGGCTGCAGGTGTCTGTCTCTCTCCCTCTCTATCACCCCCTTCCCTCTCAATTTCTGAATGTCTCTATCCAGCTAATAAATAAAGATTAAAAAAAAAAAAGAAAAAGAAAAAACAAACATGATTTATTAAGTCTGACCATCCAAGAGAGGCAACAGTGTAGCCTCTAGCACTAATTATGGTTGCACCACTGATGAGGTCTAGAGGAAACTGCTTCAACCCGTTTCGTCCCTTGGGACAGAGAGGATCCACAAAGTCACAGAGTAACAAATGAGCTCCATGTTATTTTCCAGCCAAGTGAAGAATCAACTGAGAACTTGCCCTGCACGAATTAAACTGGGCCAGCCCAAAATGTCAGTCTTTACCCACAATCAAAAGCATATTACCCACTCCTTGAAATGTTTGTCTTACATTCCTTCCAAAGGACCTGACTTCAAGAACATTGAAGAGCTAAACACTTAGCACTAAGCTTTCAGATTTTTTCCATAATTAATTTTGGTTAACATTCAGATTTTTTTTTATTCTTTTTTTTTGAAGTAACATTGGTTTACATGAATGTACGTTTTAGGGGTACAGTTTCACCTCTCTTCAAATTACATGCAATTGCACCCCATCTACCACCGAGACACCCATATTTCTTCTCCACAATCCACTGTGACATCCTTCACCCTTTCCACTCCATCTGCCCAATTCCAACCCCGTTTTCCTTTGGTAACCTCAGTTCTACATCAGTATTTCAATATAAGTTGTTTAATTTTGTTCCCTTGTTTTGTCTTTATTTATTTCTACCAGAGTGAGTATTGCTCATCAGTGCTCAACACTCAGCCCTGGTTTATGGTGGTGTAGGGACTGAACCTGGAACTTTTTTTTATCTTGTATTGATTTTATTTCTATTATTATTTTGTTAATATTTTATTCATTTTACTATAGATTCGATATTGATTTACAAAATTACATGTCAACAGGGGTATAATTCCATACCATTCCCACCATCAAAGCTCTGAACCACAAGTCCCTCCATTGAAAACCATCACGGTTCTCCCAAGGTTGCAGAAATGGGTTAACGGCCGTCTCTACAATTATGTGCCTACATTTGTACATAATTGCCCCCCTTTTCTTCCAGGTCCAATAATCTCTTCCTTTCCAAGCTACACATAACCCTATGACTATCCTAATATCTCTCCCTTTTTGTCCTCTTTCTCTGGGACCTGATGGAGCTGGAGTTCAGAACCCTCTTACACTCTTCCTCCTATCACTTCTCCCCCACTGGGAGTACAGATCAAAGTTGTTTTGGGGGGTGCAGAAGGGAGGAGTTCTGGCTTCTGTAAATTGCTTCTCCACTGGATTTGGACATTGGCAGGGCTATCCATACCCCCAGCCTGTTTCTATCTTTCTCTAGTGGGGTAGGGCTTTGAAGAGATGGGGTTTCAGGATGCACTGGTGAGGTTGTCTGCCCAGAGAAGTCAAGTTATCATGGTAGACTCTGCAACTTGGTGTCTGGAACATGGGAGAACATAAAGTGAGGCAAAATGGTTAATGAACAGGAACCAAAAACTAGGGACAGAGGACATAAATTTAGGGATCTTAGGGTGGAAGAAAGCTTGGATGTCCATTTTAGGCATGTTTCTTTCTTTTATTTAAAGTTTATAGATTTTTTATTATTATTCCCTTTTGTTGCCCTTGTTGTTTTATTATTGTAGTTATTGATGTCATTGTTGTTGGATAGGACAGAGAAACGGAGAGAGGAGGGGAAGACAGAGAAGGGGAGAGAAAGATAGACACCAGCAGACCTGCTTACCGACTGTGAAGTGACCCTCCTTCAGGTGGGGAGCCAGGGGCTGGAACTGGGATCCTTATGTTGATCCTCACGCTTTGCGCCATGTGTGCTTAACCTACTGCTCTACTGCCCAACTCCTTTTAGGCATGCTTCTTTTTTTTTTATTTTACCTTTGTTGCCCTTGTTTTTCATTGTTGTTGTAGTTATTATAGTTGTTATTTATATCATTGTTGTTGGGTAGGACAGAGAGAAATGGAGAGAGGAGGGGAAGAGAGAGAGGGGGAGAGAAAGATAGACACCTGCAGACCTGCTTCACCGCCTGTAAAGCAACTCCCTTGCAGGTGGGGAGCCGGCACTGGAACCGTAAGGCCTTGCACTTTGCGCCACCTGTGCTTAACCCGCTGTGCTACTGCCGGACTCACTTTAGGCATGTTTCTAAGGGCCCACAACTATGGTAGTTTTTTCTTGAGTTTGATAGCTAGCATAAAGTCAGATAGAAACATTGTCTGACTGGGAGTATGGACCGACCAGTCAACGCCCATGTTCAGCGGGGAAGCAATTACAGAAGCCAGACCTTCCACCTTCTACAACCCACAATGACCCTGGGTCCATGCTCCCAGAGGGATAGAGAATGGGAAAGCTATCAGGGGAGGGGGTGGGAAATAGAGATTGGGTGGTGGGAATTGTGTGGAATTGTACCCCTCTTACCCTATGGTTTTGTTAATTTATCCTTTCATAAACAAATAAAAAGAAACATTGTCTGAGACTGGGAGTATGGATTGACCAGTCAATGCCCATGTTCAGCAGGGAAGCAATTACAGAAGCCAGACCTTCCACCCTCTGCAACCCACAACGACCCTGGATCCATACTCCCAGAGAGATAGAGAATGGGAAGGCTATCAGGGGAGGGGGTGGGATGTGGAGATCGGGTTATGGGAATTGTGTGGAATTGTATCCCTCTTATTCTATGGTTTTGTTAATGTCTCCTTTCTGAAAGAAAGAAAGAAAGAAAGAAAGAAAGAAAGAAAGAAAGAAAGAAAGAAAGAAAGAAAGAAACATTGTCTGAGAAAATGGTGTCAGAGTAGAGAAAAGGGCTAGAAAATTGGATTAGGGCAAAGAATAGCTCCCATTCTTGAAAATATTCTTTGGATAGAATTAACTATTTACCTCCATACACCTGATCCAGGGTATATATGTATATATATATATATATATATATATCATCGCCAGAGCCTGTGTAACCTCTGAGTCCCTGTTGATCTGAGCTCGAAGCTCATGGTCACAGATGGGAACAGTGCAGACTGCACTCACTTCAGAGCCAATCTTCCTTGAATGCCAGGGCAGGATACCCCAGCCTCCCTTCTGAGATTGGGGCAGTCCCTACTGTAGCTGCTCTATGGTAAAAGCAAGGTCCTAAGAGGGGCCACAAGAGGGTTTGTGACAACATTCCTGACAGAAGTGACCAGTGGTAGTGCAGAGAGTGATCCATTAGAGATCTAGGCCCATCATATTTGTGTGGGATTCCCTGACTAGGGCCCTAGAGTAAAAATCTTTTTATTATCTTTATTTATTGGATAGAGATAGCCAAAAATCCAGAGGGTAGGGGGAGACAGAGAGGAAAAGTCACACTTGCCACTTGCAGCCCTGCTTCACCACTTGTGAAGCATTTCCCGCTGCAGGTAGAGATGGGGGGATGGTGGGGATGGCTAGAACCTGGGTCCTTGTGCATTGCAACACATGCGTCCAACCAGGAGTGCCACCAAACGTTGGATTTTGGAGCCTCAGACATGAGAGTCTCTTTGCAAAGCCATTATTCTATCTACCCCATTTTATTTCTTTATACATGATTGACCTCGCCTTTTTTTTATTGCCACCAAAGTTAGCGTCAAGGCTCAGTGCCAATACTACAACTCCACTGCTCCTAGAAGCCTTTTTTTTTCTTTTTATTTTATTTGATGGGACAGATAGAAATTGAGATTGTGAAGGGAAGACAAAGAAGGAGAGAAAGAGAGACACCTGCAGACCTGCTTCACTGCTCATGAAGCATCTCCCCTATAGGTGGGGAGTAGGGGCTTGAACCTGGGTCCTAGTGCATGGTAACATGTGCCCTCAACTGGATGCACCACCACCTAGTCCCCTTATATGTGACCCATTCCTTAAGGAAAGAGATTGCAGGTTTGCTCTCAATCATTCCCTATGATTGCTGTGGTTTCTGCAGAATCTCTTGAGCTTTCATTGTACTGTCCTTTGCAAGACTTGTCCATTAGTATGTTGTTGTACCACTTGTCAAAAGTCCAGTCACTTACCTGTATTACTAATGAGTGATGACTTGATATCATCACTTTTATCTGGAAGCTATTGGTCTGTCCAGCTTGGTTTCTGGTGCACATGAGGACTTATGAGAAAGGACAAGGAAGCCTTGAAAGGGGCTGGCAACTTAGCTTTCCTTGGAGGGCTCATGGCCCTGTTTTGAGGCTCTGGCACACCACATGGAAGTGGTATGGCACTGTGGGAAGCTTTGGTGCTATGGTGCCTCTCCCGCTCTCTGTCTCTTTATCTGAAAATGTCAGCCTGGCATGATAAAACCACACGTGTAAAGTCTTGTCCATGACAGCAATAACCTTTTTTTAAAATTCTTAGAAAATCACCCCTAGATTCACATCTGGGGTTACCATAACTGGATGGTTTAAACCACTGAAACATATTGTCTCAAAGTTCTGGAGGTTAAAAATTCAAAATTAGTCTATCAAAAAAAATCATGATATAAACAGGGTGGACTTCTGAGAGCTGTCGGGAGAGTCTGGCCCAGCTCTCTACCCTTGGTTTCACAGTGAACATCTTCTGTCTCTTTACAGCATCTGTCCTCATCACCTGTCTATTTATTTATTTATTTATTAGCTAGGGAAAGAGAGAAATTTAGAGGGGAGAGAGAGATAGAAAGGGAAGGAGACAGATAGAGATACCTATAGCCCTGCTACCACACTCATGAAGCTTTCTCCCTGCAGGTGGAGATCAGAGGCTTGAACCTGGGACCTTGTACACTGTAATGTGTGGCCTTAACCAGGTGCATCACCGCCTGGTCCCCTGACCTGTCTCTTTCTCTACACAAATGAAGACACCAATTATGTTGAATTAGGGGTACATGTGGCTCCAGTATAATGTCATCTTAACTAATATATTATGACCTTATTTATAAATTAGGTCACATTGTAGGATGCTGGGAATTAGAACTTGCACATATACATTTGGGAGAGAGCCAATTAAGCCTGTAACAACGCCCATAAGACAATACTTGTGCAACACTTGGGCCCTTAGTTTCCCAGGCTTTCTTACAGTGCTTTATACCCACCATCTTATTTTATCTTAATGGTTATATCATCATATGACATGAAGACCAGCATAACAAAATACCACAGAGTGGGTGCTTAAATAACACATATTTATTTTCTCTCAGTCCTAGAGACTGGAAAGTCCAAGATCAAAATCAAGCTAAATTCAGTTTTTGATAAAGGCCCTTCCTGGATTGTAGGCAGTCATCAACTCACTGTATGTTCACATGACATCTTCCATGTTGGAGCATGACTCACACCAAGGCAGTCTCTTAGGTCTCTTCTTCTCATAAGAGCCTCAGTTCTGTCAGATTAGAGTTCTACTCTTGTGACCTTATTTAATCCTTATCACCTCATTGAAAGCCCTATTTACTTTTTAAAAAATATTTTATTTAAGTATGTATTTATTTTAATGAGAGATATAGATAAAGAAAAAGAACAAGGACATCATTCTGACATATGAAATGGCAGGGATCAAACTCAGAACCTCATGCTTGAGAGTCCAGTTATTTAATCACTGCACCACCTCTAAGGCTACAGGCATGAAGGCCATTTTCAGAAACTATTTTCTTTATTTCTTTTATTAAATATTTTATTTATTTATTTATTTGACAGAGACAGGGATAAATTTAGAGGAGAGGGGGAGATAGAGATGGAAAGAGATAAAGAGAGACACCTGCAACCCTGCTTCACCTCTCATGAAGCTCTCACCCTGCAGGTGGGGAGCAGGGGCTTGAACATGTATCTGCACACTGTAATGTGTAATGTGTTCAACCAGGTGTGCCATCACCTGGCCCAAATTCTATTTCCTAATTCAATCAAAATAGCTGAGGAAATAACATAAAGTTTCTGAAAATGACCTTCATCCCTGAGGCTGAAGGTTTCAGATTCAATCTCCAGTACCACCAATAGTCAGAGCAAAATGGTGCTCTAATTAAATAATTATAATAACAACATCTTAACTAATTAATTAATTCTGACTAGTATAGCCACAAAAGGGTTTCAGAATTCAACATATGAGTGGAGAGGGGTTGGGAAGACACAATTCACCCCATAGCTGTACTTAATAGAAGATATTATTACCCACATTTTGCAGATGAGGGAACACAGAAAGTTTTATTTCTTGGTTCCACAGTTAAAAATATTAGAAAATGCAATTCAATTTTATTTCAGAAAACTATTTTTCTACCCACTGTGTTGGATGTCCTAAGGTAGAGCCTAACTTGAGAAAGGGGAAACTATGAAGTTTTGTCTGTATCTGTATCTAGCAGAGGAGTCTTGGGGGGGGGGGGGCAGCCTAAGGGAGATTAAGATCATTCTTTCTCCACTGTCCCTTCCTTTTCTCCAACCATTGAGGCCATCTGGACCCGACAAGCAAGTAGATTTTATGATAAGCCCAGACATCTAGATCTGGACCTAGGTTTGAGTCGAAGTTTGGCAGTTTACTGTGATGTAAGGCGAATTATTTCATCTGTGCCTCAGTCTCCTCCCTTCATATGATCATTGCTAGGACCGAACGAGTGAATATGGGTAAGGACTATTAGAACAGAGCCTGCCACCCTCCATCTCCATGTGCAGATCTGAGTTATTGGGGGATATAGTGGGTAGAGGGTTCAAAGTTAACTAAAAGGAAGTGCCATGCCCTGTGCAAGAAGGAGCTAACACACTAACAGTAGGCAAAGTTTGTTCGTGCATACTGTGGGGAGATGTGTGGTTGTACCTCTGAGATAACATGGTTACATCTCAACATTTCCTTAATTTAAATGTAAAATTAGGAGTCGATGGTGGCACAGCTAACAGAACGCACACTTTACCATGAACAAGGACCCAGGTTCAAGCACCACCCCTAGTCCACCCCACAGTGGGGAGTTTGACTAGTAGTGAAATAGTGTGAGAGCTCTGGCTTAAGATGGTGCAATGGATTGAACCTGGGGCTTTAGAGCCTCAGGCATGAGAGTCTTCTCTCCCCAGCCCAAAATAAAGCATTTTTAAAAAATACATTTAAGGGAGTTGGACAGTAGCGCAGTGGGTTAAGCGCACATGGCACAGAGTGCAAGAACCGGCTTAAGGATCCCGGTTCGAGCCCCTGGCTCCCCATTTGCAGGGGAGTGGCTTCACAGGCGGTGAAGCCAGTCTGCAGGTGTCTATCTTTCTCTCCTCTCTGACTTCCTCTCCTCTCTCGATTTCTCTCTGTCCTATCCAACAACGATGACATCAATAACAACAATAATAACTACAACAATAAAAGAACTACAATAAAAACTACAATAAAAGAACTACAATAAAAAAGAACTACAACAATAAAAAAGGGCAACAAAAGGGAATAAAAATTTAAAAATACAGTTAAGTAAGTAAAGAATGGAAAATAAAAAACAATCTGATGACCGTAAATGCTTTATAAGCAGTAACATTATGGTCATTAATTTTTGTTAATGAGAGAATGTGACAGAGAGTACTAGACCATCATTCTTGCATGGATGATGCTGGGGAATCAAACCAGGGTACAACACTTTCCCACTGTGCCACTTCCCAGATGACTGGTCAGTTTTTTCATTTGCTTTCTTGGTTTGTTGTTGTTGTTGTTGTTTATTTGTTTAATCATTTAAAAAAAAAAAGTAAAACTAGACACCTTAAGAAAAGAGAGGGTTTTTAAAAAAAGATTTTATTTATTTATGAGAAAGCTAGGAGGAGAGAGAAAGAACCAGACATCACTCTGGCACATGTGCTGCCAGGGATCAAACTTGGGACCTCATACTTGAGAGTCCAAAGCTTTACCACTGCACCACCTCCCAGACCACTGAAAATAGAGAGTTTCTTAGTAGCACCAAGTTCCTTAACCATCCTGGGCCATCTGTGAAGGATTATGTAATTGGCATGCACCCGAGGGCTTCTAGAACTAATTTTCTGGTGTCGATTTAATATAAAGGGTTCTCAAATATCTTCTGTCCTTGGGTTGGAGATGAAAAAAAAAAGATAAGTTATTCCGGAATGTTTTTTTTCTCCCCCTCCAGGGTTATTGCTGGAGCTCAATGCCTGCACTAGCAATCTACTGCTCCTGGAGGCCATTTTTCCCATTTTTGTTACCCTTGTTGTTATTGTTGGATAGGACAGAGAGAAATCGAGAGAGGAAGGGAAGACAGAGGGGGGAATGAAAGACACTTGCAGACCTGCTTCACTGTGCTTGAAGTGACACCCCCTCCCCGGGGGGGGGGGGGGGGGTGCTTGAACCCAGATCATTCAGCCCAGTCCTTGTGCTTTGCTCCATGTGCGCTTAACCCACTGCGCTACCATTGACCCCCTCTACTCTGGAATCTTATCACAGAAAAAACAAACAACAATAACAAAAAAAAAAAAAAGGAGTCATATGGCAAATGACAAGACTCCATTCCAGCTCTCCCTCCCTTTTGCACCTGGGGGTGGGGGTGGGGGGAGTTCTCCTTTTCCTTTCTTCTTCCTCAATTCTTACTGAGGTAAAGCTCAGGAACAAATGAATTACTCAGGGAGGCTTGCAGTATACACAGGCCAAGTTTTAGATCTGTTTCATTCATCATTCATTTCCACCGAAGGTGTCCAAAGTCCTGCTCCAAGAACACAGTCCCACCTCTTTGAGCAGGATAGTGGAGGGCACTGCAACCCAAACTTAAAACTGAACTTCCTACAACCTCCAGGAAAAAGTCCTGCCTGTTGGGAGAGGAGGTGAGCAGGAGACTTTAGAGAAGCCAGCATTACACAAGATTGGAGCATCCCCAAGCCTAAGCATGAGTAACAGGCAAAGCACTTCAACCCCCAGGTGCAAGTTCCAAACCCAACACTGAATCTTGGAGGGTAATGAGGGAGAGAGGTGTCACTGGAGCATTTCTTGCCACCAGCAGATTCCACAAGGGGGGTGGAATCTCCCACTAGTCAGCTGATTCCCTCTCACTCATCTCCAAGAATTGTGTAAAGGCATCCCGGCCACCCAGTTGCAAAAAAAAAAAAAAAAAAAAAAAAAAGCAACTTCCCCTCCTGCTGACTGAACGCCCAGGCGACACGTCTGGGCAGTCATTTGAATGTGTTTCCTTTTCATTAAGAACAAAGGTTGGAGTGCAGGGTGGGGGCAGGAAAGTACACCGCGTGTGTGGAGAGAAAATGCGGAGAACGACCCGCGAGAAAGGGAAAGGGGGAAACAGCAATCGTCGGGGGCTGCTGGTATTTTTTTTTTTCTGACTTTTCCTTTAAAAAGAAAAAAAGTTGTGTGTGTTTTTTTTTTTTTTCAAAACGTAGGTTCCAAGAATCGGCAGGAGGGGGGTGCGCGGCGGGGAGGGGGGTTTACAGAAAAGGCGCCTGGTCGGTTATGAGTCACAAGCGGGTTATAAAAGGGTCTCCCGTCGGCAGGCGCGGGCTTCCTGTGCGCCGCCAAGCCGGGCGCTGCCAGCCGGGCCGGGCGGGGACCCCACGCTGTGCGGCCGAGGAAGGAGCACGCGGCCGCCCCAGGTACGCAGACCCCGCTGGCTTTGCCCTCACCCTTGTCCTCCGCGCCGCCCGGCTCCTGCGCCCGCGGGCCCTTGATCCCCGCGAGCGCACTGGAGAGGCGGGGGCGTGCACGTGGCCGCCGAGCCCGCCCGGGGGGGGGGGGGCACTCCGCCAAACTTAAACTTGGACCTGAAGTCACTCTCGGGCTGATTACTGCGGGGGATAAGGGGGCGAGAGGCCTGGGGTGTGTGTGTGTGGGGGGGGGGGGTGCTCCAAACCTGGCCAGCTTCTCCACAAGTTTCCTGAAAGAACGGACCTCTGTGTGTGGCTTGGTCTTGGACGAGGTGAGCTTTGGGCACGGCCAGACGGGGTTGCAACACACACACTTGCGGGACCGGGTGGACCAGAAGGGACTGCCTCCCCAGCCTGTCTTTTTCTACTTTCTTTTTGGAGAAAGTCATAATAATAGATTCCAACCTTATGAAAGTTGGAAATAGAGTATCAGGTTTCAGTATCTTTATGTAATATTGGAGGATTCGGTGGGCTTCTGAATTTATATCCAGACCCAGTGGGTTTCAGAGTTTATTTAAGAGGCATATAAGTTATCTTGCCTTATTTTCACAAAACCTCTGTAGCTGCCTTTTTTTTTTTTCCTTTCCTTCTTCACATTTTACAGCTCCCAAAACTTACAAATCGGGTCTTTTTGAATTTCTTATCAGCCGAAGCAGGTATATTGAATTGATTATAAGTAGAGTGTAACCTAAGGTTATAAAAGTTGATTGCTGGCAAAAATATATAAACTGGTTTCCAAGCCTTAAAAATAAGGGGACTAAGGCCCTATGCCCAGAGAAGTGAATTATTCCTCCAGCACCACACAGCAGACCCTAGGATCCCCTGTGGCTTGAAGAGGCTGAGGGAACCCAAGGAGTTACAGGGAAGCAAAGATTTTTGTGCCAATTTGATGAGATCAAGCGTGTGTGTGTGTGTGTGTGTGTGTATTTTTAACTTGTCATATCATAGCTATAAGGTGAAAATCAATCCTTACAGTCTCCTACTCTCTTAAGAAATAGTGCCTCTTCTGTGACTTTAATGTAATGTACAATCTAAATGAACTAAGGGAGTGAGACTGTTAATGATTCCTGGACAGAGCTTTTGAAAATGAATATGCACATTTAATCGCCTACTGTGTAGACAGTAATATAAGCTTATCAAGTTGTCAGAGCAATTTCCTGCCTATTGTCTTGTTCAGTAGTCACAAGGATAGGAAATGGTCAGGGTAGCTGGTCTTATACCCATTTTGCCCAGGAAGACTTGTGACTCAGAATTCATGTTTTCTCTTGTAAGGGTCACTTGCACTTCATGTAAAAAGCCTGCTGTGGTATGTGGGGTGGAGGGCTGGAAAGGGGTGGGGAATAAACAGGGCCTTTTAACTCTTAGTTCGGGTTCATTCCCATTATACTTTACTGCCTCCCAGATTTCTTTCAGAGGGTCCAAAGCACACTCAGTAATTCTGCTGCAAGGATTATACCACAATGACCTGCAATGACAGGCTTCCCTCACATGGTTGGGTCAGTTCACCCTTCCCATAGCACCCAGCATCCTTACCACACACATAAAGAGAAACACTGCTAAGACTTTAGGCTGTTGTGGGGTGTTTGTGCGAAATCCTATTCTTGAGTTTATCCCTCTGCCCAATCAAGTGTACAGAGACAATTTCCTAGTCTCTAAAATCAAAATCCCTTGGTACCATGTTCTCTCTATAGGAGGTGTCATCATCATTAGCTTTGCCTGTACTGACTCTCTGCCACAGGCTGGAGGAGAGACAGAAGCGAGCAGCAGGACAGATGCTACAATTTAACAGTTACTAATTCTGTTGCGGAAACTTAGATTGTGCTGTGAACTGTGCCCTTCTTTACTTTCCAGTGGCAAACATGGACAATTGAAATCCTCCTTTTTGGTTTCTTATTTCATTAAACCAGTCTTTTGTGAATCCAAAAGCAGTTTTCACTTTTAAAAACATTTTTTTGTCATCACTGGGGCTTCAGCACATTGGGCTGACTGAGATAGAGAGAGACAGACGGAAAAAGGGAAAGACACCACAGCACCAAAGCTTCCCAAGGGCAGTGGTGGCAGGGCTCAAACCTGGATTGCATGTGTGGCCAAACCAGTGCCTTCCAAGGTGAGCTATCTTCTTGAACTGTCTTTTAAAAAGCTTTTTCATCAGATATTTTATATCATGACAAAACCCTACCATTCTATTGAAAAGCATTTTTCATTTTGAAGGAGTAGTTCATATGTTCCTGCCTCAAATCTAATAGAAGTTACATATGCTTATCCCAGAACTTATGCTTTTCCTTAATATGAATCTGGACACAATTTTTCATTGTCAGTGGGCTCCAGGTTTCCTTTGAATCTGACCTTGACCCTCTTGGGGGGATAGTGAAGTTTTCATAACCCCTATTTTTAAACCTAGTAGAATTAAATAGCATTATTGGTGGAGGATGTTCTATGGCTTCACCTGGCACCTAAGACCAAGCACTGCTGTCTCTGACTTGCTGCCATTTATATTTTTCTGAGGCACAAAACTGCTTAGTTGAAGCTACTGATTTTAATAACTTTCTTGCTCTGGTGTTTGACCTCCAGCCTTTAGTGCAGAAGCCTAGTACTGGGGAGAAGAGCACTAGCCAGGAAAAAAAAATGGCAAATTTCTAGTCCCAGCTTGAGGGGCGAATGTCTGTGCCTTATTTTTCTCATTTCTAAAGTGAGTGACTGGGACTGACTCATTTCTAAAGTCCCCTAGCCCGATGAAATTCTACATTTCCAGTATGACCACAACTTCACTTCACTTTCATGTATCTTTTTAGGTCAGCTGGGCTCAATGAATTCCTGTCCTATGTCCAGAGAGAGTCACAGAGTAAGTAGGTAGTTGCATAGTCTTTTTCTCTTTTCCTGGTCTTAACTGCTTTCAAAAGCTCTTGCATGATTGCTAAAATTGAAAGACCTAACACTTTTTTTCCTTAGGAAAAAGTAATGTAAATGCCTCTCTTTACCCCACCATTTCATTGTCTTTTACATAGGATTCCTTTTATCTTGGACACTAAAGGAAATGCAACACTTTTAATTTTGATGCAATTCTCGCCTGCCACGAAACACTTAAATTCTGTCAGTCTTGTGTTTGGGCTCCCAATATTCAGGATGTCAAGCACAACCACTCCAAAAATGCTTGCATCCTCAAATTAATACAGCACATGCCTGAGGTGTTCAGCATCCTCACTTACAACTCCAGGACTCTCTACAACATGAAGAGCACTTGGAAATCAAAGACACAGTCCCCAACCTTAACATACAACACACTCACCAGAAAATGCTACTTGACACAGATCAGGTGATACAATGTAAGACAGATTGTAACTACCTGTGCCACTTCTGGAAAACCATCTCCACCTGTGAAGGATGAGGTGAAAGCACCCACTGAAGGAAAGATTAGTGAGTACCCACCCACTGATTGAGCCAGATTGGGAAGCTAGTGTTTGCATAAGATGAAACAATATACAGTGACGCTTGTGTAATTTGCCCATAAAGGAGAATGTTCAACACACAGTATGGGATGCTGGCTGTTTTTATGAAATGTGAGGTTCTTTTATGTTGCTCATGTACCACCAGACAGGCCAGTGTAGGGGCCAGACTTGCCTAGGTGTGCACTCCACCAAGGCCCTCTTTACTCAGTTCTTGCACAGATTACTTCACCTGCCTGTGTCTGAGCCCTCAGGTATAAAAGTGATGATCAGATTCAGTCTCCCTAAGGTTGCAGTGAGGGACGGGGGAGTTCATTGGCACCAAGCAGCCAGGTTAGTGCCTGGCCCAGAGGGCTCCCTGATTACATGTTTGCTTTCATTTCCTATGCATTTATGATACTGTCTATTTCAAGAAACCGCTTTGGAAGGTGAGATGCAAAATAGCCAGAGAAAGTAAAATATGTAGGTTATAAAATGGTCTCAAAATTCTTGACACTGTAAAAAAAGAAAAATTACTCTTTGGTCACAAGGAGCTTTTTAATGGTTTCAGAATGCATTTTTCTCCATAAGGTGCAGGAAATAATTATGAAGCACTTCAGAAAATAATGTTCAGGGTCAGTGAAATAACTTACTTGGATAGTGTGCTGCTTTGTGTTTACTGTGTGCACAAGCCTGAACCTCATCATGTTGAAGAAAACTGATGCTATGCTAGCATTTTCTCTCTCCTTCTCTAACTCTATCTTAAAAAAGAAATAAAATAATTTCCAAGGAGATTTCTTTTTTTAACCAGAGCACTAATAGCTCTGGCTTATGGTGGTATGGGGAATTATGATAGAAAGACAGATAGATAGACAGATAGACAGACAGACAGATTGACTGATTGACTGACTGACCGACCAACCACAGCATCAAAGCTTCTGTCAGTGCAGTGCGGGTTAGGCTTAGACCTGGATCATGTGAATATCAAAGCAGGTACATTATTCAGGTGAGCTAACTTGCTGGTCCCCAAAGAATTATTTTAACTTGGATTGTACTTTTTTTAAAAATATTTATTTTATTTATTCCCTTTTGTTGCCCTTGTTGTTTTATTGTTGTAGTTGTTGTTGTTGGATAGGACAGAGAGAAATGGAGAGAGGAGGGGAAGACAGAGAGGAGGAGAGAAAGATAGACACCTGCAGACCTGCTTCACCGCCTGTGAAGCAACTCCCCTGCAGGTGGGGAGCCAGGGTTCGAACCGGGATCCTTATGCCGGTCCTTGTGCTTTGCGCCACCTGCGCTTAGCCCGCTGCGCTACAGCCCGACTCCCTGTACTTTTTTTTTTTACAGTCACCTCTACCTTACATTACACTTCACGAAATCTTAGGGATGAGTTTGGCTATTTCTGTGTTTGTTTGTTGCAAGTTCACATGTTTCAGTTCCATATATAGTTGAAACCATCTGGTAGTTGTCATTCACTACTTTACTAAACATAATCACTTTCCAGCTTTACCCTATGATAGTTTTACTTTGTGGACTGAGATCCAAGCTAGAGTTGTCAAAGAGCTCAATTACTATTCTGGAATATAAAAGAATCTCAGTTTTGAATTTCTAGTACACAGATTTTCTCAGAATCTTCATACTGGTTAAAGCTTACCAAAATACCCCAAGCCAGTTATGCAGACAGCAGCTTGAGCATTTATAGAAAGTACCTCTTAAGTATCACCCAGGAATTCTACACTGAGGTCAGACCCATTCTCTGCCCTCAAAAAATATGTCAGAAAAGAGACCCATGAAGGAATCCTAACGCTATGTCAGAGCTGCAGTGAGAGAAGATACGAGAACTGCTGTCATCTGGGGGGCTGGGAGAGACACAGATAGGGAATACCTCACAATGGACTAAAGAGAAACCAGCTATCTGTGTGAAAAAATAATAATAATAAAGGAAAGTACAGGCTTGAGGAATAATATGAAGCAGGTGTGTTAGTGCCTAAGTGTACGCTTGGCATTGGTGTTTATGGAAGTGAATAGCTATTTCATAAATAAACGTGACCAGTTAGTAGCCATCTTAGTCAGTAGCAGGTCACAGTGTCAATTCTATTGTAAGGATGGAACTTGTGTGAATTCTAAAGGAAGCATGATATTCTGTCCCATTTCCTGACAGTGAAAAAGGAAACTTAATTTTTATTATGATTTATTTTCCCTTTTGTTGCCCTTGTTGATTTACTATTGTTGTTGATGATGATGTCGTTGTTGGACAGGACAGAGAGAAACACAGAGAGGAGGGGAAGACAGAAAGGGGGGAAAGACACCTGCAGACCTGCTTCACCACCTGTGAAATGATTCCCCTGCAGGTGGGGAGTTGGGGCTCAATCCTGGATCCTTATTCCGGTCCTTGCATTTTGAGCCATGTGCACTTAACCCTCAGTGCTACCGCCCGACCCCTGGAAACTTAATTTTTAAATCAGGTACTGAGAAGTAACATGGAATAATCATATCCTACAGAAAACAAGTGATTTGGAAAAAGAAAAATCACAGGAATGAAACCACCTCAGAAGTCAATCACTCAGGTATTTCTTTTTGATAGGGAATACTGAAGTTCTTTACGACGTATTGAGTAATGAAACACTTTGTAGGGGGTTTTATAGCCTGAGAAGAGGTTTAAACACAGACCATATTAAAACTCAGGTGACAGTCTTTAGTTCTTCATCTTGCCTTTCAATCAGTCTTTATGCCCATTAAAAATTTCCCACCCAAGGTATGTTTCTTTGCAGTCCTTGATCTCTGTAAATCAAAGATGGTTAGCTGGCTAACCCAATACACATGACTTAAGTTGCAATGTCAGTGGAATAATTTCCCTTTTCTTCCTCCTAATAACTTACTTCAAGACAAACTTAGCTGAATCCACACATTGGTTCTCCCACCCAAAAAAGATGGTAAGGAATTCAAACCAAGTAGACAGGGAGAGTAGCACTAGGACAGATCAGGAATTATAACGGCCAGGTCTACGGGGTCATGTCTATACCCACTTTCATCTTCTGAGCCTTGAGCAAAAGATAATCAAGAAATCATTTTCCCAAAAAGTTATAAGAAGTTCATATTTCCTTAGGGTCTAACTTTTATGTAAATATATTCCTCTTAATTATTTACTTTCATAACCTAAACCAAAACAACAACTTCAGAATATAGGAAATCAGAACAAATTCTGGTGGAAAAGCCAGGTACTGCTCTCTTATATAATGATACACTAGTTGCTTTTAGTGGATAGATTCAAATGGGAATTTAATATTGAATCCCATATTAATAATTATGTGTTTTTACTAGTATATAAGAAAGTTAAATAAAGTGGAAGCATATTTAAAATTATCTGAGCTCAATAATTATAATTTTTAAAAGCGTAACATTTTTCATTATTTTACAATGACTTTGGAGTTAGAATGTGTATTACTAAGTCAACAGATGACATTCAGTAAATATAGTTGTGTATTCTCTGTATGATCATAAACAGTTTCCAACTGTAGATTTCAGGGTGAATAAAATCAAGGCTGTCTCATGGATGGCTTTGTTATGAAATTCAGCCACTATAATTCCTCAATAAAAGAAAGTTTGATGACATCAAGTTCTTTTGGAATACAAACATTAAAAGAATCTGGTATTGAGAATAAGAAAGTAAGAATATATGGAAGTTTTGAGGGTTATCACATGATTCATATATGAAAAAGATCTACTGTGATAAGCATAGGGTAATTCTACTCTGGTTAACTGATAGCATCTTTCCTAGCAAATCAAGTTGGTAAGAACATAAAGATATATTGAAATTGTGGGTTCTCTCCAAAAAAAAAGTCATTCTTCAGAAAAGCAAAATTTAAGGGTATACTTCCCAGAGTACTGCTTTTAGTTTATTAGACAAATTACCTACCACGTAATGAAAGATTTGTCATGCTATTCTTTACCTACTATGTAGCATGCTTCATCATGGTACAATTTTATCCGAGGTAAGAATGAATACTTTTAATATGTTTCAGTGAGTAATGCATCCTCACAAAGACTAGAGTTAATCTGGAACCAATCCTCAGTTATTAAAAAGAATTGTTCTACAGGGGCTGGGTGGTGGCGCACCTGGTTGAGCGCACATGTTCCATTGTGCAAGGACCTGGGTTCGAGCCCCCAGTCCCCACCTGCAGGGGGAAAGCTTCACAAGTGGTGAAGCAGTGCTGCAGGTGTCTCTCTGTCTCTCACCCTCTCTACCCCTCCCTTTCCTCTCGATTTCTGACTGTCTCTATCCAATCAATAAATAAGATAATAAATTTAAAAAAAAGAATTGTTCTACAGTGAAGCTTACATAGCCAATGGATAGTTTGTGTAGTAGGCCTAAAAATATTGTGTAATAAGGATCTTTGAAGTATGTCGTTAGAGGTACCCATGTCAAGATGCCCTACTGTAGCTTATGTCGCATAATTCATACAAATGTCTTCTGTATTGCTATACACTGCATATTATCCTAGTCACATTCTTATCACATGGTTAGTAGTTCTTGTTGATTGCTAGATTTGTAACAGTATATAATTCTTTTACTACTCTGTCAGCCAAGTAACTGTGTTGATCCCAGAAAGTCATTTCCTTTCCTGTTATCTCCTGACATTATCTTTTTTTTTAATTTTTTATTTATAAAAAGGAAACATTGACAAAACCCTGACATCAACTTTTGCCCAACACCTTGACAAGCAGACTCTAGCTTTTGTTGTTGTCTCTGATAACTAACTTCTACTGAGATACAATTCCACTGGCTGGTTTTCTGGGGTCCTTCTTGCAAGTCCAGTTGAAGACACTGAAAGTGAGCACAGCTCCAACACTGTCATTCCAGCTCACAGATCTATTGAATATACCTTTAATAACTATTCTGGGAAGTTTTCTCCTTAGTTCCACTTATTGGAGGTTAGTGTTGATGATTATGCTTTATGTTATCATGCGTTAAATAAGATTTAAGATTGTGTAATACATTTAGACAAACTGCTTGTTTGTCAATAGTTTTAGGAATTCATTAATGTCTTAAGAAGTCTGAAGAAAATGGCATGGTTTCTGTTTGAAGACTGAGAACAAAAATAAATAAATAAATAAATAAATAAAGTGCCCATGGGACACTTTTTATTTCAACCTAAATCTAGAACTTGAACCAATAAAAAAATAAATAAAAACTGTTAGAATCTGTAATATAGTATAGCACATTGTGGAAAAGATTTGTCATTTTTTCAAGCACTCTGGATGATCCTTGTGTATAACAACAATAACAAAAAAAAAAAGCTTAAGGGGAAAAAATCCAATTATTTTACTAAATGTATTTCTTCTAATACCTATACAATAAGAGAATAAGAGTAAAATTTACATGTAGACTAGTATAGAAGCAACTCACCTTAAATGTGAATTAAACATCTCTTTTAAAGAAAGGTTGAATTGTGTTGTGGAGGAAATAGCTTTAGAATTTAATATAGATTTATTGTGTATGAGCTGTAACCAACACACTGGAGCACAGAGAAAACGTCTGTATTTTTTTCAATATTTATTGACTGAAAAATCTGTAAGGTGAACTAAAATCCTAAACTGACCATCATCAAACTCAAAGCTCTTCTTTATTAATTCATCTCATAATATATATACATATATATGTATTTGCTTGTTTGTTTTTTTACTACCAGTAAAAGAAGAATGTATTTACTAAGCTTGGAAATTTCCAAACCATGATATTCTACTCTGTCAAAATACATTCATTGGGGAATTTTTAGCTATGTACACTTCTTCTGAACTTAATCACAATTTTACATCTAGTGGGTTTCATGACTAAATAAAAGAGGAGGTGATTCCCCTTTGCCCTGAAGAAGACTGCATACTAAAATGGTGCTCTTACTTCTAGGTTCTGCTGTAGTAACACTGAAACCAGAAGCTTATGGGAGAAATGTCAATATCTGAGAGAGTGAAATCAGACTCTAGCAGGAAGTAGCAAATTCATCTATTTCTTTTCTAATCCACTCATTCGCTAAAGATGACCAGTTTTGAGGCAGGGCACTGTTTAAGTCATACTTCCTTTATACAGGTCAAAACCAAAACTGCTGGGTAGTGCTTTCCCCTAAGGAATTTCTAAATAGTAAAAGGGGACATTTTGAGATCAACTCATCTGTAGGTGAGATTTTCATTACCAATATCATAACTCCAGAAAAAAGTAAAGGTAACACCTCAATTATTTAATATAAAATGAAAACCAAGCTTGAACACTACTTAGAAAAAAAAGAGTATAAGTTAATTTTATTTTTATCCATTTATTTATTTAACCAGAGTACTGCTCACCTCTTGCTTAGGGCAATAATAGGGATTGAATCTGACAAGTTAAACTCCCACAAACTGTAAAGTACTATTTTAAATATTTTTGCCTTACACTTCAACTGTTTAGTAGATAATGCTATGTCAGAATTATTATTATTATTTTTAAAACTTATGGGCCAAGTCAGGGGCCAGGCATTGGCACACTGGTTGAGCACAAACAGTACCATGTGAAAGGATCCAAGTTTGAGCCCCTGATCCACACCTGTAGGGGGAGAATCTTTATCAGTGGTGAAGTACAGCTGCAGGTGTCTTTCTTTATCTATTTTCCTCTCACTTCTCAATTTCTATCTCTATCAAAACAATGAAAGAAAAAAATGATATATATACGTAATGCAGAACAGGATAGAATTGAAAACAAAAAATAGTCTTGAAAAAACACCAAATAGCATCTTTGATTGCCAATGACTCCACCCATTTCAGCCAATCACTTCCTGGGATTTAACAAGCACCTTGCCTTCAAAAAGAAAGTAAACATATTTTTGCTTTTAGAGTGAGGTTCTATCCCTCCACCTTAACAACTACACAACCCTTTCTCTCTCTCTCTCTCTTGCAGGTGGCGTGAACCAGGAAGGGGAAATCTGTGGTTTAAGTTCTTTGTACTTCATCCTCTGATGCTGATGGCTTGCTGTAGGCTGTATGCTGTTAATGCTAATCGTGATAGGGGTTTTTACTTTGACTGACTCCTACATGTTAGCATTAACAGGGTATGATGCCTGTTACTAGCATTCACATGGAACACATTGCAGCCGTGGGAGGATGACAGAGAAGCATGAGTCACCCTGATGGATAAACTTAGACTTAAGGCTTTTTCTTTTTTAATGTTTCAATTTGTTCATCATAATTTGGTGACTGGTATGTTCCACTTTTAAGAAAAGGTTTCTCAGCAATACTCTGAATACAGACCTGCTCACATCTTTGTTGATGCCATTTTATTTACATTTAAAGGTTTGTGCATTTTAACTCTTCAACTACAAGATATATGGGCTAAACACATCCTGAAACAAATTGCTAAAATATCTTTGTAGTTAATTAGGACTGCTGTTCTCCAGGTATGGATTGACAACATGTTTAAATTTTTTGAAGCTGCTATTTTTTCCCTTAAGTTGTTTTCTATTTAGACAATGTCAGTTTAAAGTGAATACTTGTGGGCTGGAAACGTAGCATATTGGTTATGCAAATTATTTACACGCTTAAGGCTTTGAGGTCCTAGGTTTAAACCCCAGCACTACCATAAGCTAGATCTAAGCAATGTTCTGGTATATATATATATATATATATATATATATATATATATATATCCCCTCTCCCCCCTTACAGGTCTGTCATTAAAATAAAATATTGAAAAAGGAAAAGAAATTTTTTAAAAAATAAAGTGAATTCTTGTATTTGAACCTTAATGAGGAGAATTTAATGGCTATGCCATTCAATATTTTTGTTTCTCAAGAAAAATGAAATACTTGTAATAATTACCACAGTACAATGATGTCTGAGAACTAATTACCTAATTTTCCTCACAAGGCACAAAGATTTAATTGAAAATTTTTAAGTCCCAAGGCTAAGTTCAACTAAGCCACAACAATGTTGCAGTGTCCAAAGAAGCCACTTTTCTTCTCTAAAGTCTGTTTCTTCATCCACAGGACAGAACTAATACAGTGCTGCGTTAACTGTTACAATAAAATTAACCTAAGAACTAGCCTCCTGGTTTTGTCAAAGAAAAACTAACAGTTTGACTTACAAAGTAGCTTTTTTTCCACAGTTAAGCTGACATATACTTAATAAATAGCCAGTTGCAATTGTTAGCATATTTAATATACACGTGTATGAGCAATGATTCTCAACTTTTGGTAAGTTTAGACTATAACTAAATATATCTATTAAGTCATCAGTTGATTTCTTTTCCTTTTGTATGACCTTTTCTTTTTTGTAACATACAAACTGTCAATATTTACACACCAACAAAACAAAACAAAAAAACAATGAGGAACACTGTGAGAATATGAGCAGGAGCAGCCCTCCCCCCCACACACACACATATTATTCTTATCTGAGGGAATTCCTTGCCTATATTTCTGTCCAAGTTCTGTGCATTGCCAACATCAGTTTCTCCTCTTAGTCCTGAAATAAACACTGGACTCCATGAATCCCCCATATACATATGTACGTGTCATAGTCAAGGGTATTTCTCTGGTCTATTCACTTTATCGGAGGGAGGGATCCTTGCTTTGAGCCCCAGTTCTTCAAAATCCTGCTTGCTGCTCACATTCACAAAGTCCCAGAATCTTTGGCCTAGAATAAACATATCTAGTATTTCCATCCAGCTATGAAAATAAAAGCTGAATATCAAAGAAGAAGATTTGGAAAATGAAACATCATGTTAGAAAAGTAACATGATGGGAGTCGGGTGGTAGCGCAGCGGGTTAAGCTCAGGTGGCGCTAAGCACAAGGACCAGCGGAAGGATCCCGGTTCGAGCTCCCGGCTCCCCACCTGCAGGGAAGTCACTTCACAGGCGGTGAAGCAGATCTGCAGGTGTCTGTCTTTCTCTCCCCCTCTCTATCTTCCCCTCCTCTCTCCATTTCTCTCTGTCCTATCCAACAACAATGACATCAGTAATAACTACAACAACAAAACAACAAGGGCAACAAAAGGAATAAATAAATAAAATTTAAAAAAAAGAAAAGTAACATGATAACAAACACTACATAATATTTAGGTAAAATTACTCTCTCTAAGCCTATTACCTCACTAGTAAAAATGAAGAATCTATTTCAGGATAGCAGGCTGACATGAAACAGTGCAGTAGGGCCAGGAGACAGCTTATCCAGTAGAGCACACACCCCATGCACAGGGATCCTGATTCAACCTGTTCCACCACATAGGAGCATCATGCAAAGGAGAAGTTTCATGATTGATAACATAGTGCTGTGGCAAAATTTCTGTCTCTTGGTCTCTTAAAAAAAAAAGTCGAGAGTATTAGAATCATGCAGACATGAACACAGACAGGAAAAGTATAAAATAATGGAGGCAAGAAAAAAGAAGCAGTGCAGTGCATATACACTGTTAAATATTAGCTTTGAAACTTGTCTTCAGAATCAAGTAAAAGGTGTGTGGGCATGTTCTGTGATAGCACACAATCTGAAGAGAGGTGAAGCTATACTCCTAAAATATGACCAGTCTTATAAAGCCACATGAGTTCAATAAAGATAAATAGAATTGTCTACTATAGTGATACTCCCAAGGAAACATGCGCTCCAACAATCCCAAAGTGTCACCTCAAGAATCTAGATGCTATATAGATAGACCCAAAGGTAATTTTTGGTAAAATAAAAGTTTACAATGAGAAACTAATGACTGGAAAGCCTTACATGTAACTGAAGAGTTAAGGGACTAATTCTCAGCTGGGAAGGTGGCCAAGACTAGGTACCCAGGCTCCCAGCCCCAGAGACTGATTACTTAATGGAGCTCAAGAAACTCCAGGTGATATGAATGCAAAAGGTTCATAAACCAGCTTTGAGAAACAGAACTGCCTTTACATCTGGCGTGAAACGATGCTCAGTAGAAGCTGAGCAACATACAGAGCTAATGTCTATTAACATATCTCAAGCTCTCACTATCCACAGTGAGAAGTTGTGCAACATGGGCTGATATGCACTGCGGTTGACCTCTTTGGAGACAAGCAGCAATTTAGATTTTCAATCTCATCAGTATCCACCCCCTAAAAAAGAAACACTCTTGGGCAGGATGGGGGTGGGGGTGGAAGTAAACAGCTTAATGGTTATGCAAAGAGACTCTTGCCAGACGCTTCAAAGTCCCAGGCTCAATCCTCTGCCCCACCATCAGCCAGACCTGAGCACTGCTCTGGTAAAAAAAAAAAAAAAAAAAAAACCCTAACCACCTCAATAAAACCCACCTGACTTGAAAGTCGCCCACTGAAACCACTGCCCTCTCTTCTGCCAACAGTGGTAGCCAATTTAGTGGTCTTGTTCTATCTAGATCCAGAATATCAGTCACTGGCTAGACCAGTTGTAAGAGAGGGTCAACCAGAAGGGGTCCACGATAGCCAGTTCTTGCTTTGCAAAACAAGTGGGCCAACTCCCAGTCACAAATACCACTGTCATCCTATCACTCCCTCTCACCCTGCTCTAAGGTGTCAGCAATCAGTCTCGATTTATAAGAATCCTACCCTGTTCCAAATGCTGTCAGTTTAGCAATTCTGATCCCATGCTGAGCAATTAGGAACAGAAATCTGAAAAGGGTTCCTCAAAAGTAATCATTCTCTTCCACCATCCCAGAGTACAGCTTGTGCCCCATATTTGTTATCTGTATACATGTTATCCTTTCTCTTAGATCATGACCTCCTATGTGAAACAAATATCCTTTACACTTTTCTCTTTTACATTTAGCTCAGGGTCCTGCTCATAGTTGCTTAAGTGAAAGGGGAAAAATTATTCATATCTCCACTGACTCTGGAAAGACAGCTTGTGCTGAAGTTGAGACTTATCTGTACCTATCATATGTGTGTATTCTGACTTGAGGGACTGCTCTCCAACCTACCTTGAAATGGATTCATCGCAGACAGTTCAGTTACTACTTTGACATTTCCAAAGTTCTGCAAATCAAGTTTAGCTGCAGAGACAGTGTAAGGGTTATGCAAATGGCCTTCACATTTGAGGCTCTGAGCTCCCAAATTCAATCCCCAGTACCACCATAAGACAAAGCTGAGCAGTGCTCTGGGGAAGAAAAAAAAAAAAAAGAACAAGAAAGAAAAGTAGTAACAGTTTCCATATTTTAAGACATTCCATATATATATATATATATATATATATATATATATATATATATATATATATATATATATGAAGCAGATTGGAGTTGTTGTACTGCACCAAAGTAAAAGACTCTGGGGTAAGGGCATTCAGGCCCTACAATATGAAGGCAGAAGATGTGAGAATTATAAGTTACAATGTATAGTCCACACCACACCCACAACCAAATTTCTGTATCCCTACCCTCCCAGCTCACAAAGATAACCACTAGAGTTCTCGTAAGTCTTACAGTTTGCTTCTATTTTGTTTGGATTTTTTCTTTTTATAAGTTCATGTAAATCAGCTCTCTAGATTCCACATATGAGTGAAACCATCTGGCAGTTATCTTTCATCTCTTTAATAATCTCTAAGCATAATCACCTTCCAGTTCCATCCATTTTGTCCCAAAAGACACAGTATCCTCTTTTTTAATTGTAGAATAGTATATTCCATGGAATATATATCTCATAACTTTTTATTTGTGATTTAATATTGATGTACAAAATTACATGTTAATAGGGGTATAATTCCACACCGTTCCCACCACCAGAGTTATGAATCCCCAGTCTCCCTACTGCAGCCACTGCAGTTCCCCTAAGGTTGCAGATATGGAACAACCATCATCTCTACAACTATGTCTACATTTGTACGTAACTGCCTCTTTTCTTCCAGGTCTAGATCCCCACCCCCACCCCCTTCCCACTCATAACACCATTACTATATCCAAATGTCCTTCCCCTTTTCCTCCTCTCTCGGTATCCCATAACTTCTTTATTCAGTCATCTGTTGATGGCCATTCAGGCTGCTTCCACTCTTTGGCTATTGTGAATACTGCAGTTATGCACATAGGGATATACATGTCCCTTCTAATTAGTGCTTGAGTATCCACTGGATAAATGCCTAAGAGTGGTATTGCTGGGTCATGAGGTCATTCCATTTTTATATGTGTAAGGACTCTCCATCAGTCTTCCAAAGAGGCTGTACTACTTTGCATCTCCACCATCAGTGAAACAGAGTTGCCTTTTCTCCACAACCTCTCCAACACCTGTCTTTTCCTGGTTTGTTGATGTAGCCATTCTCTCAGGTGTGAGATGGTATCTTAGCATAGTGTTGATTTGCATTTCTTTGATGGTAAGTGGAACATTTCTTCATGTGTCTGTAGGCCATGTGTGTCTTTTTAGAAAACTGTTTAGTTCTTTGGCCCATTTTTTTATTGTGTTATTTTTACTTTGAATACGCCATTCTACTCCCTCCTTTCCTCTAGGGTTTGTATGAGAAATCTGAAGAAAGCCTGATTCTATCTTTGTATGTAACTTTCTTCCTTGCGCTGGCAGGCTGCAGTATTTTTTCCTTGTCCCTAGTTTTGGATATATATTTTTTAAACTTTCCTTTTTTATTTTATTTTACCAGAGCACTGCTCAGCTCTGGTTTATGATGGTTCGGGGGATTAAACCTGGGACTTTGGTGCCTCAGGCATGAGAGTCTCTTTGTATAACCATTATGCTGTCTACCCCTGCCCTAGTTTTGGATATTTTATAGTTATGTGTTTTGGTGTGTTGTTTTGGATTCAAAAATTTGGGTGTGTGTTCACATTCTTGGATTTCTATATTTTGACTGTTGCTCAGGTATGGAAAATTTCTTTAAATATGTTCTCTAATCCTTTCTCTCATCTTCCTGAGAAATCATAATGACTCTGATGTTCATATTTCTGATGGAGTCTCCTATTTCGTTGAGAAGTGCTTCATTTTCCTAAACTTCCCTCTCTCATAGTTTTAAATTCAGAGTATGGTGGTTGTATGCTTGTTTTCCTTGCTTTGTTCATTGGCCCTCTATGGCAGGGATGGGGAACCTATTTTCTGTTGAGAGTCATTTGGGGATGATACAAAATGATCAACTTATAAACTAGCATGTAATATTGCTATGAAAGAAAGCTCCTAGGTTGACTTAACTTTTGAGTCCTTCTTATGATTGCCTTGGCAGAATCAGACCAAATGATGTTTCAGAGCAGTATATTTCAGAGCAGTATATTATTTCTTGTAGTTCTGCTTTAGCAGTAATGAATTTATTTAACTGTTGCTTGTCTGAAAAGCTCTTCCTATCTCCTTCAAAAGTAGCTGATAACCTGGCAGAATAACAATTCTTAGGTGGAGGTCTTTTCTATTTAAAATCTTGAATACATTCTGCTAGTCCTTTCTAGCCTTTACTATCTGTATAGAAATCAGATGATAATCTTATAAGGATTCCCTTTATACGTGACACTTTGCTTTTCTTTAGCAGCCTTCAAAAACCCTCTGTCCTTGATCTTTGCCTATTGTAATTACTATGTCTTGATGAGTTTTGGTTTAGATTCATTTTTTCTGGAGCTCTTCAAGCTTTCTGATCTGGCAGTCTAACACCTTCCTAAACTCGAAACATTCTCAGCTATTAGTTCTCTCTTTTTCAAGTAGCCCTATCATGGGAATTTTGTTCCTCTTGATGTTGTCCCATAACTCTCCTAGAGAATAATTTGATTTGGTGCTTTTCTTTTTGTTTTTATTTGCTGTTGTTTGGAGGCCAGGGCACTACTTCCTCTGTCTTATCTTCCTGTGACCCACTTAAACTCCTGGCATTTGTCTTCCTGCATGTGTTTCACTCTGCTATATTTTTAGTTCAGTCTCCAGCTTTTTCATTTCTCTAAACATTGTTATGGATTTTTCTTTTCTTTATTTATTAGATAGAAACAGAAATTGAGAAGGGAAGATAGAGAGGAAAAGACAGACAACTGCAGCCCTACTTCACCACTCGTGAAGCTTGCCCCCTACAGGTGGGGACCGGAGGCTTGAACCTGGGTCCTTGTACACTGTAATGTGTGCACTTAAACCAGGTGCGCCACCACCTGGTCCCTGCATTTTTCTATAATTTCCCTCACTTCTCTATTCTGTTTTCATCCTTGTCCATGGATCTTCTCAACTGAGTGAGTATTCTTAGGTCATGGTTTTGAAGTCTTCATCAGGTCTATATAGAACTGTCAAATTTGGATTTTCCTTCAAACTACTGTACTGTCTTGGTCTGTAACTGTGGGTGCTTTCCTCTGTCTTCCCATTATGTTTAAATCTCCATGAAGACAAAGGCAAGTCAGCATTTGGACAGGCAGGTCTGGGCAGTGACCAAAGATATCTTTGTCAGTCACAAGTCCCTTGTTAAGGCTATACTGTCAAGGTTCTACCAACAGCTTTTTTAATTTTTAAAAATTTTTATTTAATGGTTTTGATAGGACAGAGAAATTGAGAGAAGGGGAGGTGGAGACCTGTAGCATTGCCTTACCAGTCTTTAACCCCCTCCCCCCTGTAATTGGGGACCAGGAGCTTCAATCCATGTTTTCTCACATATTGACGTATGTACTCAACCAGGTACATCACTGCCCAGCTCCCAAATTTCTTAACAAATATAAACCATAAAGATAAAGACAGACAGATTTGTACACATTAAAATTGAAGATACCACCAAAAAAAGTTAAAAGGTAAACCAACCCAGAGGATGGATATATATATTTACTATGGATAGAGAAGTTAAAAAGGAAGTAGAGGAGAGGGAGACACCTGCAGCACTACTTTACCACTTGTGAAGCTTCCCCTCAGGAGATGGTGACCATGGGCTTAAACTTGAGTTCTTATACATTTAATGTGCACTCTGTCAGATATGCTACCACCCTTGAGACTATATTTGCAATGAAGAAGGTTTGACTTTGACTTTCTAAGTATATAAATAAAATAACTTTTTTTTTGCCTCCAGGGTTATCTCTAGGGCTTGGTCTGAATCCACTGCTCCTGGCGGTCATTTTTTCCATTTTATTAGACAGGATAGAGAGAAATTGAGAGGGGAAGGAAAGATAGAAAGGAGGAGAGAAAGGCAAACACCTGCAGACCTATTTCACCACTTATGAGGTGACCCCCCGCAGGTGGGGAGCTGGGGGGCTCAAACTGGGACCCTTGTGCTTCATGCTATGTACACCTGACTTGATGTACCAATATAAATAACTCTTATGAAAAGGACCAGAGTCAAGAAATAAGAACAAAAAGGGTTGTAAGCCAGTAATTCACAGAATAAGACTTTTATAACAAATAAACGAAAAGATGCTCATCTTTGTTGAACACTCAGTATCAAACTAAATGAAAGGTGGTCAAACTCAGCAGCCACATCTCTGAATATCTAGCCATGTAAGAGTGTGTGTGCGTGTGCGTGTGCGTGTGCGTGTGCGTGTGTGTGCGCGCACGTGTGTGAAAGTGGGCAAATTGTCACATTGCTGATAGGTGACAATTTTGTGTAATTAATATGGCAACTAATAATGTTCAGTGAAGTTTACAATACATTTTTTTTATTTACTTGATAGAGATTGGCAGAAATTGAGAGGGAAGGGGAAGATAGGAAAAGAGACACAGAGATACCTGCAGAACTGTTTCACTACTTGTGAAGCTTTCCCCCTGAAGGTGGGGACCAGGGGCTTGAACCTGAGCTCTTGTGAACTGTAATGTGTGCACAGGCCCAATGATACATTTTCTATCTCTAGGTACACTGAGTATTTAACAAGAGTATATACTACCAAATGTATGAACAAAAATATTTTTTTAAGATTTATTTCATGAGATAGGTGAATGAGAGAATGGAAGCTAGAACACCATTCTAGCACATGCAGTGCCAGAGATCAAACCAAGAACCTATGCTTCATCTATAACCTACTTATCCCCATAGCCATAAGAATATATTTCTGGGAGTCGGGCTGTAGTGCAGCGGGTTAAGCGCAGGTGGTACAAAGCACAGGGACCGGCGTAAGGATCCCGGTTCGAACCCCGGCTCCCCACCTGCAGGGGAGTCGCTTCACAGGCGGTGAAGCAGGTCTGCAGGTGTCTATCTTTCTCTCCTCCTGTCTTCCCCTCCTCTCTCCATTTCTCTCTGTCCTATCCAACAATGACAACAACAATAATAACTACAACAATAAAAAACAACAAGGGCAACAAAAGAGAATAAAATAAATATTTAAAAAAAAAGAATATATTTCTGCCAGGACCAGGCAGTAGTATGATTGGGTGCACACAGTACCATATGCAAGGACCTAGGTTCAAGCCCCTGGCCCTGACCTACAGGAGGAAAGCTTTGAGAATGCTGAAGCGGTACTGTGGGACTGCCATTCTCTCTCCCCGTCTCCTTTTTATCTCAATTTCTCTCTGTCAAAAAAAAAAAAGGTACTAAAGAATATATTTCTGCACAACTCTTTGTACTACTGAGAAGTCAAAACCCAATGTGAGAATTGCTCACATACTGTGAAGTTGTACTCTTAAAATCTTATAATATTGAAAAGCAATGTTAAATCACTAAAAATATCTTTTGGGGAAAGGGGAGGCTATTGAATCATTTATTTTTTAATTGAAATGAAAAATATTTTATAGGCTATGATCTGATAGCATTTGCCAATGCTACAGCTAGGAATGTATTCCTACAAAGTTATTTTGATGTCAGGTAATGCAGAATAGCACAAAAGTACACAAAGGTACCTGGGTGCAAATTTCATTGCTCTTCGCCAGATCAATGCAGTTTCCTCATTTACACAGCTCCTGGTTTACAATGTAAACATATTCTCAACAGGCTGCCGTTATAACTAAGTAATAAGCAGCTCCATGTGATAGGCCTTACAACAGCCAGTGTAGAAGAAATACTCGATTAGCATAGTGAGTACCTAATAAATCTATTTATCCACAAATGTGTGGCATTTTGCACAAGAATGTTTATTGGATTGTTTGAAATATCTGAAAAAAACAAGCAAACAAAAACAGTGGGGGTGGGGGGTAACTGATACAATCCTATTCATATTTTTATGAGATTACATTTATATTTATATATATATATATATGTTCATATAAATTAAAAAAAAAGAACTGAAAAGAGAAAGCATGTTGAATGGGGCTGGGGTGATGGGCTGGGGGGTGGTGCACTGGGTCGAGCAAATATGTTACAATGCACAAGGACCCAGGTTCAAGTCCCTGGTCCCCACCTGCAGGGGGAATCTTCTTGATGGCAGGTGTTTCTCTGTCTCGCTCCCTCTCTGTCTTCCTCCTCTCAATTTCTGGTTGTCTCTATCCAACAAATAAATAAAGATAATTTTTAAATTTTTCTAAATATAGGGAGTCGATGGTAGTGCAGCAGGTTAAGCACAAGTGGCACAAAGTGCAGGGACCATCAGAAGGATCCCAGTTTTAGCCCCTGGCTCCCCACCTGCAGGGGAGTCTCTTCACAGGAGGTGAAGTAGGTCTGCAGGTGTCTGTCTTTCTCTCCCCCTCTGTCTTCCTCTCCTCTCTCCATTTCTCTCTGTCCTATCCAACAATGATGACATTAATAACAATAATAACTACAACAATGAAACAGCAAGGGCAACAAAAGGGAAAATAAATATTTTTTTAAAAAGAAAAAATTTCTAAAAAGAAAGCATGTCAAAGTGCTATTTCTGGGCAAATTACTATTATAAATGACATAAGCTATATTCTCTAAAGGAAAAATAAACATTAGTATAAACTTTGGGGAGAAAAGATACTTTATAAATACACACACCTAAAACTTTATTATAATTTACAATACATATTTAAATCTTAAGTTATTGAGCTGATGCAATTTCCTCTTTAGGCTGAGTTCAATCTCCAATTACCAAAAGAAAAACATGAATAACTTTACATTTCTACTTAATGCTTTTTCTCTTGGAGTGAAAACCATTTTAAACCATTCCACATTCTTCATGACCCTTAAGACTTCTCCTTCAACAGTAATTATACAAAGTAGAAAAAGAAGAAAAACTACAAGGCCAAGTTCCCAATATAGACTATCAAAGCACAGCAATGCCATTAAAAAAAATATAATTTGAGGCACAAAGACTAAAGTTTTCATCTATAAAATGAAACCATCAGGATAAGAAAAATACCAGCAGTGCTGTGATCAGGTATTCTAAATTGATCTATTGTGTTCAGAGTTATCAATCTATTTTGAGCATAGTGCATTTTTAAATTTACTTATTTATTTGTGAGAGACAAAAAAATGAAACAAAGCATCACCGTGATACATGTGATACTGGGGCTCAAATTCAGAAGCTCACGGCTATGACTTCAATGATTATCATCTCCTGATAGTATAATGCAGAATTAGTAGTAGAAAAAGATCTGCATAGACTTGTGTTTGGGGAGTCTGGCAGCAGCACAGTGGGTTAAGAGCACGTGGCACAAAGCGGAAGGACCAGCATAAGGATCCCGGTGCAGCCCCCGGCTTCCCACCTTCAAGGGAGTCCATTCACAAGCAGTGAAGCAGGTCTGCAGGTGTCTATCTTTCTCTCCCCCTCTCTGTCTTCCCCTCCTCTCTCCATTTCTCTCTGTCCTATCCAACAACAATGACATCAATAACTACAACAATAAAACAAGGTCAACAAAAGGGAATAAATAAATATTTTTTAAAAGACTTGTGTTTGATAACAATAGGGAAATTCCGTTAGATATATCACCAGGTGATCTCATCATGGTGTGAATGTCAGAATGTCATTTTACAAACCTAGCCTACTAAACACCGACACTCTGTGGTAGAGCTCATTAAGACCTCCATCATATACATGGTCATCACTGACTAAAATTTGACACATAGCACTATGTCCATATTTCTATTTGTCACTTAGACACATCAAACAAACAGGGCTCAGTCTGTATCCTCAACCTATTCATCCTTAAACCTGCCCTACTGCTTCTTCAGTGAAAGGCTCTACCAATTCGCACTAGCCTTGTGGTAAAGAGTCCACAGTTCCCTAAGCTGCACATTCTTATCAATCAAGTAACTCTAACAGCCATTTTCACTACAAAACCCAAATCAACAATTCATTATTTCCTCTTCCACCATAGCTAAGCACCGATCTTTCACACTGCCCCCAGAATAACCTTTAAAAATAGTTGATCAGGGGCTGGGTGGTAGCGCACCTGGTTGAGCGCACATGTTGCAATGCACAAGGAACCAGGTTCGAGCCCCAGGCCCCCACCTGCAGAGGTAAAGTTTTTGAGTGGTGAATCAGGGTTGCAGGTGTGTTTCTGTCTCTTTCCCTGTCTCCCCCCTTCTCAATTTCTGACGGTCTCTATCCAATAAATAAATAAAGATAATAAAAAAAAAATAGTTGATCAAGGGAGTTGGGTGGTAGTGCAGCAGGTTAAGCGCAGGTGGTGCAAAAACGCAAGGACCAACATAAGGATCCCGGTTCAAGCCCCCAGCTCCCCACCTGCAGGGAAGTCACTTCACAAGCGGTGAAGCAGGTCTGCAGGTGTCTATCTTTCTCTCCCCCTCTCTGCCTTCCCCTCCTCTCTCCATTTCTCTCTGTCCTATCTAACAATGATGATGACAACAACAATAATAAGTACAACAACAATAAAAAACAAGGGCAACAAAAGAAAATGATAAATAAAAAAAATCTAAAAATAGTTGATCAACAGGTCATTTCCTTGTTCAAATTCTCCAATTAGGCTCCTAATACTCAGAAGAATGCAAATTCCACATCACAGAAGATAAGTCCCTAAGAGATATCAAGGGACTGAGTAGACACTGAGGGGCCTTGATGGTGGAGGAGGACATAAGTTGATGGTGAAAGTGGTGATCAGCACCTATAATGGAGAATAAAAAAAAAATTGTACTTGTGGGACAACTGTCTGGTACATCACTATTTCCCCAATTTGAGAGAGAGATATACCAATTCCTGGAAATTTCCCTTTATCACCACCAGTTCCCCACCCATTTTTTTTATTTGGGTCCATTTTATCCATATGCCAGTCTAATATATAGAACTGAACTGTCTACTTATAAGTCTAGTTATTCCACTTAGATACTGGGCTGCTGGAAGAATATAGGATGATCTCACTCACAGACAGAAGTTGAAAAATCTTTACACATTCATTAAGTGGTGGGAAGAAAGCCACTATTTTAAGTTGCTACCAAGGTATCTTATAGTCTGACAACTCTGCTCACACCCAGCCTGGACACTTAGGTTAGGGTCTATGTTTAGGATTCCCACATTCATTTTCCCAGGACACTCTGTAAAGTAACTAACAGCTGACCTCAAGTCCAACCCCTTAGCAGCAACAGGTGCTTGTTATCCTGTTTTCTCGCTCCTGCTCCTATCCCTGCCCCTGCCCCTGCCCCTGCCCCTGCCCCTGCCCCTGCCCCTGCCCCTGCCCCTGCCCCTGCCCCTGCTCCTGCTCCTGCTCCCTCATGACCCAGGACAGAGGAACGTGCTCTTACCTTTCTTAGTGCCCCCAACAAATTCTGGCTGTCTGTAAGTACTGACTCTTGTGACTTTATTTCCTTTATATGACTGTGGTGAGACTGTATCTTCACTCAAAACCACCACAGGTTTTCACTTCCCCAAAGTGGGAGTTTGGATGCTGAGGGTACTACTACCTGCTGACTCCAGGAGGGGGCTTGTGTCTTCCATTCAGCAGGGCATAACTTGCACATCCTTAATTTAATACACAAACTAGGGTTGGGAAGATAGAGCAGATGTCACATACCAGACTTTTATGCCCAAAGCACCAATAGTCACAGGTTCAGTTCCTGTCACCTTCCTATCCCAGGGATAAGTAATACTCTGGGTTTTGTTTGCTTTTGGTCATCATCACCTCCACCCAAACCCCCACCCCTTCTGTCTTGGGAAAATAAGTAAAATCTTCAAAAACTTATAATACACCTACTGTGGTTTTTGAGCATATAATCTTACCTCCCCCAAAAGTGAAAGATCTAATCAGTGCCACTGCAACTATTAAGAATTACTATGACTATACTCTTATTTCTTGTCACATACTACAGTACCATTTCTGTGATAATAACACATTAAAAACAAGAGAGAATTACTAAATGGCCAGCTTTCTCTTGCCAAAATGCCACTAGAAGCCACAACTGTAACACTTTAGCTATGGAGACAGTTCTTTCTTTCTCTTTCCTTTTTTCTATTGCTTAAATTCATTGACTTTCTTCATGGAAGAATACTCAACAGCTGTCAAAAAAAAAAAAAACACAATAACCACCATTTGACAAGATTTTTCCAATAGCTTACTCCATATTGTAAATTATGCCTTGAAAAATGAAAATATAGGGTCTGGGTGGTGGCGCACTGGGTTAAGCGCATATGTTACAATGAGCAAGGACCAGGGTTCAACCCCCCAGCCCCCACCTGCAGGGGGAAAGTTTTGCAAGTGGTGAACCAGTGCTACAGGTGTCTCTCTGTCTCTCTCTCCATTCCTCTCAATTTCTGGCTGTCTGTAACCAATAAATAAATAAATACAATTAAAGATTTAAAAAATAAAATAATATGCATTATGAATTAAATGAAGTAACCAACTTAAAATGAACAAGGGTAAATCATTATACAGGTTTTATACAAAAGAACAGATAAAAATTCATGCAAAAAGTGGATTAGAGTAGGAAAAATGGTACAATACAGAATAAGAATTTTGTTTAGCAAAAAAAAAAAAAAAATGTGGTACACATGCATTTATGTTTCTTTTGTCCAACTTAATTATTATCATCCTAAAAACTTTCCTTCCAAGAAAAGGGGAAATCTGTCCCTTTTCTGTAGATTTCAGTTTTTTCCTTAAACAGCCCATTTCAACAAGCTAGAGGCTATTCCCCAACTCACAAGTAATCTTGATAAAAGATTCATTAAGAACCAGCCATGGCATCTTTCTACTTAAACAGCAGACTCGGAGAATTTACTAAGTTACTTGAAACAAAGAAATGAAGACAACAGTAAAATTACAGAGCCAATTTCCTTAGTCCCTGGTACTCTTCTATAGCAGAGGATTATCAGAATACATAAATGAAAGCTGAAAAAGTACACAATGAACACATCGAGTCGATTAAGTCAGTTCTTCTTCTTCTTCTAGCGTTTGCCCTTCTTCCGTAGCCAGTCAACAGCATCAGGTTGAAAGCTGTCAGGAGCTGCTTGTTGCTGGCTTTGAAAGTGACTGGGATCCATGTGGATTCAGTCGGCTAAGAAGGATCCTCAGTTTCCCCAATGAATGGGTACTCACGGGATGCACCACCAGAAGGTCGATCCAATGCATCCCAAGTCAGTTGAAGGTAACAATGAGGGGCAGGGAGAGTCAGTGATCCAGTCAGGTGGTAAAATAATAAAGTGTAAAGTTATTAAACATGTAACCCTCTGGGGGAAAATTTGTGATATGCTTAAAAGGAAAGCCACAGTAACCTCAGACAGAATTAATAGACAATACTGAGAAGTTAAAGAGTGGTAGATACATAGTGGGTGATGGGGAAAGTACTAAGAGATAAAGACAGAGGTAGGTAGGGCCAGATGATGTAGGGCCTTGTGAGACAGAATTAGGACTTGGAATTAATGAAAAGTTATTGCAAAAATTTTAATACAGAAAGTACATTAAGAAACTATTAAACAAACAAAGAGACCCCTCACAGAATGGGAGAAGATCTTCACATGCCAAACATCAGACAAGAAACTAATCACCAAAATATATAAGAGCTCAGCAAACTTAGCACCAAAAAAGCAAATGACCCCATCAAAAAATGGGCAGAGGATATGAACAAAACATTCACCTCAGAGGAGATCCAAAAGGCTAACAAACATATGAAAAACTGCTCTAGGTCACTGATTGTCAGAGAAATGCAAATTAAGACAACATTAAGATACCACCTCACTCCTGTAAGAATGGCATACATCAAAAAGGACAGCAGCAACAAATGCTGGAGAGGATGTGGGGACAGAAAACCCTTTTACATTGCTGGTGGGAATGTAAATTGGTCCAGCCTCTGTGGAGAGCAGTCTGGAAAACTCTCAGAAGGCTAGATAGACATGGACCTTCCATATGATCCAGTAATTCCTCTCCTGGGGTTATACCCCAAGGACTCCATAACACCCAACCAAAAAGAGGTGTGTACTCCTATGTTCATAGCAGCACAATTCATAATAGCTAAAACCTGGAAGCAACCCAGGTGCCCAACAACAGATGAGTGGCTGAGAAAGCTGTGGTATATATACACAATGGAACACTATGCAGCTATCAAGAACAATGAACCCACCTTCTCTGACCCATCTTGGACAGAACTAGAAGGAATTATGTTAAGTGAGCTAAGTCAGAAAAATAAAGATGAGTATGGGATGATCCCACTCATCAACAGAAGTTGACTAAGAAGATCTGAAAGGGAAACTAAAAGCAGGACCTGACCAAATTGTAAGTAGGGCACCAAAGTAAAAACCCTGAGGTAAGGGGTAGACATGCAGCTTCCTGGGACAGTGGGGGGTGGGAGTGGGTGGGAGAGATGGGTCACAGTCTTTTGGTGGTGGGAATGGTGTTTATGTACACTCCTAGTAAAGTGTAGTCATATAAATCACTAGTTGATTAATATGAGAGGGGGAAAATTAATCGTATGTCTCAAAGTTTTTAAAACACAGACTGAGTCTTTTTAATATATAGGCTGTGTAATTGATATGCAGACTCTCTCAAAAGTCTAGACCAAGTAGATCAGAAGCAAACAATAGCACAACTATATACAAGATACTGGGTACTGTACAGCAAACCCTAACAAAAGGACTTTTCAAAGTTAACCCAATTACCAAATAATGTGATGATAACAGTAACTATCGATTGTCTTTTTGAACCCTAAGACAGCAGGAACCTCACATCTCCACTATAGAACCTCTACTTTCCCCAGTCCTGGAACCCTTGGATAGGGCCCACTTTCCCATATGCCTCTCCCAATCCATATCAAATAATATTGCATCTGCCTAATCAACACAATTGCCACCTCAACATGCTTCAGCTCAGACTGTGACCAGAGACTTCACATGTGGAATGACAACCCTTCAGCTCCATTACTTGGGTGAGACCTTTCCTTTCATAGTATTCTCTAATTCCATCCCAGGTGGTTCACTTTCTAACAAAGTCCCAAAACCTAGATATAGACCAGGTTCTGTGAGAGAGCTTATGTGCACACGTATCCATAAACTACTGCAAAATATATACCTGAAAGCAGAAGTACACTAGAGTTTGCAGTGAGTACCCCCCTAACACTTCCTCTCCACTATTCCAACCTTTGGGTCCATGATTGCTCAACAATTTGTTTGGCTTTGTATGTTAACTCTCTTTTCAGTCACCAGGTTCCAGATGCCATCAGGATGCCAGACAGGCTTCCCTGGACTGAAGACCCCACCAATGTGTCCTGGAGCTCTGCTTCCCCAGAGACCCACCCTACTAGGGAAAGAGAGAGGCAGACTGGGAGTATGGACCGACCAGTCAATGCCCATGTTCAACGGGGAAGCAATTACAGAAGCCAGACCTTCCACCTTCTGCAACCCACAATGACCCTGGGTCCATGCTCCCAGAGGGATAGAGAATGGGAAAGCTATCAGGGGAGAGGGTAGGATATGGAGATTGGGTGGTGGGAATTGTGTGGAGTTGTACCCCTCCTACCCTATGGATTTGTTAATTTATCCTTTCTTAAATAAAAATAAATAAACAATAAAAAAAAGAAATTACATTATCTGACTTTTAAAAAAATCACTTTGGCTGGGAATCAGGCGGTAGCACAGCAGGTTAAGCGCACGTGGTGCAAAGCGCAAGGACCAGTTAGTTCTAAAGGATCTCAGTTGAAGCCCCCAGCTCCCCACCTGCAGGGGAGTAGCTTCACAGGCAGTGAAGCAGGTCTGCAGGTGTCTCTCTGTCTCTCTTCCTCTCTATCTCCCCCTTCTCTCTCAATTTCTCTCTGGCTCTATCCAATAACAAATACAAATTTTTTTTTAATCACTTTGGCTAACATGGGTGCAAAAGCAGATCAATAGATGCCTTTGCAGCAAAGAGATGCTGGAGCAATTTCATATTTCTAGGCAAAAAAGAAATAAATTTAACCTCAATCCAAAGCAGACACCTTATGCAAAACTTAACACAAAAAATAAAATATTAAATACAACACTATAAAAATTTGAGGTGGGGGAAGTATTTGGAACCTAGGGCAAAGCAAAGAATCCTTAGCAGTAATATTAAAAACCTAATTTAAATTTAAGAATGGACTTCAACAAAATTAATAGCCACAGACCTGCTAAAGTTTGTTATGAAGAAAAGACAGGCTATAGTGAGAAAAACATTTGCAAACTACATAGTCAACAGAGGACTAATACCTAACCTACATTTTTAAAAATGCAACAGTGGAAAATGGCAAACAAGCAAATTACAACATGAGCAAGAAGCATGAATATTTCATGAAAATCCATGATATTCAGTTAGTAAGTAAGCATATTAAATATGTTCCACACAACTGGTCATCAGGGTCATACAATTAAACTGTGAGTGAATTTACTATAAACCTATCAGAATGGCAAAAAAAAAAAAAGTAACATTAAATGCTGGGAGAACTGGAAAATAGACTATTTACAAATTACAGGTAAGAATATAAAAATGGTATAGTTACTGTTGAACTCAAAAAACTAAATATTTACCTATCTAGTAGCCTTGTACTTATATTTCTGAGCATCTATCACAGAAAAATGAAATGGCATATTCATAGAAATGTTTTAACAGTTCGAACCCCGGCTCCCCACCTGCAGGGGAGTCGCTTCACAGGCGGTGAAGCAGGTCTGCAGGTGTCTATCTTTCTCTCCTCCTCTCTGTCTTCTCCTCCTCTCTCCATTTCTCTCTGTCCTATCCAACAATGACAACAACAATAATAACTACAACAATAAAACAACAAGGGCAACAAAAGGGAATAAATAAATTAAATAAATATTTTTTTAAAAAAAGAAATGTTTTAACAGCTGTATCCACAGCAAAGATTGGAAACAATTCAAACACTGTTTGACAAGTGAATAATCAAATAAATTTGGTACATACAGGGAGTCGGGCAATAGCACAGCGGGTTAAGTGCAGGTGGCACTAAGCACAAGGACCAGTGTAAGGATCCTGGTTCGAGCCCCCGGCTCCCCACCTGCAGGGGCATCGCTACACACCAAGGAATACTATTTCAGCAACAAAAAAAATACAAGCTACTGACACATATAACAACCTCTCAGAGAAGTATGCTAAGTATGGGGGGATCATGTATTATCCCAGTCATACAGTCATAACCTGGACAACTTTTTCCATTAGCAGCTATCAGGGATAAGTACAAAGGGGGAGGGCAGTGAGACATGAGAGGAGAGTGTGGCTATAAAAGGTCAAGTAAGAAAAAAAAAAAAGTCAAGTAAGGGATCCTGTGCAGGAATTGCTAGCTCTGACAATGGCTATATTTTGGCTATGATATTGCAGGATATTATTGTACTACAATTTTGCAAAATGCTGCCATTGGAGAAACAAGGTGATGGTGCTATAAAGATCTCTACTATTTGTTATAGCTACACATGAATGGCTAATTAGCTCCAAGTCAAAAGTTTAACTTTAAAAAGAAAAGATTAGCAAGGAGTACAGAAAACAATTAATTCTGGGTCATAAACAGACCATCAAAATTAGGAAAAGCAGTCCAAAATAATGTCAGGTGACATACTAGAACATCTTTCCAAATGCATTCTAATATTCCTAAATGAACCCACCACCAAAAACCAGAGCTGAGCAGTGCTCTGGTATAGAAAGAAAGAAAGGAAGGAAGAAAGAAGGAAAGAAAGAAAGAAAAGAAAAAAGAAAAGAAAAGAGAAAGAAAAAAAAGGAAATGGATTAACAAATTAGTTCACCTGAATAGTACACTGCTTTGACATGGGCATGGCCTAGTTTGAGCCTGGCCTTTCACTACTTTAGAAGGAACTGGTGGGAGGAAGGGGGTGTGTGATCTCCATGAAAGCAGGGATCGTGCCTATTTATGTCCACCCTTCAGTATATCCAGAGGCTGGCACCAGGCTTAAATAGACAAGGTACTCAGCGGAAGTTTATGAATGACAAGTCTCAGAAGCTTCTCCTCGATATATGATGCATATAGACTCTCTTGAGGGACTGGGTTTCCTCTTACCTCTAATAATAAATAGTAAATGTCCATAAGCAAATAAATAATTAATAAGTATTTAAGTGCCAGAGTAAATACACTTTATGGGTCAGTTTAAGATGGTAACTTGTAACTGAATGGAATCATTATTGAGGTTTCCAAAAGTTTGAACAAACAATGCAACTCAAAGTGAGTACGCACACAAATATTTACATTTACTTCTGAGGTTTTCCAGACTGAGATATTACCAGTTTCATAAAAATTATCGTGAAAGTATTTTGATCAAATATAAAAATACAAAGGTCCTGTTCCCATCATGTTCACAATAAATCACACGTGGGGCATGGGGGTAAACTCTCTTACATTGTACACAAACATTTTAAAAAATATTTATTTATTTATTCCCTTTTGTTGCCCTTGTTTTATTGTTGTAGTTATCATTGTTGTTACTGATGTCATTGTTGTTAGATAGGTCAAAGAGAAATGGAGAGAGATGGGAAGACAGAGAGGGGGAGAGAAAGACACCTGCAGACCTGCTTCACTGCTTGAGAGGAGACTCCCCTGCAGTTGAGAAGCCAAGGGCTCCAACCAGAATCCTTAAGCTGGTCCTTATGAATCCTTAAGCACTTTGCGCCACGTGCACTTAATCCACTGCGCTACCGCCCGACTCCCCTAAGCAAAATTTTTTACCCGAATTCATTCACCCACTGCACATTTCCATTCACACACTTACATGTAGATGCAAAAAGAAACAATGCACAAAGGGGGAAGTGGTAGAGAGATCACGGATTTTAAGTTAGGCCACCAAGATCTAGAAAGGAAAGGGAGTCCGGGAGGGAAACCAGTCATCTGAAGCCAAAAAAGTCCCTTTATCCAGTAACCTTTCATGATACTAGCACGGTGACTGCTTCCATCACCACAGTGCTAGGAGGGGCAGGTACACTCCAAGCAGTGCTTTTCCGGTGCTTCACTTGTCAGAATTAATTATAACACACTAAACTGTAGGCAGTTTCTAAGCAAGTTCCTTTCGAAATCTGTGCGTTCTAGCCTCAACACTGTAAGATGTAAGATGAAGGCTAATTTCTGAGAAGACCAACAATTAATTAACTACAGCAGCTTGTCTCGTTTGCACCAGTTGTTTATATCTTGACTTGTTACTTACTCATTGCACAGCTGTGAGGAGTCAAAATAAATGTCTTTATTCATTACAAACACAGTGCCAATTTTCCCAACATGTTTCCTCTCAGTCTTCTCAGTTTGAAGAGTTAAGGATAACTGCCACTCTTTCTCTGTTAGACATAATTCTGCATTTCAATCAATTCCACTGTTGACAGCTGGGTGCTGTTGGATGTTGGAATAAATCCTATTAAGAAATTGCAGTAAACAGGATGACTAAACAAACGAATAACATCGTACAATCCAACCCTGTCCCACTCCTGCATCAGTATCCTTAAACAGTAAAAAATTAAGAAGTGGGCTAGGGAGATGACATAAAGGTTCAGCAAAAGATTTTCATGCCTGAGGGAACAAGATCTCTGATTCTGTCCCCAGCACCACCATTAGCCAGAGCTAAGCAGAGCTCTGTTAAAGGGAGAAAAAAGAAAAAGAAAAAAGCGAAAGGAGGAAGGAAGGAGAACTAAGGGGCAAAGAGCTTTAAGTGCTTTCTCTAAAATGCGGAAGAGAAGTTCTTCTTCTTCTAGCGTTTGCCCTTCTTCCGTAGCCAGTCAAAAGCATCAGGTTGAGCCTGATGTAAAGTTTCGAGACCTCCTTTGAATCTGGAGAGGTGGCAGTCATTCACTATGTGGGTTATAGTCTGTCTGTAACCGCAGGGGCAGTTCAGCGATGGAACATAGCCGCGCACTGGCCATGGCCTGTTCGATAGCGATTGAGGAGAGCCCAATCATAACGTGCTAGGTCAAAGCCGGGTTGACGCTTGCAGGGGTCTGTGATGAGGTGTTTGTTCTTTACCTCAGCTGACTGCCAACTCTGTTTCCAAGAGTCTGGAACAGAGAAGTTCAGTGTAGGCGTAGGGGACCAGATTGGGTGACGAGACGTCAAGCGTTGGACAGGGTGGGCGAAGATATCCGTGTATATTGGCAGGTCCGGTCGAGCGTAGACGTGGGAAATGAACTTAGATGATGCCGCATCCCGACCAATATCTGGCGGGGCGATGTTGCTAAGAACTGGCAGCCATGGAACCGGGATGGAACGGATGGTTCCAGAAATTATCCTCATGGAGGAATATAATTTGGAATCGACCAAGTGGACCAACGCTTTCTACAGAAAATAATTAAAATGCCAGTGAAAGGTAGCCTTTATCTTTGCTCTCTCAACATCAGATATCTATCTACCACAATTTGCTCTCTCAACATCAGATATCTATCTACCACAATTTTCGTCCGTGTGGTTTACAATGGAGAGGAAACCATCTAAGCAGGAAGAGGACTCCAAGACGGACTCTAGAAGTCGCTGGGAAAGGACAAGTTAGAAACAGTCTTTCAGAAACACCATTTGGGTCCCAGGAGGGGACAGGCAAGTTCCAGAAGGTTGGAGGTCCCCCTTCAAAATGCTCAAGAATTAAGGTGAAATAAGTTGCAATGAATTTTCCAAATCCCAAGTGAAGCATCGGGGTAAGGCGGAATGTTTCTAGAAAGGTACAAAAGCGCCTGCAGTCAGGGAAAAGAACCTTCAGAGGCTCCACGAAGAGCTGTCCAGGTTCAGGGAGCCCCTAGCCCCCGAGCCGGAATACTGTCCCTGCAACACTCACCATCCGCCCCCCCACCTCTACCCCCGCAGGCCCCTCAGCGGTCCCCAAGCCGAAGTTGAGTCCCCCGCAACACTCCTCGAGACACCCAGAACGGAAGTGGAGTCCCCCCCAAAGCTCCTCAAGACCCTCAGACCGGAAATTGAGTCGCCAAGATGGGACCGAGAGCCCTACCCCGCCTCCAGTCCCGCGGGACCTGCCAGGACGCTCCTCGGTCGAGCCCGTTCTAACAGGCACCATCTTCTAAAGCCTCGCCCCACCTCCCTGCGGCTGCTAAAACTCACTCCAGTGGGCAGCGGAACGGCCTAAGGACTACGAGCCCTGGCGCACAGGTCGGTTTCTTTCACCTCCCTCCGGAAGTTCTCAGCGCGCGACTAGGTTCCTGGGGACAGTTCCGTTGTGGAGCTGGGGCGCGGGGCGCGCACCACGGCTGGAGGATGGATTCAAGCCTCTCTGAGAAGTAGACCACCGAGATCCGGACTCCGGGGAGGGGGCCCGCGGGGCAGGGTGACCGAAAGGCGCTGGAGCCCTAGATGTTGTGGTGGACTCTGCGGGGAGACGGGCGCTTCTCTGGCGGCAGAGCCCCACACAGGCCATCACGCTCCTTCGTCCCGGGTTCGATCCTGTGTTCCTGGCTTCAGCCCCCAGCTGCCCGCGGAGAAGCAGCGGAGGGAAGGCGGGCCGTGCCCGGTGTACCTGCTCTGCGGGTCCCAGCTGCAGGCTTACTGCGCCAGTGGGTTCTAGGGGTGTTCACTGCACATGGTGACATTGCAAGGGGCTTTGTAACCCCCAAGAGCTCTGCACCCCCAAGAGCTCTCCACCCATCACCTATCTCCAATCATTACACAGAAAGCACATACACAAAGGCGTCCCCGGACTCCCCACTCTCCAAGGGAGAGTGGGTCAGAACACTCTGTTACTGAAGGAAGAAGGGTCCTGAAATGAGTGCTGCCTAGACTGTTCTCAGCTGTGACCATGGACTGTAAGCACAGACCTACAAGGATTCTGAGGTTACACAGACTCCTGTGCTGAATATGGGCCCTGGATTAATTAAACCCAGATTGACAGGGTTTAATTGTATTTATCTACTTTCCTCATAATCGGGAGCCTCTCTCTGCCCTTATACAGCTTTCTAGTCCTACTTCCAACTCTGACACCATCTTGCCAGACAATGTTCCTAGCCCACCTGCATGTTAGCTGTGGGACTCAAAGATTACTAAAGTCATGGGCCCCTTGGAATATACCTAAAATAGACATCCTAGCTTCTTTCACTGGATGACCCCTAATTTCATCTGCTATATTTCCTATCTTTGGGTTCCTGTTTATTAAGCATCTTTTCTTGTTTTATATCTTTTTTTTGTAATATTTTATTTTGTTTATTCCCTTTTGTTGCCCTTGTTGTTTTATTATTGTAGTTATTATTGTTGTTGTCATTGTTGTTGGATAGGACAGAGAGAAATGGAGAGAGGAGGGGAAGACACAGAGGAGGAGAGAAAGATAGACCCCTGCAGACCTGCTTCACCGCCTGTGAAGCGACTCCTCTGCAGGTGGGGAGCCGGGGTTCGAACCGGGATCCTTATGCCGGTCCTTGTGCTTTGTGCCACCTGCGCTTAACCCGCTGCGCTACAGCCCGACTCCCCTTGTTTTATATCTTAATGCTTTTCAGCCACCAAGTTGCAGATGCTACTATGATGCCAACCTTACTTCTCTGGGCAGATGACCTTACCAATGTATCTTGGAGCCCCACCTCCCCAGAAACTTACCTCAGTAGGCAAAGATAGATACTGGCTAGGGGTATGAATCCATGTGTCAATGCCCTTATCCAGCAGAGAAGTAATTCGAGAAGCCAGACCTTCCACCTTCTGCACCCCATAAAGTTAAATACTAATCATAACTGGAGCAGTAAATGAAATGCAGAAGTAGCAAAAATAAATAAACAACTTGGATGGATGTTAGTAATAATAATGGCCACCAAATATTAATTCTCACAGTCTACTTGTGTGGTACGCATAATAATCTTTATCTTCCAGGAGAAGAAATTCAGGTTTGAGTAGCTTTGTGAGATCTGGCTGAGGTAGAACCCTGATCAAAAATCTGCTCCCCAAATATTTCCTGACTCTTTTTTTTCAAAGCCTGACACACTCTCTCTCTCCCCCTCTCTCCGTCTTTCTCTCTCTTTGTCTTTCTCTCTCTCTCTCTCTCTCTCTCTCTCTCTGTCAGAAAGGAGCTATGTAGTTATGCACTTGGTCAAGCACACATGTTTCAATGCAAAAGGACTGGGTTCGAGCCGCCAGTCCCCACCTGCAGACAGAAAGCTTTTCGAGTGGTGAAGTAGTGTTGCAGGTGTCTCTCTCCCTCTCTATCTCCCTGCTCTCTAGATTTCTGGCTGTCTCTATCCAATAAATAAAGATAAAAAATAAACAGAAAACCAAAATTTATTCTTTTTTTAATTTTATTTTTTTTATTTAAGAAAGGATTAATTAACAAAACCATAGGGTAGGAGGGGTACAACCCCACACAATTCCCACCACCCAGTCTCCATATTCCACCCCTTCCCCTGATAGCTTTCCCATTCTCTATCCCTCTGGGAGCATGGACCCAGGGTCATTGTGGGTTGCAGAAGGTAGAAGGTCTGGCTTCTGTAATTGCTTCCCCACTGAATATGGGCGTTGACTGGTCGGTCCATACTCCCAGTCTGCCTCTCTCTTTCCCTAGTAGGGTGTGTCTCTGGGGAAGCAGAGCTCCAGGACATATTGGTGGGGTCTTCAATCCAGGGAAGCCTGGCCGGCATCCTGATGGCATCTGGAACCTGGTGGCTGAAAAGAGAGTTAACATACGAAGCCAAACAAATTTTTGAGCAATCATGGACCCAAAGCTTGGAATAGTGGAGAGGAAGTGTTAGGGAGATACTCACTGCAAACTCTAGTGTACTTCTGCTTTCAGGTATATATTTTGCAGTAGTTTATGGATACGTGTGAACATATGTTCTCTCTCACAGAAACTGGTGTATATCTAGGTTTTGGGACTTTGTTAGAAAGTGAACCACCTGAGATGAAATTAGAGTGTACTATGAAAGGAAAGGTCTCACCCGAGTAATGAAGCTGAAGGGTTGTCATTCCACATCTGAAGTCTCTGGACACAGTCTGAAGTGAAGCATGTTGAGGTGGCAATCATTGCCCAAAATTTATTCTTAGAAATTCATTAGGAGGCAACACTATCTCATTAAACTGACATCACTCCAGAATATGTTGGGTATTAAGCCCTGCTCCATGGATGATAGTATGGTCTATTTACATAATCATTGTTTTACCTGAGACCCGCCCTGCCTGAAGAGTATTGGTTTATCCCATTGGTTAGAACCTTCGCAACAGCTGCTATGGAAGCTTTCTACCTTCGTCCTCTTTTCTTTTCTCCACCCCCCTCTCCTAGCCATTTCCTTTTCCAATTTGCCACTTCTGATTTCTAAGATATAAAGGCGTTGTCTCTGATCAATAATGGCATTCCATGAGTTCCTGGTTCCTCCCACGTCACTGAGTAAGCAGCAGCCCAGGTTGGCTCCAGTCGAGTTCTCTCCAACCCAGAGAGCACGTGCCCCTGGAAAAAACACCCTCACCCGCAATGCTAGCCTGGCACGAATACTGTGTACTTGTTTAAAATAATCATGTTAAACCATTTCCTTGGTGAGTTAATGGCTTACAGTACAGTTCAGCAACTAGTTACAGTATGTCATCGCCCCATGATAGACATCTGGAGAATACACTTTTTTTTTGTATATGCATAACATTTCTTTTTTCTTTCTTTTTTTATTTATTAGGGAATTAATGTTTTAAGTTAGGCAGTAAATACAGTAGTTTGTACATGCATAACATTTCCCAGTTTTCCGTATAACAATACAACCCTCACTAGGTCCTCTGTCATCCTTCTTGGACCTGTATTCTCCCCCCACCCTCCACCCACCCCAGAGTCTTTCACTTTGGTGCAATATGCCAATTCCAGTTCAGGTTCTACTTGTGTTTTCTTTTCTGATCTTGTTTTTCAACTTCTACCTGAGAGTGAGATCATCCCATATTCATCCGTCTGTTTCTGACTTATTTCACTTAACATGAATTTTTCAAGGTCCATCCAGGATCAGCTGAAAACGGTGAAATCACCGTTGTTTTTCTTTAATAGCTAAGTAGTATTCCATTGTGTATATATACCACAACTTGCTCAGCCACTCATCTGTTGTTGGACACCTAGGTTGCTTCCAGGTTTTGGCTATTACAAATTGTGCTGCTAAGAACATGTGTGTACACAGATATTTTTGGATAGGTGTGTTGGGTTCCTTAGGATATATCCCCAGGAGAGGAATTACAGGATCCTGGGGTAGGTGCATTTCTAGCCTTCTGAGAGTTCTCCAGCCTGTTACCCACAGAGGTTGGACCAATTGACATTCCCACCAGCAGTGCAGGAGGGTTCCTTTGACCCCACAACCTATCCAGCATTTGCTGCTATTACCTGTTCTGATGTATGACATTCTCACAGGAGTGAAGTATCTCATTGTTGTCTTTATTTGCATTTTTCTGAAAATCAGACTTGGAGCATTTTTTCATGTGTTTCTCAGCCTTTTGGATCTCTTCTGTGGTGAATATTCTGTCCATGTCCTCCCCCCATTTTTGGATGGGGTTATTTGTTTTCTTGTTGTTGAGTTTGCCAAGCTCTTTATATATTCTGGTTATTAGTCTCTTCTCTGATGTATGGCATGGAAAGATCTCCTATTCAGTGAGGGGTCTCTTGGTTTGGGTAGTGGTTTCTTTTGCTGTGCAGAAACTTTTTAATTTAATGTAGTCCCATAGGTTTCTGTTTGCCTTATTCTTCTTTGTAATTGGATTCATTTCATTGAAGATGCCTTTAAAATTTATGTAGAAAAGAGTTCTGCCAATATATTCCTCTAAGTGCCTGATAGTTTCTGGTCTAACATCCAAGTCCTTGATCCACTTGGAATTTACTTTTGCATTTGGTGAAATAGTGGTTCAGTTTCATTCCTCTGCATGTTTCAACCCATGTTGTTCAACACCATTTGTTGAAGAGACTCTGATTTCCCCATTTAATACGATGAGCCCCTTTGTCAAAGATTAGATGTCCATAAGTGTGGGGGCTTACATCTGGGCTCTAAATTCAATTCCACTGGTCAGTGTGTCTTTTCCTGTTCCAGTACCAAACAGTTTTGATGACAATGGCCCTATCATACAGTTTGAGATCTGTGAGTGTGATGCCTCCAATTCTGTTCTTTCTTCTCAAGATTGTTTTGGCAGTTCTAGGTCTTTTCTGGTTCCAGATAAACATTTGTAGCATTTGTTCTATTCTCCTAAAAAATGTGTTTGGTATCTTGATGGGGAGCATTAAATTTGTAAATGGCTCTGAGCAGTATATTCATTTTGATGATGTTAGTTCTTCCACTCCATGAACATGGAATATCTTTTCATTTCTTTTTTTTTTTTTTTTTTCAATTTCCTTGAGTAGTGACTCATAATTTTCAATATACAAGCCTTTCACTTCTTTGGTGAGGTTTACTCATATATATTTTATTGTTTTGGTTGCTATAGTAAAAGGAATTAATTTCTGGATTTCAACTTCTTCTAACTTAGTGCTTTCATAGAGGAATGCCACTGACTGGTTAATGTTAATTTTGTAGCCTGACACCTTACTGTATTGCCTAATGATTTTCTAAAGCTTCTTGCTGGAATCCTTAGGTTTTTCTATGTATCTATCATGCCATCTGCAAATAGGGAGAGTTTGACTTCTTCTCTTCCAATCTGTATACCTTCAATTCCTTGCTCCTGCCTGATTACTATGACAAGAACTTCCAACACTATGCTGAATAGTAATTGTGATAGTGGGCAACACCGTCTAGTACCTGACCTGAGGAGAAATGCTTCCAGTTTTTCAGCATTGAGTATGATGTTGGCTGTAGGTTTGCTATATATAGACTCCACTGTCTTCAGGAATTTTCCACCGATTTCCATTTTTTGTAGTGTTTGATCATAAAGGGATGTTGGATTTTGTCAAAGGCTTTCTCTGCATCTATTGATATGACCATGTGGTTTTTGGTCTTGCTTTTGTTGATGTGGTGGATCACAATGATTAATTTATGTATATTAAACCAACCTTTCATCCCTGGGATAAACCCCAGTTGGTCATGATGAACAATCTTTTTAATAGACTGTTGTATCTGGTTGGCTAGAATTTTGATAAATATTTTAGCATCTACGTTCATCAGAGATATTGGTCTGTAGTTTTCTTTTTTGGTTGTGTCCCTGTCTCCTTTTGGTATCAACATGATGTTGGCTTCATAGAAGCTGGAAGGGAGTATTCCAGTGTCTTCAATCTTCTGAAAGACTTTTAAAAGAAGAGGTATCATCTCTTCTTTGCAGGTTTTGTAGAATTCATTTGTAAAACCATTTGGTCCAGGACTTATTTTTGGAAAGGTTTTTGATAATTGTTTCAATTTCATTAGCTGTGATGGACCTGTTCATGTTATCTAGTTCCTTTTTACTTATTTTGGAAGTTCGTACATATATAGGAAATCGTCCTTTTCTTCCAGGTTCTCTAGCTTGCTGGCATATAGTTATTCATAGAATCCTCGCATGATATGTTGAATTTCTTCGGTGTCTTTTGTGATATCTCCTCTTTCATTTACTATCCAGTTTAGTTGGGTCTTCTCCCTTTTTTGTTTTGTGAGTCTGGCTAAAGGTTTGTCGATTTTGTTCACTCTGTTGAAGAACCAACATTTACTTTCATTGATCTTTTGTATGACTTTCTTATTTTCAATGCTATTTATTTCTGTCCTAACTTTGGTGATTTCTGTCCTGCTGGTTGCTTTAGGGTTCCTTTGTTCACTTCTTCTAGGTCTTTAAGATGTGCAATTAGGTTGTTTATTTGTGCTTTTTCTTGTTTCCTAATGTGTCCTTCTATGGCTATGAACTTCCCTCTCAGTACTGCCTTAGCTGTGTCCCAAATATTTTGATAGCTTGTGTCTTCATTATCATTGAACTCTCAAAACAGTCTTCAAAAATAACAACTTATGAACCTAAAGGCTGGATAGAATATTGTAGATAAAGATTTGGAGTCTCCGTTTTGTAGATAGTTAATAGGCCTATTTTAGTTCTATTCCAACGGGCCTATGACTATACTAGTTTTTTTTTTTTTTCCTGAGCCTGATATCTGATATGCAGGTGGACCTAAGTGGTTGTCTGGGGAGATGATGTCATGGCTAGAGAAAGGGCTAGAAAATTATCTTTTTGTGTCTTTTTTTTCCCCACCAATTTTTTGTGTCTTGTCACTAATGGAGATATAGTATTTGGAGATTGTGAATATGATGTTGTCCAAATAAAATTTCTCATTGATGTTCAGTTGCAACATAACTCTTCTTTCAGCCACCAGGTTTCAGTTGCTACCATGATGCCAACCAGACTTCCATGGACAGATGACCACCAGTGTGTCCTGGTGCCTCTCTTCCCCAGAGCCCTGCCCCACTGGGGAAAGAGAGAGAGAGAGACAGGGAGTATGGATCGAAATGCCAATGCCCACGTTCAGTGGAGAAGCAATTACAGAAGCCAGACCTTCCACCTTCTGCACCCCTTAATGATCCTGGGTCCATGCTCCCAGAGAGCTAAAGAATAGGAAAGCTATCAAGGGAGGGGAGGGCATATGGAGTTCTGGTGGTGGGAATGGTGTAGAGTTGTACCCCTCTTATCCTATTTTTTTCAGTGTTTCCTTTTTATAAATAAAAATTAACAAGAAAAAAAAAACTGCATGGAGAATTCTTAAGCAAACAAAAGCAGAACTATCTTAAGAACCTGCCATTTTTTCCTTTTTATTTTTTTTTCTTTTGTTGTATTTTATTTGCTAGGATAGAGAGAAAGTGGGAGATAGAGTAGAAGAGAGAAAGATGGACACCTACAGACCTGCTTTACCACTCCTGAAGCTCCCTCCCTACAGGTGGAGAGCAGGGGCTTGAACCCTGTTTTTTGTGCATGGTGATGTGTGCATTCAACCAGGTGCACCACTGGCAGCAACACCATTTCTAATATTTTACATTTGTTTTAATGTAATTCTCAATTAGATTTTGTAGGAATATTTCTCTTTCTTCTCCCTGCATTCTTTTCTGCTTTCTAAAAATATAGAATGGCAAATACATACTAGGTCCTTGAATAATGAATACATTAAGTTGCCCTATTAATTCATTAAATTCTTACTTTTGGATTCTTTATTTTTCCTTACCCTTGTTCATTCTTTTCCTAGCATTTACTTTCTCATGCTTTTCTCATTTATCTCTGCTTTACCTTGGTGAATAATGGTGTATGTAAGGTGATAAATTTAAGTTGAAGACAACTTTGGCTCTATGTCATACATTTTATTGTATAGAAGGCACATTTGTTATCTGTGAAATAATATTTGATTGCTTTTAATTTTGATTTCTACTTTTACTCAGTAGTTGTTTAGTAGGGTGTTAGTACTGAAGAAGTTATTACTTAAAAAAAAAACTTGAAGTGGCACACCTGATTAAGCACACGTTACAATGCACAGGTTCAAGCCACCACCCCCACCTGCAGGGGCAAAGCTTTGCCAGTGGTTGAGCAGTGCTGCAGGTGTTTCTCTGTCTCTCTCCCTCTTTGTCACCCCCTTTCCTCTCTAATTCTGCTTGTCTCTATCCAATAAATGAAGATAGTAAATTTTTTTTAACTTGAAGCAATAATTTCTAGTTTTATTGCATGATCTGATACATGATCTACACATAGATCTTTGCAATTTATTGATATTCATTGTGGCATAATTAACGATCAATTTTTATGTCTCTTCATGACATGATTGCTAGTGAAAGACGAAATCCTTTACCATAGGCACACCATTTAGAAATCAGAATAATTCGTTTATACTGATCACACCCTTCTTGGCTTAATTTTGTCCACGTATCTAGTCAAAGACTTAGGTGTATTTAATGACCTTACTACTATTTTTTCTTTTTTTTTTGTCTCTATAATCTAATTTATATCAAAGAAAATTCCTGGTGCTTAAAAAAATTAGTGTTGGTTGAATCCCAGAGAGAAGGGAAACATTTAAGGAGAAGTATAAATAATTTAGTGACTTTTAAAAAAAATTCATGAATGTACTTTTGTATTTTAAACCAAATCTACTGCAAAGTCTCCCTATATGTAGTGTGTGAAGCTTTCAAACACTTTCTGTAGTCCATTGGGTTGAAATTAAATGTGAAGGATGTCCTGATGTAATTCTAAATACAAATTAAGTTAAAGAGAAATATCTTCCAGAAGTACTTGAATGTGCTATGCAAGGTATAAACACATACTGCAGTGTCCAGAGTCTACATGTCTTCTTTGATGTATACAATGTACTATTACTACAGGAGATATGTTGGGGAATGTCTAGTACAATATATACATCTTGATATTCTGGGTTTATGCCTGTATTAGATTAGTACAAAACTATGATTTAGTCATTCGATCTGTAAGGCTGACAACTCCGTGGATTTCCAGAGGTCAGTGGGCATTGGGAGAGGCCAAAGCCTTCCCTCACCACCAAAATGATCACCTGAAACTGATGGGAAACTATGTGACCTGTTAACCTTCAGGGACATAATCTACCTGGATACCATAGAGGATTAATTAGGATGGTGAAAATATTGTATGTTTCCTACGATAACTGATTCAGTATTTACTCTATGTAATCAATACCTCTGTCTGCTGTAATCTTACAGCTCTTTTTCAGACATACCCATTATGCTTTTTGCTGATGTAACCATAGGATAAGAGGGGCACAGTTCCACACAATTCCCACCACCAGATCTTCGTATCCCATCCCCTCCCCTTATAGCTTTCCTGTGCTTTATCCCTCTGGAAGTATGGACCCAAGGTCATTGTGGGATGCAGAAGGTTGAAGGTCTGGCTTCTGTAATTACTTCCCCGCTGAACATGGGCATTGACAGATCGATCCATACTCCCAGCCTGTCTCTCTCTTTCCCTAGTGGGGAAGGGCTCTGGGGAAGCAGAGCTCCAGGACACATTGGTAGGGAAATTTGGTCAGCATCATGCTAGCATCAGGAACCTGGTGGTTAAAAAGAGAGTTAACACACAAAGCCAAACAAATTGCTGGCCAATCATGGACATAAAGGCTGGAATAGTGCAGATGAAGAGTTGTGGGGGGTGGGTCTCTGTTTTGTAGATAGCTAGCAGGCATATTTTAGTTATATTCCAAAGGGCCTGTGGCTATACTAGTGTTTGTTTGTTTGTTTGTTTGTTTGTTTTTTGCCTGAGCCTGAAATCTGATACACAGGTGGATCCTAATTATTGCCTGGGGAGATGATGTCATGGTTGGAAGAAGGACCAGAAAGCTGGATCAGGGAAGAGAGTAGCTCCCAAATATAGGAAAGGTGAATAAATATGTTGATTGTAAACCCCATCAATTTGATGTGATCTGGGGCCCATATTCAGCTTAGGAGCCTATGTGACCTCAGCATCCCTGTAGATCTGGGCTCACATTCTGTGGTCATAAGTAGGAACGTTCCAAGCTGCCCCAATATCAAGACCCATCTTCCTCAGGTATAGCAGAGAGTATGTTGTCCAGCCTCCCTTCAGAGGATTTCTATAGTGTAGTTTAGTCTTTTCTGTCTTATACCATATAATTTTTGTCAGTCTTAACATCCCCCTCATCCTCATTCTCTCTCCCAATCTTCCGTAGTGTTGGAGGCTGATTAAATTTACAGTCAGGTCCATGAGTTATAGAATAATGAAACTTGCACAAGTCATAATATTGATATTGGAATGTGGTAGATTTCTTTCTCCTTTGGTTGTCCACATCTCACATCTTCTTTTTTTTTTTTCCTCCAGGGTTATTGCTGGGCTCGGTGCCTGCACCATGAATCCACCGCTCCTGGAGGCCATTTGTCCCCCCTTTTTTGTTGCCCTTGTTGTTGTAACCTCGCTGTGGTCACTATCATTGCCATTGTTGATATTGTTCGTTGTTGGATAGGACAGAGAAATGGAGAGAGGAGGGGAAGATAGAGAGGGGGAGAGAAAGATAGACACCTGCAGACCTGCTTCATCGCCTGTGAAGTGACTCCCCTGCAGGTGGGGAGCCGGGGGCTCGACGGGATCCTTATGCCGGTCCTTGCTAACCCACTGCGCCACCCCCCGACCCCCACATCTTTTTTTTTCTCGGTGCCTGTGCTCTGAGTCCACTGCTCCTGGAGGCTATTTTTTCCCTTTTGTTGCCATTGTTGTTTATCATTGTTGTCATTGCTGTCACTGTTGTTGGATAGGACAGAGAGAAATGAAGAGAGGAAGGGGAATACAGAGATGGGGGAGAGAAAGACACCTGCACACCTGCTTCACCACCTATGAAGTGACACCCCTCCCCCTGCAGGTGGGGAGTTGGGGCCTCAAACAGGGATCCTTAAATAGGTCCTTGTACTCTGCCCCATGTGCGCTTAACCTGCTGTGCCACCGCCCAGCACCCGTGTTTGCGATTTCCATGACTACAGTTGAGAGGTAGTCAGATGACTTCATCATCTCCTCACATTCTGGAACCTGAACAAGTCACTAGGCGTATCTGCACCTCAGCTGCCCCTCTGGAAACTGAGGCTAATGAGTGGATACCTTCATATCAGCGTTTGAGAAAGAAATGAGATGATGTATACACAGTACTCTAGATCAAACAATGTGTGCTGCAAGATTTAAATTATAAGGAGCTTAGTCGTGCAGACAGTAAAGAACCCTTGGAAATGTTTTGTGAAAGTAGGTTGACAGCAGCAAGCCCAAGTTCTCAGGGAATTGGTGGCAGTGAAGTCAGCCCACCTTTTTCCTGTCCACACTATCTCCTTTTGGTTGGCTTCTGTGTTGTGATATAACACTGCCTCTTTCTGGGAAACTCTACATATTCCAGTGTGTCTATGAACTGCCTGAGCATCTGGTAAAATCTTTATATGCTCTGCCTGCCAAGTCTGGTTTTCGTTGCTTGCAAGTAGAAATTCTTCCTTTTTTATATCTGACTTTACTCGCTATCCAAATTCATAGTCTTTAGAAATAAGACAAGATTGGTCTGAACCTCACTGTATCATTTAATGTATTTCATTTTCTTTTTTCAAAATATTTTTTAATATTTATTTATTCCCTTTTGTTGCCCTTGTTGTTTATTCTTATAGTTATTATTGTTATTGTTGCTGTTGTTGTTGGGTAGGACAGAGAAATGGGGAGAGGAGGGAAAGACAGAGAGGAGGAGAGAAAGATTGACACCTGCAGACCAGCTTCACCGCCTGTGAAGTGACTCCCTGGAGGTGTGGAGCTGGGGGCTCGAACTGGTATCCTTACTCCAGTCCTGGTGCTCTGTGCCACATGCACTTAGCCCACTGCGCTACCACCCGACTCCCTATTTCATTTTCTTGAACTCATCGAGTCTCCAGCTTTTTTTTTAATGGAAATAGCATTGCCTACTATACAAAGTAGTCAGAATATGTAACAGAGATCATGTATAGTGGTCTGGGAGGTGACACAGTGGATAAAGTATTGGATTCTCAGGCATGAGGTCCCAAGTTCAATCCCCGGCAGCACATGTACCATAGTGATGTCTGGTTGTTTCTCTCTCTTCTCCTATCTTTCTCATAAATAAATAAATTCTTTGAAAAAAAAAACAACAGAGATAATGTATATTAAAAGCTCATATCACTAAATGCCACCTCTAATAAATATACAGGACAAGTGAATATCCTTCTCCCAAAGCCAGTACAATTATCTTTATTGATTTCATAAGAGGGATTGGATTTTTTTTGTGTGTGCTCTATTTCTTTTTCTAAAATTTATTTATAAAATGGAAATATTGACAAGACCATAGGATAAGAGGGCTACAATTCCCACCACCAGAACTCCAGGTCCCATCTTCTCCCTTGAAAGCTTTCCTATTCTTTATCCCTCTGGGAATTATGGGGTGCAGAAGGTAGAAGGGATTGGATTTTATAAACATTTTAAAGTGAAAATTGACGCTGATAGCAGGATGAGTCAAGGAAGCTGGTGAGAAGTGTGCCTTTGAGATCAAATAGGAAACCATTGGAAAGGCCTGTCTTAACTGAGTAGAAAGAATGCCCCAACTTAGAATGAAGTGTTCAACAAGCCTGAGTGTTTTGCCTGCATTCAGTGCCAACTGAGTCTGCATGATTGTGTTCACCCCATTAGGCAACTATATTGTTAGCATCATATTCACAAGGGTCATCATGCAGCAAGAGTCACTGGAGGCAAATCCTCCTTGAATCATGTAGATATTTTCTTTCTTTCCTCCTTGTGTCCTTCTTTACTCTTACTGAAAACACACACACACACTGCAGGAAGGATATGTATTTATGCACAACTGGCTCATTTATGGCAGTGAATCTAGCTTCCCCTAGCACCCAGGATAATGACCCAGTAAAGTCATACTAGCTCAGTTACTCTGAGTGTGAAAAATATTTTATCTCTTATTTTATTGATATTCTTCAAGGGAATACTTTAGAATAGTGGTTCTTAAACTTCATCATGAATGAAAATCACCAAAGAGATCACTAAGGATGGAGAATTTGTGAATCACTCAAATGAGGCTAGTATTACTGCAGCTTGGCTTCCAGGAGGTGTAAACAGAACAGAGAAGTTAAATGACTTGTCTGGCATGGCTGCAGTCATAGAGTGAGCTTGAATAAAATCCCAAATACTCCTGATTTCATAACACATAGAAAAACAGCAGGACATTATGCTCTCTGACAGCAAGATTAGTATCCTAATCATAGTCCAATAATTAATGTATAGATTATTTTGTATTCAATTTTTTATTTTGACAGCAAGATTAGTATCCTAGTCATAGTCCAATAATTAAGGTATAGATTATTCTGTATTTAATTTTTTATTTTAATGAGAGAGAGAGACATCAACCATAACATTGCTCAGCTCTGGCTTATGGTGGCTGTGCATGCTGAATCTAAAACCTTGTAGTCTCAGGCATGAAAGTCTTTTTGCATAAACATTATGCCGGCTCCCTAGCCCTGTTGTCTTTTTATAATACAAGTTTTTACCAGTTTTCAATTATGGGTGACATTCACCATTCTCTTGGTTCTGTGTATTTTATTATCCCTTTTCCTAACTGATAATATATATATCAAATAACTGTCCAACAAAAAACAATACTTGAAGGCATCATCGTATAAAAGCATCTTCTTGTATTTCTAGATCTGTTAGACTTCCCCCATGTAATTAGGGTTAAGAAATAGACATCTGGTCCTGTTAAGACATAAAGATCTCAAGAAATCCATATTAAAATATAGTTATAATAATTGGATTTTCTTAAAACTTCTTCTGGAAAAAAATATGACTCTTGCACTAATTGCCCCATGTCCAGTTTTTTATAACCATTATGCTTTCTACCCCCACCCATGTTCAGTTTTTATTATTGTCTGTTGAATCCTTTCCATACGCAGTTACCTTCCATCTAAGATCATAATTACTTGTTACAACCACCATATATGCAGTTCTTTTACTCTGTTATTATCTTATTCTTCCTACATAATCAGTAACAGAAACATGAACTTCTCTAATATCACACAGGTAACAAGCAGAAAAGCAAATTAATTTTTTATTTTTATATTTTTTATTAGTGATTTAGTGGGCAAACGCTAGAAGAAGAAGAAGTGATTTAGTAATGATTAGCAAGATTGTAAGATAACAGGGGTACAATTCCACCACAGTTCCTAATACCAGAGTTTTGTATCCTCCATTGGAAGCTTCCTTATTCTTTGTCTTTCTGTGAGTATGGACCAAAATTCTTTATAGGGTGCAGAAGGTGGGCATTCTGGTTTCTGTAATTGCTTCTCCACTGATCATGAATATTGGCAGGTTGATCCATACTCGCAGCCTATTTCTGTATTTTCGTAGAAGGGGAAGGGCTCTGGAGAAGTGAGATTCCAAGACACATTGGTGAGATTGTCTGTCCAGGGAGATCAGGATGATATCATGGTAGTATCTGCAACTTGGTGGCTGAAAGGTGGTGTGACATAAAGAAAATTGTTCAATAAAAAGCCACCCAAGGGTAGGAAAAGAGCAAATGACACTAGGTGCCTTTGTGGGGGAAGAAGCTGGGAAGTCTATTTTAGGTATTTTCCATGTGGCAAATTAATTTAGTTTTTTTTTTTTTTCTGAGCTTAATCACTCAGATGGAGATGGACTAAAAGTATTGTCTGAGAAGATATTGTCAGAGTTGAGAATAGTACTAGAAAGCTGGATTAGGGCAGAAAGCAGATCCCAAATATGAGAAGAGAATATAAATACCATAAACTAGTAATCCCATTGATCTCACCCAGGGTCCATGTCTATTCATATTTAGCACAGGAACCTGTGTAAGCTCTGAGTCTGTCATTCTGACATCACAATCCATGCTCACAGCCTGGAACATTCTGGGCTGCACTCATTTCAGGAGGGTGGCATGTTCTCTAGACAGGCCTCAGTAATTTCAATTAGAAGAAAGAAAAAATAGAAATTGGGTGGAAAAGAAACACGCTGTTGTAAAATCATTCCAGTTGCTCACTTAACTATGAAATTGTAGGGTGGGAGAGAGACAACATAACGGCTGTGTAAGTGACTTTCATACTTTAAACCCTAAGTTTTCAGGCCAATCCCTAGCACCATCATATGCCAGAGCTGAGAGCTGTTCTGGTAAAAGGAAGAAATAAATAAGTACCATGTGAGGGAGGGCTGGGCGCACTCAGATGACTACACATGTTACAATTCACAAGGACATGGCTTCAGGCCCCTGGTCCCCACCTGTAGGAGGAAAGCTTCCTGAGCAGTGAAGCAGTGCTGCAAGTGTCTCTCTATTTCCCCCTTCCCTTTAAATTTTTCTGTCTCTATCCGAGAAATAAATATGTAAATAAATAAAAATAAGTGCCATGTGCATGACCTGCTTGAAATTCATCCCCATCACATTGAAGAGTCAGTTCTGTGTTCTCTCTCACTCTCTGTCTCTCTACCTCACTGTTTCTATCATGAGTCAAAAGCAAAACAACCAAAAAAGCATGGCATTGTGAGAACTTGAATTTAAAACAACATCTAGATTTCAACAGTGTCCTTTGAAAGAAGTTAAAAGTTATTCCACAAGGAACAGAGAATGCTTCCTTAGAGAGTAGAACCTCTGAGCTTTGCATTTCATACTACACTGCCCAGGAACTCTGAATCTAGACATCATATCACAGTGAGGTGTGCCATGTTATTTCTGGATGTCTTGTACTGTCAGTTTTGCACAATAGACCCATACTCACTCTTAGTTCTGTGCTCATTCTTTTAAATAATATTTCCATATTGAGCAAGGAAATACTTCTTCTAGTGTTTGCCCTTCTTCCGTAGCCAGTCAACAGCGTCAGGTTGAAAGCTGTCAGGAGCTGCTTGTTGCTGGCTTTCAAAGTGACTAGGATCCATGTGGATTCAGTAGGCTAGGAAGGATCGTCAGTTTCCCCAATGAATGGGTACTCAAGGGATGCACCACGAGAAGGTCGATCCAATGCATCCCAAAGAAATACTAATGATTCACAACATCAGTGATGCGCAGGCGTACCTGAGTGAATTCTGGGATCGCAGACATGCAATTATTGCTTCAAATAAAGCTGCCTGGCTGTTTGATTTCTTGTCAACAAATGTACATGTTTATTTAATACTATCTAAACATGACATTTGGGTTTCATGGATTCGTTTCTGAGGTGTATTCTACGCCATGCCCACAAGATGGCGACATAACACTACAGTACAACTTGTTTGCAAGACCTCCAAGTGCACAGCCTGCCCCTGCTTCTTGCTTATTTGTTCGTTTTCCTATGAAGCAACCAGTTAATCAACTAAACATTTTTGGAAATGTTCTTTCATGTCAAATGCTAGTGAGTAACAGATGGAATTCCTCAATCCGTTATTGGTTGAAACTCTGAGCTCTAAGGTTTAATACCCAGCATAAGCCCTAATTTGCCTTTGATAACAATATGCAGGCTTCAGGTATGCACTTTGCAAAAAATCTAAGGTATTCCACAAGTGACAAAGGTTTTCCTGATCTCTGTATTTCATATTACACTGCCCAGAAACACTGAAATTACAACTCATGTCAATGAATTTACAGCTCATGTCATGGCCTCAGGAAATAACATACTGATTATGCAAAAAGACTTTTCATATCTGAGGCACCAAAGATCCCAGGTACAGTCCCCAGCACCACCGTAAGCCAGAGCTGAGCAGTGTCCTAGAAAATAAAAAATAAAGAGGAAATTTAAAAAGGGGTGGGCGGGTGGTGGTGCGCTGGGTTAAGCTCACTTAGTACAAGGTGCAAGGACCCACACAAGGATCCCAGTTTGAGCCACTGGCTCCCCACCTGCAGGGAAGTCAGTCGATTCATAAGCAGTGAAGTAAGTTTATCTTTCTCTCTCTCTCTCTCTCTCTCTCTCTATCTCCTCCTCCTCTCTCAATTTCTCTCTGTCCTATAAGAAAAAAAAATGGCCGCCAGGAACACTGGATTCATAATGCAGGTACTGAGCCCCAGAGATAAACATAGAGGAAAAATAAATAAATAAATAAATAAAATAAAAAACTAGAACTCATGACAAATCGTGGTGTGCAGAGGTGAACATTCTTTCTCTGTATTTCTTTGTGGTGTACATTTTCCATGCTTGGCCTATATTCTTTCTTCCTAAATGATAAATCCATTTGAGCAAGGAGATAGAGTCCACAGCAGCAGTGAGGCACAGAGTAAGTGAATGAAGACTGGAATCTTACACATGCAATTCCTGCTCTTAATCTCTTAATTACACAGCCACCAGTGTGGCTATTCAGTTTCTCATCAACAAAATTATTTTATTTTATTTTATTTTATTTTATTTCTTCCCTCCAGCATTATTGCTGGGGTTCAGTGCATACACTGAAAATCCACTGCTCCTGGAGACCATTTTCCCCCTTTTTTTGTTGCCCTTGTTGTTATTATTATTGTTGTTGCCATTGGTGCCATTGTTGTTGGGTAGGACAGAGAGAAATGGAGAGAGGAGAGGAGACAGAGAGGGGGAGAGAAAGAGAGACACCTGCAGATCTGCTTCAACACTAGTGAAGCGACCCCCCCTGCAGGTGGGGAGCCAGGGGCTGGAACTGGGATCCTTATGCTTGTCCTTGCACTTTGCACCATGTGCACTTAACTCACTAAGGTATCACCCTATCCCCCTTATTTTATTTTTAATGGTTCATTTTTATCAGTGATTTAATATTTATTTACAAGATTGTTTGGGGAGTATAAATGTAATAAGGTGTAATCCCATACAGTTCCCACCACCAGAGTTCTGTCTCACCAACAAATTTACATGCCTATTTAATCCTACCTAAAATTAACATTTTGATATCATGAAGGGTTCCCTTCTGAGTTGCATTGTACTGTTCCATAAGACCATGATATAACAACTCAACACACCTTGTCAGCAAGTCTTCTTTCCAAGTGGATGGCCTCAAGTGAGTTCTTGCTTGCTTGGTCAATTTCCTATGGAGTAACATTTTATAAGGCTTTACATCATTCCAAGTGCTAGAGAGTAGCAGATGGGGATAGATAGCACAATGGTTATGCAAAGAGACTCTCATGTGTGAGGCTCCAAAGTCCCAAGTTCAATCCCCAGCAGCACATAAGCCAGAGCTGATCTATGTTCTGAGAAAAGAAGGAAGAGGAAGAAGAAGAGGAGGAGGAGGAGGAAGAAGAAGATGAGGAGAAAGAAGAAAAAGAAGAACCTTTTCAGTGACCAAGTAGTGAAGTGCCTTTTTAAATGCATAAATTACAGTGCATAAGGACCCAGGTTCAAGCCCTCACTCCCTACCTGCAGGGGGAAAGCTTCACAAGTGGTGAAGATATCTCTGTCTCTTTACCACTCTATCTCCCCCTCCTCAGTTTCTGTCTCTATCTAATAAATAAATATTAAAAAAATAAAAGAGAGACAGAGCAGCAGTAGATGGGATAGCTCAACCAGTAAAGAGAAGTATGGGACTATGTGAAAGCTTGGTAGAGCTTAGGGGAACTCTCCCATCCTTGGATGGAGGGCTGGAAAGACACCCCACTTGTTAGCCTCTCTCCTTATAGAGATGAACAAAGAGGAAAAGTCTCCCAGACTCAGCTTCCCCTTGTTAGTATCTCAAGCCCACAGAAAGCCTACAAGCCTCTCACACTTCGTTCCCCCTGCTAGCAGGCCAAGTGGCTACCTGCTTGAGGGTTCACTCAGAGTTCACTATAGTCATTCAAAGTTCACACATTCACCTTTTGATCATATAGGAGAACACACTCTATCATACACCCCTGCCAGTACCCCAGCATCGACCCCATATTCTATTTCCTTGTGTCCTTTGATATCTGTGATTTACATCAAGCTTTGTTTTTCCTCCTTCTCTGCCTCACCTTATTGGTTTAACCCCTATTCTTTCCCCAAATACCTTTGGATAATTAACTTGTCTGCATCATGGAAACTAATTGACTTGACCTTTATGTATCTCATCAATTCTTGTCATACCAACCCCCTACTATGGGGGAAATCTGACCTTTAAGAAACCTGTAATTTCTGACATATATGAAAAATGTTCTTTGTTTAACTCAGTATAAAATCCTGCACCCAACTCGAAATAAACAGATGTTCGTACCAGAATATCTCCTGATGTCTCTGTCTAATTCATGCAGTCCATAGAGCTGGTGAGGAGGCTTATCCCCCTGGTTGGAGCCACTCCACATGAGCACCAGCAGAGAAGAACTTTATCCTTAAGGCTCTGGGCTCTACTACCTCCCATCGCCATTGTTGCAGTATTATTTTGATATGTGTGTGTGTGTGTGTGTGTGTGTGTGTGTGTGTGTGTGTGTGTGTGTGTGTGTTATGTATGTCTTGTATAACTCTACCCTTCTCTGTTGAGAAAGAAGTAAATATCTCTTTAACAAAACAGAGAGAGAGATGTGGAGAGAAAGCAGAGCAGGAAACTGATCAAGACATTACTTGGGATTCAAGGGAGAAACTGTTAGGGACAGGTCTGAGGGACAAAAGGCCTGGTACCTCAGTTAGTCAGGATTGTGAATCTGTGGTCACTTTGCTTTGTGGTATCACATGTCTTTTGTTCCCCAGTATGGGTGGGGGAGAACTGAAAGGTAACACCAGGGAAGTGGAAGAGGATGAACATCCGGAAGTTGCAAAATATATGGATGTGGCCTAGAACATAAATGAAGGTATGGCCTTTGAAGTTCATTAAATGCTAAATCCACATTTCAGCCTTTTCACCCATGTGTCAACCTGCATGTATGTGCTCATTTTTCCAAAATAAAAGCTTAAAATTTTCTAAAAAATAGGGACCACTTGGTGGCACACCTGGTTAAGTGCACATATTACAGTGTGCAAGGACCCAGGTTCAAGCCCCTGGTCCCCACCTGCAGGGGGAAAGTTTCATGAGTGGTGAAGTAGGGCTGCAGGTGTCTCTCGGTCTCTCTCCCTCTCTATCTCCCCTTCTCAATTTCTCTCTATATCTAATAAAGGACATCTTTTAAAAAGAAAATTTTTTTTAAAAATTCTAAAAAATAATGTTTTCCCCTCCAACTCTTTGTTGAGTTTAAGTATGATGAACATACCATCATGTGGGAGAGCCACCTCAGTCTTTTTCCTCCCCTCTACATTTGGGAATGCCAAGCAGAAGCCAAAACTCAAGTGTTTTAAAGCTCTTATCCCTGTGTCACTGACACTTTTTTTACCCCCCTAACACTTGTCTCCACTATTCCAAGCTTTGGGTCCATGATTGCTCTACAATTTGTTTGGCTTTGTATGTTTTTTTTTTTAATTTAAGAAAGGATTAATTAACAAAACCATAGGGTAGGAGGGGTACAACTCCACACAATTCCCACCACCCAATCTCCATATCCCACCCCCTCCCCTGATAGCTTTCCCATTCTCTATCCCTCTGGGAGCATGGACCCAGGGTCATTGTGGGTTGCAGAAGGTAGAAGGTCTGGCTTCTGTAATTGCTTCCCCGCTGAACATGGGCGTTGACTGGTCGGTCCATACTCCCAGTCTGCCTCTCTCTTTCCCTAGTAGGGTGTGTCTCTGGGGAAGCTGAGCTCCAGGACATATTGGTGGGGTCCTCAATCCAGGGAAGTCTGGCCGGCATCCTGATGACACCTGGAACCTGGTGACTGAAAAGAGAGTTAACATACAAAGCCAAACAAATTGTTGAGCAATCATGGACCCAAAGCTTGGAAAAGTGGAGAGGAAGTATTAGGGAGGTACTCACTGCAAACTCTAGTGTACTTCTGCTTTCTTACTTTGGTGCCATACTCCAAACTCAGTCAATTTCTGCTTTGCGTTTCTACTTCTTTTTTTTTTTTTACATGCATAACATTCCCCAGATTCCCATTTAACAATACAACCCCCACTATTTCATTCATCATTTTTCATGGACCTGTATTCTCCCCACCCACCCACCCACCCCAGAGTCTTTTACTTTGGTGTAATACTCCAATTCCATTTCAGGTTCGACTTGTGTTTTCTTTTCTAATCTTGTTTTTCAACTTCGGCCTGAGAGTGAGATCATCCCATATTCATCCTTCTGTTTCTGACTTATTTCACTTAACATGATTTTTTCAAGGTCCATCCAAGATCGGCTGAAAACGGTGAAGTCACCATTTTTTACAGCTGAGTAGTATTCCATTGTGTATATATACCACAACTTGCTCAGCCACTCATCTGTTGTTGGACACCTGGGTTGCTTCCAGGTTTTGGCTATTACAAATTGTGCTGCCAAGAACATATGTGTACACAGATCTTTTTGGATGGATGTGTTGGGTTCCTTAGGATATATCCCCAGGAGGGGAATTGCAGGGTCATAGGGTAGGTCCATTTCTAGCCTTCTGAGAGTTCTCCAGACTGTTCTCCACAGAGGTTGGACCAATTGACATTCCCACCAGCAGTGCAGGAGGGTTCCTTTGACCCCACACCCTCTCCAGCATTTGCTGCTGTTACCTTTTTTGATGTGTGACATTCTCACAGGAGTGAAGTGATATCTCATTGTTGTCTTGATTTGCATTTCTCTGACAATCAGAGACTTGGAGCATTTTTTCATGTGTTTCTTGGCCTTTTGGATCTCTTCTGTGGTGAATATTCTGTCCAAGTCCTCCCCCCATTTTTGGATGGGGTTATTTGTTGTCTTGTTGTTGAGTCTGGCAAGCTCTTTATATATGTTGGTTATTAAACTCTTATCTGATGTATGGCATGTAAAGATCTTCTCCCATTCTGTGAGGGGTCTCTTGATTTGGGTAGTGGTTTCTTTTGCTGTGAAGAAGCTTTTTAATTTGATGTAGTCCCATAGGTTTATACTTGCCTTAGTCTTCCTTGTAATTGGATTCGTTTCATTGAAAATGTCTTTAAAATTTATGCGGAAAAAAGTTCTTCCAATATTTTCCTCTAAGTATCTGATAGTTTCTGGTCTAACATCCAAGTCCTTGATCCACTTGGAATTTACTTTTGTATTTGGTGAAATACAGTGATTCAGTTTCATTCTTCTGCATGTTTCAACCCATTGTTTCCAACACCATTTGTTGAAGAGACTCTGCTTCCCCCATATAATAGTCTGGGCCCCTTTGTCAAAGATTAGATGTCCATACGTGTGGGGCCTCATTTCTGGGCTCTCAATTCTATTCCACTGGTCAGTGTGTCTGTTCATGTTCCAGTACCAAGCAGTTTTGATGACAATGGCCCTATAATACAGTTTGAGATCTGGCAGTGTGATGCCTCCAGTTCTGTTCTTTTTTCTCAAGATTGTTTTGGCAATTCTAGGTCTTTTCTGGTTCCAGATAAACATTTGTAGCATTTTTTCTATTCTCCTAAAAAATGTGCTTGGGATCTTGATGGGGATAGCATTAAATTTGTAGATGGCTCTGGGTAATATATTCATTTTGATGATGTTAATTCTTCCAACCCATGAGCATGGAATATCTTTCCACTTCTTTGTGTCTTTTTCAATTTCTTTGAGTAATTTTCAGTATACAAGTCTTTCACTTCTTTGGTTAGGTTTATTCCTAGATATTTTATTGTTTTTGTTGCTATAGAAAAAGGAACTGATTTCTGGATTTCAATTTCTTCTAACTTAGTGTTTGCATAGAGGAATGCCACTGACTTTTGAATGTTAATTTTATAGCCTGACACATTACTGTATTGCCTGATGATTTCCAAAAGCTTCTTGCTGGATTCCTTAGGTTTTTCCATGTATACTATCATGTCATCTGCAAATAAGGAGAGTTTGACTTCTTTTCTTCCAATCTGTATGCCTTTAATTCCTTGCTCCTGCCTGATTGCTATGGCAAGAACTTCCAGCACTATGTTGAATAGTAATGGTGATAGTGGGCAGCCCTGTCTAGTACCTGATCTGAGGGGAAATGCTTCCAGTTTTTTACCATTGAGTATTATGTTGGCTGTAGGTTTGCTATATATAGACTCCACTATCTTCAGGAATTTTCCATCTATTCCTATTTTTTGTAGTGTTTTGATCATAAAGGGATGTTGTATTTTGTCAAAGGCTTTCTCTGCATCTATTGATATGACCATGTGGTTTTTGGTCTTGCTTTTGTTGATGTGGTGGATCACATTGATTGATTTACGTATATTAAACCAACCTTGCATGCCTGGGATAAACCCCACTTGGTCATGATGAACAATTTTTTTGATATACTGCTGTATCCGGTTGGCTAGAATTTTGTTCAATATTTTCGCATCTATGTTCATCGGAGATATTGGTCTGTAGTTTTCTTTTTTGGTTTTGTCCCTGTCTGCTTTTGGTATCAGAGTGATGTTGGCTTCATAGAAGCTGGCAGGGAGTATTCCAGTGTCTTCAATCTTCTGGAAGACTTTTAAAAGTAGAGGTATTAGTTCTTCTTTGAAAGTTTTGTAAAATTCATTTGTAAAACCATCTGGTCCAGGACTTTTATTTTTGGGAAGATTTTTGATAACTGTTTCAATTTCATTAGCTGTGATGCGCCTGTTGATGTTATCCACTTCCTCTTTACTTAGTTTTGGAAGTTGGTAGGTATCTAGAAAATCATTCATTTCTTCCAGGTTCTCTAGCTTGGTGGCATATAGTTGTTCATAGAAGCCTCGCATGATATGTTGAATTTCTGCAGTGTCTGTTGTGATTTCTCCTCTTTCATTTACTATCCGATTTATTTGGGTCTTCTCCCTTTTTTGTTTTGTGAGTCTGGCTAAAGGTTTGTCGATTTTGTTTACTCTTTCGAAGAACCAACATTTACTTTCATTGATCTTTTGTATGGTTTTCCTATTCTCAATGTTATTTATTTCTGCCCTAACTTTAGTAATTTCTGTCCTTCTGGTTGCTTTAGGATTCCTTTGTTGTTCTTCTTCTAGGTCTTTAAGATGTGCAATCAGGCTGTTTATTTGTGCCTTTTCTTGTTTCCTAATGTGTGCTTGTATAGCTATGAACTTCCCTTTTAGGACTGCTTTAGCTGTGTCCCAAGTATTTGGATAGCTTGTGTCTTCATTTTCATTGAACTCTCAAAACATTTTGATTTCTTCCTTGATTTCCTCTTTGACCCAGAAGTTGTTAAGAAGTGTACTGTTGAGCTTCCACATTTTGGCACTGTTACTAATCTTTTGTTGATTGTTAAGTGTTAGTTTAATTCCACTGTGGTCTGAGAAGATGCTTGGGATGATTTCAGTGCTCTTGAATAGGCTGATGCTGTCTTGTGGCCTAACATATGGTCTATCCTTGAGAATGATCCATGTGGATTTGAGTAAAATGTGTATTCCAGTTTCTTGGGATGAATGACTCTGAAAATGTCCAATAGTTCTAGTTTATCTATCTCTTCATTTAGCTCCCTTATGTCTTTACTGATTTTCTTCCTGGATGATCTGTCAAGTTGAGATAGTGGGGTGTTGAAGTCCCCTACTATGATTGTGTTACTGTTAATATATTGCTGTAGCTCTTTCAGTAGAAGTTTGATGTATTTAGATGGCTTCTCATTGGGTGCATAGATATTAATAATTGTTAAGTCCTCTTGATTGACTGATCCTCTGAGCATTAAGTAGTGTCCATTCCTATCTTTTTTAATCTTATCTATTTTAAAGTCTGTCATGTCAGATATGAGAATAGCTGTTCCTGCCCTTTTTTGTGGGCCATTGGCTTGAATGATAGTTTTCCATCCTTTCACTTTAAGTCTGTGTTTGTCTTGTTGCGTTAGGTGAGTTTCCTGTAGACAACATATTGTTGGGTTGTGTTTTCTGATCCATCTTCCTACTCTGTGTCTTTTAATAGGTGAATTCAGGCCATTGACATTTATTGATATCAAAGATTGAAGATATTTTAACGCCATTCTTGTAGAGTTTTAGAGTGTTTTGATATATGTCCTATTTGTGGTGGTCTGGTTGTTTATAGGAGACCTTTCAGAACTTCTTTCAGGGCAGGCTTGGTGATGGTTGCTTCCTTCAACTGTTGCTTGTCTGAGAAGGTTTTGATGCTTCCATCTAGTCTGAATGACAATCTAGCAGGATATAGTATTCTTGGCTGAAAGCCTTTCTCATTGAGCACTCGATAGATAGCTTGCCATTCTCTTCTGGCCTGTAGTGTTTGTATGGAGAAGTCTGCTGCTAATCTTATGGGTTTTCCTTTGTAGGTGACTCTTTGTTTTCCTCTTGCAGCCTTGAGGATCCTTTCTTTATCCTTATTCCTTTCCAATCTAAGTATGACATGTCTTGGTGTCTTTAGGTCTGGGTTAATTCTGTTTGGGACCCTCTGGGCTTCTTGAATCTTTATGTCTTTGGTGTTGTCTAGACTAGAGAAATTTTCAGCTATTATGGCCTGGAGAACGCTTTCTTCCTCCCCTTCTCTTTCTTCCTCTGGTAAGCCAATAATGCGTATATTGTTTCTTTTGAAGTCATCCCATAGGACTCTGTTGTTGTTTTCAGCATCTCTTAATCTCTCTTTGAGATCTCTTACTTCTTTTTTAGTTGTCTCTAATTCATCCTCAATCTTGCTAATTCTGTCTTCAGCCTCATTGATTCTATTCTCTCTGCCCTCTACTGCTTTCTGGAGTTCATCTATTTTGTTGCCCTGCTCTGATACTGTTTTAGCTTGTTCAGCTAGTTGCCTTCTTAGCTCAGCGATTTCAGCTTTCAGCTCTCTAATAACCATGAGATAATTAGAATTTTCTTCCATATTCTCATTTGTTGTTCCTGCATTTCTGATTACAATTTTTTCAAATTCTTTACTCACTCCTGTTATTATTTCCTTAGCTAATGTTTGGATGTTGAACTCGTTGTTTTGTGCTTCACCCTCTGGTGGACTTTTAGCTGGACTCTTGTCCTGGTTCGAGTCTCCAATATTTTTTCTTGTTGTTTTAACCATTTTATATAAGTTAACAGTTTTTTCAATCCCTGAGTTGGAGTTCAGTGGTGTAAAAGCCTCTTTTTTTTTTCCCCTGTAGGATATGGGAGCCTGAGGGCTTTTAAACTATCAATAGGCTTCTTAGCTTAATCACTGACTCCTGACCAAGAGATAAAGCAGGGTGTGGCAGAGATAATCCAGTGGTTATGCAAAGAGACTTTCACAGCCCCTCAGCTATGCCACCGAGGTATAGGTCTTCTCCTGAGTTTCCCAGTTAGATCTCTGTACCCTGGTGTCCCTCCCTGTTGCTGCTCCAGATACTGAGGGTAGTAGCAATGGAGACTCAGAGTTGCACTTGGTGAGTCTCTGGGGAGTCCTTTCCTCCCTTCAGCTTTCCCCTTGTTGGTGGAGCAGACTGGAGGTGGTGTCTCCACTGACAAACTGTTGAACTGTTAGCAGTCACTTAGTCTCTCCTTAGGCCCCTCTCTCCTCTCTGTCACCAGCCACGCGTGTTTGTACTCACGGGTGATTTACTGGGTTTCTGTGGTCATTCTAGTCCTGTCTTGTTTCGGTCTGGGTGGTCTCCCTTGGTATTCCTAGTTGATCCGGGAGAGGAGAGGAGAGGAGAGAAAGCGATCTGCTGCTCGTAGCTCCGCCTCCGGAAGTCGAATCCTGGCTTTGTATGTTAACTCTCTTTTCAGTCACCAGGTTCTAGATGTCATCAGGATGCCGGCCAGGCTTCCCTGGACTGAAGACCCCACCAATGTGTCCTGGAGCTCTGCTTCCCCAGAGACCCATTCTACTAGGGAAAGAGAGAGGCAGACTGGGAGTATGGACTGACCTGTCAACGCCCATGTTCAGCGGGGAAGCAATTACAGAAGCCAGACCTTCTACCTTCTGCAACCCACAATGACCCTGGGTCCATGCTCCCAGAGGGATAGAGAATGGGAAAGTTATCAGGGGAGGGGGTGGGATATGGAGATTGGGTGGTGGAAATTGTGTGGAATTGTACCCCTCCTACCCTATGGTTTTGTTAATTAATCCTTTCTTAAATAAAAAAGAAAAAAATACTTAAATATGTTGTACAAAGTATCTCTCTACAACAAATGATGTTGGGAAAATTGGATTAATACATACAGAAGAATGAAAGTGAATCACTACATTTCACCACAAACAAATGTAAATTCCACATGGGTCAAGGATGTGGATGTTAGACCAGAGGCAATCACTATTCTAGAAATTGAATCACTCATCAAAAATCTTCCCAAGAATAAAATCCCAGGCCCGGAAAGCCTTACTAACAAATTCTATAAGACTTCCAAAGAAGAAATAATACCTATTTTCCTCAAACTATTCCAGAAAATTGAAGAAGGACAAACACTACTGAGCACATTCTCTGAGTCAAACATCATTTTGATCCCCAAAGCAAGAAAAGACCCTACCAAAAAAGAAAACTATAGACCTATATCCCTGATGAACATTGATGCAAATATGCTAAATAAGATTATGGAAAATTCAATCCAACAGCATATCAAGAGAAAAATTCACCAAGACCAAGGGGGTTGTATCCCTAGGAAAAGGGATGGTTCAGCATCCAAAAATCAATCAATGTACTGCATCATATCAACAAAAAGAAAGCTAAAAATCACTTGGTCATTATTAATTGATGCCCCAAAAGTCACTGAACAAGGTCCAATACCCATTTCTGATAAAGACCCTCCAGAAACTAGGAATAGAAGGGCCACCCCTCAACATAATAAAGACTATTTACGACAAACCTACAGCTAACATCATTCTCAATGGGGAAAAGCTAAAAGCTTTCCCACTAAAATCAGAAGTCAGAAAGGATGCCTTCTATCTCCACTCTTATTTAACATAGTTTGCAAGGTCCTTGCCTCTGCAATCAGACAAGAAAGAGATATCAAAGGCATACAGATTGGAAAAGAAAAGAAAAACCCAACTATCACTATTTACTGATGACATGATATTATAACTGGAGAACCCTAAAGACTCGACCAAAAACCTACTGGAAATAATTCAGAGATTCAGTAGAGTAGCAGGATACAAAATTAAGGCACATAAATCTGTGGCATTTCTGTATACAAACAAGGAGTAAGAAGAAAGGGAAATAAAAGACTCAATCCCATCTACAATTGAACCCAAAAAGATAAAATACCTTGGAGTGAATCTCATAAAGGAGGTGAGGGACCTTTACAATGAAAACTCTAGGACATTGCTAAAAAGAAACAGAGAACACACAGAAGTGGGAGAAAATGCCTTGTTCCTAGATTGAAGAATAAACATTATTAAAATAGCCATTGTACCAAAAGCAATCTGCAATTTCAATCCAATCCTTATCAAAATTCCAATGGCATCTCTCAAGCAAATTGAACAACTTGTTCAAAAATTTGTGTGGAACTACAAAAGGCCACAAATTTCCAAAGACTTCTAAGAAAAAAGAGAGAGAGGGAGAGAGAGAGAGAGAAAATATGGAGGTATCACACTCTCCAACTTCAGTTTATGCTACTGAGCAAAAATAATCAAAACAGCATAGTACTGGAATAAAAATGGACACTTGGAAAAATGGAGCAGAATCAAAAGCCTAGAAATGAGCCCAAACATATATAACCATCTAATCTATTACAAAGGGGCCAAAACCATTCAATGGGATAAAGAAGGTCTCTTCAGGGGGCCGGCAGCAGCACAGCAAGTTAAGTGCACATGGCAAAGTGCAAGGATCAGCATAAGAATCTCCATTCAAGCCCTCCCTCCTCCCCCTCCCCCCCCCCCCCCCCCCCGCACTCCCCACCTGCTGGGGGGAGTCATTTCACAGGCAGTGAAGCAGGTCTGTAGGTGTCTATCTTTCTCTCCCCCTCCTCTCTAGATTTTCTCTGTCCTATCCAACAGCAATAACAACAATAATGGCAACAACAACAATAACAACAAGGGCAACAAAAATGGGAAAAACGGTCTCTAGGAGCAGTGGATTTGTAGTACAGGCACCAAGCCCCAACAATAAACCTGGAGGCAAAAAAAAAAAAGGTCTCTTTAGCACTTCAGCAGATAGTGCTGGGAAAATTGGACAGCCCCATGTAGAGAAGTGAAATTAGACCACCACCTACTACACCAAGGTCATACAAGGTCAAGTCACTATACACCAAGGTCAAATCAAAATGGATTAAAGATCTAGATATTAGACCATAAACTTTAAAATTTATAGAAGAAAATGTTGGTGAAATTTTGAATGACCTTCACATCAAAGATGTATCTGGAGACTCAACCCCTGTATATGGGAATTGAAAACATGAAAAAAGAAATGGTATTACATGAAACTAAAAAGCTTCTACACATCAAAAGCAAATTTCACAAGGGTGACCAGGCTCGTCTCAGTGACAAGGAGGGATGGATATTCATGGTCCTCCTCCCTTGACAGCTGTACACAAAAACAATCACACTCATACACACACACACAGAGAGAGAGAGAGAGAGGGAGAGAATCCAGCAGGAGTGTTCGGAATCATGCAGGCACAGAGCCACAGTGATCACCCTGTCACCTTGGTAGTTAAATTCAATGAATCAATCAAGCAAACAAACATGTGAGCATTATACTTGGAAACAAGAGGTCCTGGGTTCAATTCCTGGCATCACATCTGCATGTCATGTGCCAAAATGATGCTCTCTCTCCCCCTCCCTCATTCTCATTCATAAATAAACACATCTTACAGAAAAGGAAGGAAAGAAGGAAGGGAAGGAGGGAGGGAAGGGAATCCCCATCCTATTCTGCATGTACTCTCCCCTTTTCTGTTTCTCTTTCTGGTATCCTCTCTCTCTCTCTCTCTCTCTCTCTCTCACACACACACACTTTCTGTTTTCAGTCAGAGTGCTGTTCATTTCTGGCTTATCATGGCAATGATGATTATACCTATAATACTTAGACATGAAAGCCCTTTGTGGGAGCTAATCTCTTCCCTGATCCAGCTTTCTAGCCCTTTTTCCAACCATGACATCATCTCCCCAGATAATAACTTGGGTCCACCTGCATGTCAGAGGTCAGGCTAAGGAAAAAACTAGTATAGTCATGGGTCCCTTAGAATATACCTAAAATAAACCTACTAGCTTTTTCCAAAATGGAGACCCCAAATCTTCATGTGCAATATTACAGCCTTTAGGTTCATGATTAATCAATGATTTGTTTGGCTCTATATGTTAATTAATTCTTTTTTCAGCCACCGGGATCCAGAAGCTACCATGATGCCAACCAGTCTTCCCTGGGCAGACGACCCCACCAATGTGTCCTGGAGCCCCGCTTGCTTCCTCTGAGCCCCACCCCACTAAGGAAAGAGATAGACAGGCTGGGAGTATGGATCAACCTGTCAACGCCCATGTTCAGCGGGGAAGCAATTACAGAAGCCAGACCTTCCACCTTCTGCATCCCACAATGATCCTAGGTCCATACTCCCAGGGGAATAAAGAATAGGAAAGCTATCAGGGGAGTGGCTGGGATACAGAGTTCTAGTGGTGGGAATTGTGTGGAATTGTACTCCTCTTATCCTATGGTCTTGTCAGTGTTGCCGTTTTATAAATTTTTTTTTAAAAAGCCCTTTGTCCATTTCTCTCTTGCACTTTGTAGCGTGTTCTCCCCCCCCTCCCGCGCGCGCGCGCGTGTGTGTGTGTGTGTGTGTGTGTGTGTGTGTGTGTGTTTTCAGCAGAGCATTGCTCATCTCTGGCTTATAATAACAATGATGATTGAGCCTGGGACGTACAATGCTTCAGGCATGAAAGTCCCTTCCCTTTTTCTCTCCCTCTCCCTCTCCCTCTCCCTCTCCCTCTCCCTCTCCCTCTCCCTCTCCCTCTCCCCCTCCCTTCCTCCTTCTCTCTCTCTGTTTTAGTAGAGCACTGCTCATTGTGCCTTAGACCCACTTGCAGATGCAGTGCTGGGCCCAGGATCTCAGATCTGAATCACTGCCCTCCAGCCCCCTTCTCCCCACACACATCATAAGCATAGGAACTGGTTACTGAATCTGTGAAATTCACATATTCAAATGTACTGTGCAAGTCTGAACTATACCACCTGAATTGTGATGTTTTTCTGCCCCCTTGTGGACATGCCGCAGAATGCACCTGAGGACCAAAATTCATCAACTCCCAGTGAAGTCTTCAGATTAAAATATAGAAATCCTACAAATTGCATCACCAGGACTCTTCCAAGTACACTGCTGCCATCAGGAAGGGGTTTGATCCTCCTTGGCCAGCATCTGTAAATCCCACCCGCCTGCCCACCAATTGAGGGTCCTGCCCCTCCACTCAAAGTGTCCAGGGACTGAAAACACTGCCAATGCCCCTTTGCTTTACTTTCATTGGCCAGAGCTCTTCAGCTCAGCCCATGGAGGTCAGTCCTCCTAGTTTCCTAATGGCCAGCTTTCTGTCCCAGAAGGGACTCCCCACACGCTCATTGGACAAGGTCTGTAAAGTCTGCACCCAAGGCCCTACGTCTGATCTTTGATTGGCCAGTTTCCATAAAAACACCCCAGGAAGCCCTCTTATAGGCTCATATTAGTCAGACTCCTTAAGACCTACCCATTTTTCCCTACCTGTGCTGATAGGCTAGGAATTTTGGGGGAAGCCCAGGACCCCTGCCAGCAATATTATTGGCCAGTAACCTTAGGACACGCCCAGGAAAGTCAGGTCCTCCTGGTCTGTCATTGGCCACAATCTGGTGGTTTTCTGCCACCTTGTGGACAAACATCAGCGTACACCTAAGGACAGAAAGTCACCAACTTCCAATGGAATCTTCCATCAAAAAGAGAGAAATAAATCCTAGGAATTTGAAAAAACAAATTGTGGAACACCTTGAAGAAAGAACAAGCGTTTTCTGAGCCATATGTGGAATTCACACATGAAAATGCACTGCGGGCTGGCAAGATAGCTTGCGAACTTTCCTTCTCATGGGCACAACCCAGATTCAAGGCCAGTCCCTATCACACTGAGGGAGGCTTCAGTGCTGTGATCCATCTCTCTCTGCCTCTCTCTCCATCTCTCTTCTCTCTTCACTCTTCTCTTTCCCCTACCTGAAAATTTTTCAGCCTGAAATGGTGAAACCCCCGTGATGACCAAAAATAAAGATGTGCTTCAAGTAAAATGTAATTGGAGATCATTCTTTAGAACCTTCATATCAAATCAGCTTTATAATTGATGCCAAAATCATAAACAATCTAAGGAAATGCTTAATTTCCTAACAATGAAGTTTTGTGCACCAAAAGACACTATTAATTTAAAATCAAAGACATCGAGCACAAGCAAATGCTTCACATGGTATATCAGCAAAACCTGAGGGGCAGGATGTGGGATTTTTACAAATTATTAACAAATCAAACAAAAAATGGCAGAGAAACCAAAAGAAAGTGACATAATAAAGGCAGAGTGTCTAAATGGTAGAGTTTGCTTCAAGAAGTCTTCTGACATATTAGTGTTTATGGGAAATTAAGATGTCCAGAGAATGAAAGCAAATGCATGTATATCAAAATAAGTTAGGCTGGGGGCAGGGGAAGCAGTCTCTCCGCAATGATGGATAAAATAAGTGGTTTTATTTAAAAGATAAAAACCAGGAAATAAAATTTAACATAGGGAAAACTTGGTCCATACATGTGGCAAAGAGCTTAGGGGGCTGGGTGGTGGTGTACCTGGTTAAACACAGGGAGTACCACATCAGGAGCTCATGCAAGGACCCAGGTTCAAGTGACTGCTCTCCACCTTCAAGGGGGGTACTTCATAAGCAGTGAAGCAACTCTGTAGGTGTCTATCTTTCTCTCTTCCTCTCAGTCTCCCTCTCAATCTCTCTCTGCCTTATGAAATAAAATAGGTAAAATCTGGCTATCATGAGTGGTGGGTTCATAGTGCCAGCACCAGGCTCCCTATGATAACCCTGGAGACAAAAAAATAAAAATAAATAAATGTTTTTTTTAAAGAGCTTATGTAAAGGGAATCAGGATAGTATGTGATAATTCTGAATTAAGATCAAATATATTGCTCAGAAAGTTTTGAATGAGCTGTCTGCTGTACAGTGCAGTATAGTTTTGTAGAAACTCAGTTGTGGGCAGCAAGACACGCGTAGGTGAAGTTGCAGGTTTGATCCCCACTCCTCCTAGGCCTGACTGCTGCTCTAGGTGCTCTCTTCTCTTTTTAAATAAAGAAATATCTTTAGTATAATTTTTTAGATAGAGACAGGTAGGCAGAAAGAGGGGCCGGAAGAGACTGCAGCACCAAGGCCTCCTGCAAAGCTGTCACTAATAACTAATAACCTGGGTTGTACAGATGGTACAACAGCAGCAGCACCATATCCAAGGGACCTTTGGCCTCAGCCCCATAAAGACCTTTCTAAAAACAGGAGCACACATGCAGTGAGGGAAATGTAGACCCCAAAGACATGGCAGAACTCATGTGGAGCAGGGCTCTGTACTTCCTCTCTCTCGAGAAAAGAATAATTAAGTCACTTAAAAAACCACAAAGGTGGGAGTCAGGCAGTAGCGCAGCAGGGGACTCAAAGCACTAGGACCAACGTAAGGATTCCGGATCGAGCCCTCGGCTCCCCACCTTCAGGGGAGTCGCTTTACAAGAGGTGAAGCAGGTCTTCAGGTGTCTATCTTTCTCTCCCTCTCTCTGTCTTCCCCCTCCTCTCTCCATTTTCTCTCTGTCCTATCCAATACCGACGACATCAATAACAACAACAATAATAACTACAACAATGAAACAAGGGCAACAAAAAGGAATAAATAAATAGGTAAATATTATTTTTTTAAAAAAAAGGTAAATTGACTAACTCAGCAACACAATCATGGCAGTAGCCACTTTGCCACTTCTTGACCACGACTCGAGAGACACTGGACACCAGGCTCTGTACTGATGCCGATGCCTGCATTTCCCCAGGAGCTGACACTCACTCCAGGCTCTGGTCCCCACCAGCTCCCAGGTTTCCTTCAGCTCCTGCCATCTGCCGCCCCACCTGTCCAGACCTGTGTGTGGCTACACAAACCTTGCCTCCTCTAATCTCTCAGCACGGCTGCCAGGTAGCCACCCTCACCTAAAACCTACCTACACCTACCTACAGACACCCAGGAGGTTGGGAGCTAGTCAACAAGCTTGAGACGCTGGCTGGGGAGGACTGGGAAGATAGCATGATGGATATACAAAGAGTCTGTCATGCCTGAGGGCCCCTAATTCAGTCCCCTTTACCACCATAAACCAGAGCTGAGCAGTGCTCTGATTTAAAAAAGGAGGCTGTGGTAGCGCAGCGGGCTAAGTGCAGGTGATGCACCAAGGATCCGCGACCCGCTGAAGGATCCCAGGATCCCAGTTCCAGCACCCCCCCCCCCCCCCCGGCTCCCCACCTGCAGGGAAGTCGCTTCACAGACGATGAAGCAGGTCTGCAGGTGTCTATCTTTCACTCCCCTTCTCTGTCTTCCCCTCCTCTCTCCATTTCTCTCTGTCCTATCCAACAACAATAACAACGACAATAATAACCACAACAAGGATAAAACAACAAGGGCAACAAAAGAAAAAGAAAAAGAAAAAGAAAAAGAAAAAAAAAGCCTCCAGGAGCAGTGGATTTGTGGTGCAGTCACCAAGCCCCAGCAATAACCCTGGACGCAAAAAAAAAAGGAGGAGGAGGAAAGAAGAAAGGGAGAAAGGGAGGGAGGGAAAGGCTGTGCAGTGGCACACCCAGTTAAGCACACATAGTACTAAGTGCAAGGATCCAGGTTTGAGTCCCCAACTCCCCACCTACAGGGGAAACTTCACAAGTGGTGAAGCAGGTCTGCACGTATTCATCTTATTCTCCTTCACTATTTCCCCCTCCCCTCTCAATTTCTCTCAGTCCTATCTAATAAATGGCCTATAGAAGCAGTGGGATCATTGCCAGCACTGAGCTCCAGCAATAACCCTGGAGGCAAAAAAAAAAAAAAAAAAAGGAGAGAGAGAAAAAAAATGAGAAAGTCAGATGTGGAGATGCTTAGTCCCTCCCAGGGCCCCTCCTCCCATGGCTGAGGCCTCAGTTCTGCTCTAGCTGCTGTCCAGTCCCCAGGGCTCAGCTAGGGAGGCAGGAGACAATGTTTGCAGAGGTCCCGGTGGCGAAGGGAGAGCAGGAACAGGCCAGAGGACTGTCTACTTCCTGTCCTCCACCCTGGCAAGGGGTGTACAGACTGTAGAGCTTCCAGGCAAAGCCATTCCCCACCCAGGAATCTCCACACAGTGCTGGGTGAGGGTAGCCCACCTGGAGCTACCCAGACGACGTCCCCCTAGGACTCTTGTGCACCCCCCAAAGCTCAGGGGCAGGAGCCTGGCTAGTCACCTCATGCTGCCCACTGAGCCTCCAGCTTCTTGGACCCAGAACCACAGATTTAGCTGCTCCAGACTCCAGATTGCAGACATCTGCTGTCAACGCTCCTTCAAGCTCTTTAGCAGCTCTGAGAACACCAGAAAGCGGGCTGATGGAGGTCAGACCTACAATATTAACTGTGCTAGAAACTAGAGTTGAGAACAAAAGAATTTAATCATTTTAAAACAACCCAGTAATAACAGCAATGGCCTGTTTCTATGAAAACAACTGTTATCCCAAAACAAACACCTCCAAATGCTAGGAAGCAGAGCTGCAGGTTTTTTAGTGCTTGTTTTGCTTTGCTTTTTTTTTTTACAAAAAAAAATATTTTATTTATTAATGAGAAACATAAGAGGAGAAAGAAAACACCAGGCATCACCCTGGTACATGTGCTGCCAGGGATTGAACTCAGGACCTCATGCTTGAGAGTCTGATGCTTTATCCACTGCGCCACCTCCCGGACCACTTTGTTTTGCTTTTTATGGAACTCTGTGTGACCTAATAAAAGGTGAGCCAGGCCCCCTATCTGCTGAGTCTGCTAAAGTATTGCTACTGCGACCTCCAGGAATCTCAGATGTGCACTCACAGGGGACAGGTGGTGTCCAGGAGTCTGTACACCACATGTAGAAACTTCCCAGAGCCAGTCAGGAGTCTCGGATGTGAGGTAGCTCTGCACACCACTCAGGCCTTGAAAGCAGGTCCTTCCTGGCTCTAAGCTTCTGTGCATGAAGCTTTGATCCTGCTGTCATGGAAAGAGTTCTGAAGTACATAGTAAAAGCTACTGAAAGACACAGTTAAGATGTCTGACTACATTTGCAGAATAAAGTACTTCCTGCAGAAGCTCACAGCCCCACCTCTTCTTTGCTTGCCTGGCTCTTTCAGAACAAAGGGAAGTTTAAGATCTGTTACAAACTTTGGCCCTGAGGAGATACCCAGAAAAGCCACCTGGATGACCTTCTGACCTCTTGTATTTGACCCAGAGGTGAACTCCTGGTTTTCCAGTCCCTCAATCAATATACTGGAACATTCCTGGAAGGCAGGGTGTATGTGGCGGCGGGGGGGGGGGGGGGGGGGGGGGGAGCAGGGAAGTCTGAATAATGCTCCTGCCTTGGTCACAGCATCCCAGTTCCTGCCAGAAAAAGAGACAGAGAGGAAGGTACAGGGCTGGGGATAGCATAATGGCTTAGAGAGAGACTTAGGGCCACAGTCTTGTTCTTTGCCAAGCTAGGAGCATCAACATGTGAATAAATTTCTCTCTCTCTCTCTCTCTCTCTTTCTTTCTTTCTTTCTTTCTTTCTCTCTTTCTCTCCCCACATGTACTCCAACATGCATGTGTTCTCAGTTTTTCTGAATAAAGCTTAAAATTCCTGAAAATCACACTTTCCCCTCAATTCTTTGTTGAGTTTATGTGTGATGAATCTAGTTATGCAGGGAGCCATCTTGGCCGTACTCCCCCCAGTGCAAGAGGACAGAGAAAAACTGAGGGGAAGAGAGAGAGAGAGAGAGAGAGAGAGAGACCTGCAGACCTGCTTTACCACTCCTAAAGCTATCCCTTACAGGTGAGGACAGGGGCCTTGAACCCAGACCCTTGCACTTGGTAACCTGTGACCTCTACCAAGTGCACCACTGCCTGCCTGCCCACTGTTTCCCATCTTTGTCTGTGTTCCTAAGTGTTGTCCAGGATGGAATGGGGTCAAGAGGCATGCCCCCCCTTTTTTGAAACGTATCTTCAAAGATTTTTTAAAGATTATTATCCCACACCTATGGACATCTAGTCTTTGATAAAGGGGCCAAAAGTATTAAATGAAGGGAGTAGGATCTCTTCAATAAATGGTGCTGGGAAAACTGGGTTGAAACATGGTGTGAGGAACAGGAAAATTTATACATTCAGTCAGGTGCCCCCCTGTATTCAATTGTAACTGTAACATTCAACTGTAGTAAAGCTAGACTGACTGAATATTTAAAGTGTTAAAATACTTAGCTAAGTGACAAATAATAAAAAGTGTGTACTTAAAATAATATTGATATATAAGAAGTGTGAACTTAAAATAATACTTGTGTGCCTAGGAGTGAAAAGTGTTTGTAATAAAATATGTATGAAAAATATTTATGAAACTAATGGTAAATATTTGTGAGAAGTTAGTGGTAAATATTTTTCAAAGTATTTTCCTCACAAATAACAACCCAGAGGCCCAAACCCGAGATAACATATGTGCCTGTTTAGGATGTTAAGCTTAGTTTGACGTGTTAGAGAAGTTAGTGGAAAGTAGTTAGTGGAAAGTATTTGTGTAAAAATATTTGTCAAAATATTTTTGAGAAAGAGAAAAATATTTTCCTCACAAACAGCAATCAGAGGCTTGAACCTGAGATAACATATATGCCTGTTTAGGTCAATAAGTTTAGTTTGACGTGTTAGACAAGCCCCGGACCTAATTGGATGGGAGGTGGTGTAACCCCACACCCCCAGCCGGGGAAGCATAGGATAAAAAGTCCATGAAATGGACACTGGACGGACTGACTGAAATGGAGCAATCCATAACATCACTCTCCTGTGCTCATCCGCTTGTCACACAACCACTTTGTAAAAGGCAGTAGCCTTGAAATTCCCTTTTTATGCAGTTGTTTGTGTGACAGACAACAATATGCTGTTACTTCCCTTCAGTACCAATGATTTATTAATATTTTTTATGGTTAAGTTCCTTTTTTTAGGTTTTAGTGTTAAATTCCTATCTCTCTCTTTAGAGTTGAGCTGTCTTGCTGAGTGAAGTAGGAAATTCCTTGCCCCTTCCCCCTTGAATAAACAGGATCTGATCAGTGAAGGCCACCCATAGTTCAAAGGACCCTACATGGGGATAAGCCTTATCAGGACCTTTGAACTGACTTTGTGGTATGCAGCCCACCGGATGGGTGGTCATAGCAGATGGCAGGGGGATGTGGCGACCCTGCCTGGTTGAATTCTATTGGTTGTGTGATCTTACTATATTTGAAACTAGCCCGCGCTTTGCTTTGAATGGATCATGCTTTTGCTAAGTTTGAAATGATTGGATCTTGTGTTTGCTATAGCCTGTTATTGGATGTAGATTGATAAGGTGATGTGCTCCCCCTCCCTGAGTGTAGTCTGAATTCCTATAAATTGTATGGTTTGAGCCCTGTTCGGGGCCGAGCTTGGTAGACTAACACCAGTCACCATCTTGGCCCGGATTGCAATTCGTCAATAAACATCTTTGCTTCCTTACAGTGGATGGTGGTTTGATTTATGCTCGCTAACATTTGGAGGCCCCAGCGAGATCCCTCAGACGGGTATTCCTGAGGACACCCCATCCTGGGTCCGGACCCTCGGAGGCCTTGGAAGTCCTGCCCGGCGCCGGTAAGTCAGGCCTGAATTTTGTATGGTACCATTTCTTTTCTAGCTCTGTGCCTCCGGAGGACCAGTGAGTCAAGCTTGATTTTTGTGTAAGTCCCCGCGGGGCCTGGGGGTCTGTGGATTGCGGGACGCCGCGTTAAAATCCCAGACCGCAGCACTGGGGAGTGACGACTCCCAGGCTGCTGGGGTAAGGATCTGGAACAGGGTTCGCCCCGGAACCTGAAACAGGGTTCACCCGGGACCTGAAACAGGGTCCACGTAAGGATCTGGAAAAGGGTCCTCTTCCGAACTGTCTCTCGTGGCCACTCTGTGTTTGTCTCTTTTACTCTCCTCTCTTTGGCAATTCGCGAAAAGGCTGAGCCTATTAGTGCAACTGAGGGGGTCTGGCCGGAGCTACTCTCCGGTGACTCCTGAAGGCCTAATTAGCAACATTCCTTAGTAGCGGCGGCCGGAATGGTAATTGCCCAATCTTGACTGAGTAAGTGGTCTGCTGCATGCGTGTGTGTGTGTGTGTGTGTGTGTGTGTGAATACCGCGTGCCTCACGGCCTCAGGGCTACGGGGCCTGAGTGGGCCCTAACCTGCGTGTCCGTGGAGTCATTTCAGCTAAACGGGGATTCTCAACTTAGTTGAGACCAGGGCCGGGGATCATACGGCTACCCTTAAGCTAAGACTCCTTAAGGTCCCGCGAGGGGCCCGGCCAGGCGGGCACAGTTGAGTGCCTGGCGTCCTTCGGATGCCAGTTCTATTTCCCCACTAACTGTCTTGTTGGTTGTCTATTCGTTTGTCTCCCCCTTGTGTTGTGTTACGGTACCACAAAGAAGTTAACAAATTAGGAAAACTGGAGTCATCACTAATAAAGGAAGACCATAGCCCTGATGTAGGAGAAGGTCCCAAGTGGACACCTTTTGGGCTATTGGAAGTAGAACAAAGGTGTGTGAGTGAGAGAGCGTATGAAAGCCTTCTGTGTGCTGGCCAGCGAGTGAGTGGAAGAAGGAAGGTAATCCTAGGTGCGACTGCAGTGACAATTGTTGCCTTGTTTGTTTCCTTGTTATTTCATTTTGACAGGAAGATGGGACAGGCCTCATCAAAACCCACCCCACTCTCCCCCCTGGAATGCTTAATTAAGAATTTCTCAGATTTCTCTCGCAGGGCAGCCGGATTCGGAGTCCAGGTAGACGCCTTCACCCTACGAAAGTTCTGTGTTAGAGAATGGCCCACGTTTGGTGTGGGCTGGCCGGAGGAAGGGAGCCTGGACCCTGGCACCTGTGCAGCAGTACAGGACGTAATTTTTGGCGAACCAGGGCACCCTGATCAGATGCCATACATTGAAATCTGGGCTGGTATCATTTATGACAAACCCAAATATTTGCTAAAATGTCAGAAAGGTTCCAGGGAGAAGGGAGAGTCAAAAGAAAAATCTGGAATATATGTGGTACGGGGAGGCAGGAGAGCGGGAACACCTAAACGCCCCAGCCGTCCTGTGCTCCCGAGCCCCCCTGAGTCCCCACCGGGACCGGGTAGAAAGAAAAGTAATAATCCTCCCCCTTACTCCAGCTCCCGTAGGCCCACTGCTCCCGAGCCTGATTCCACCTCAGAGACTCCTCCTGGGCCCTTTAGTCCACCCCACACCAGAGCGGGGACAGCTTTCGGCTCCGGGAGGACCCACGAGGAGGCGGTGCCGGCTGGAGTTTTTCCCTTAAGGGAAGCCGGGGAGCGAGAGGCGGGAGGGAGGCCACTTAGGATATATGTTCCCTTCACTACCTCAGATTTGTACAATTGGAAAAATCAAAACCCTCCCTTCTCTGTAGACCCTGAAGGTGTGGCAACCTTGCTTGAGTCGGTTTTTTACACTCACCAACCTACGTGGGATGATTGTCAGCAACTGTTAAATACTTTGTTCACGGCCGAGGAGAGGGAGAGGATTAGACTGGAAGGGAGGAAGCAGGCTCAAGTTGGAAAGGGGGAGGCATTTACGGATGCCGAGATGGAAGAGGTGTTCCCACGTAGTAGACCGAAATGGGACCCGAACACACACGCCGGACTTGAAGCCCTTTCCAGGTACCGCCAGACTCTATTAAGGGGCATTCGGGCGGCTGGCCGAAAGCCCACTAATTTATCTAAGGTGACCGAGTGCATCCAGGGTGCGAGCGAGAGCCCGACGGCTTTCTTAGAGAGGCTTTATCAGGTCTATCGGACCTGGACCCCTATAGACCCTAAAGCCCCCGAGAACTTGCAGGCCATTGTTCTCCAGTTCGTAGCCCAATCCGCCCCAGATATTAGAAAGAAATTGCAGAAGCTGGAAGGTTTCCAGGGGAAGTCTCTTTCTGAGTTAGTGGCCATAGCCCAGAAGGTTTTTGAGAATAGGGAAGATCCAGCTAAGGCTACAGTGGAGCTCAGTAAGAAGATGACCCAAGTTCTTATGATGAGAGAGACAGAAGGTAGAGAGGGGAGAAGGAGTTTTAGGAGAAATGCTAAGGAAGGAAGAAGCCAGAAAAGAGCTAAGCCTTTAGGGAAGAATCAGTGTGCATTCTGCAAGAAGGAAGGGCACTGGAAAAGAGAATGCCCGGAGAAGGAGAAGAGGAAGCCTGAAGAGGAAGCACCCCTATTAACCTTTGATTAGAGAGGTCAGGGCTCCCCTAGCCCCCGGGAGCCCAGGGTAAAACTCTCGGTAGGGGGAAAGTTAGTTAATTTTCTAGTGGATACCGGGGCCACACATTCAGTAATCCAGCAACCAGTAGGACCCACTGGAAAGGAGAAAGTTAAAATTATGGGAGCTACGGGGGAAGTAAAAAGTTATCCGAAATCCACTGGAAGGGTTGCGGGCCCTGGCCTGCAGACTATCACCCACTCCTTCTTGGTAATTCCTGAATGCCCGGAACCACTCCTTGGAAGAGATCTCCTCCAAAAACTACAGGCAACTGTTTCATTCGAAGTAGACAAGGGACCCACGGTACATTTTGGTGGGCGCATCTTGCTCACTATGCCAGCCAGTGAAGAATACCGACTATATGAGGATATGAGGCAGGAAAATGACTTGGGCCTGTTGGAAATATGGAAGCAGGAAATCCCTAATGTTTGGGCTGAAACAAACCCCCCCGGGCTAGCTAAACATGTGACCCCCGTAGTGGTGCAATTAACCAGTTCTGCCACTCCAGCCCGTGTGCGCCAGTATCCCATGAGCCGAGAGGCCCAGCAAGGCATCAGGATCCATATCCAACGCCTGAAGAAGGCCGGCATTTTGGTACCCTGCAAATCAGCGTGGAACACACCTCTCCTCCCAGTTCGGAAACCAGGAACGAACGACTACAGGCCAGTACAGGATCTGCGAGAGGTAAATAAGAGAGTGGAAACTGTCCACCCCACAGTTCCTAACCCTTATACTCTTCTCAGCCTCCTGCCACCAGAACGGACTTGGTATAGCGTCCTGGACTTGAAGGATGCTTTCTTCAGCATTCCTCTGGCCCCTCAGAGCCAGCCCATATTCGCCTTTGAATGGACGGACCCTGAAGAAGGAGAGACTGGTCAGTTAACTTGGACCCGCCTGCCACAAGGGTTCAAGAATTCCCCAACCCTGTTCGATGAAGCCTTGAGTAAGGACTTGTCCAGTTTTCGAGGTGAACACCCATGGTGCAGCCTCCTACAGTACGTGGATGATCTTTTAATTGCTGCCCCCTCCAGGAAAGATTGCGAAGAGGCTACTCGTGACCTATTGAAGGTATTGGGGGCTCTGGGGTATAGAGTGTCTGCCAAAAAGGCCCAACTGTGTGCCCAAGAAGTGACCTACCTGGGCTACCAAATAAAGGAAGGCCAGCGGGCGCTGTCCCAGGCAAGGATCCAGACTGTCTTGAAGATCCCGACCCCGTCCACAAAGAGACAGGTCAGGGAATTCCTGGGGGCGGTGGGCTACTGTAGGTTATGGATCCCAGGATTTGCAGAACTGGCCAAACCCCTCTACGTCGCCACTGGAGGAGGCGATACGTCATTAAAATGGACAGAGACAGAGGAGAAGGCCTTCCAGGCACTGAAAACAGCCTTGGTAAGTGCCCCGGCCCTGAGCCTCCCTGACCTCAATAAACCTTTTCAGCTGTTTGTCGCAGAAAGTGTGGGGGTGGCCAAAGGGGTTCTCACCCAGACTCTGGGACCCTGGAAGAAACCAGTAGCCTATCTGTCTAAGCGCCTGGATCCTGTGGCAGCTGGGTGGCCGGGGTGCCTGAGAACAGTGGCTGCCGCCGCTTTGCTGGTAAAGGAGGCTACGAAACTGACATTTGGACAGACTCTAGAAATTGTTACGTCCCACAATCTGGCTAGCTTGCTCTACTCTCCTCCAGACCGGTGGATGACCAACGCCCGGATCACGCATTACCAGGTACTATTGCTAGACCCGCCCCGTGTTACTTTCAAGCAGACAGCCGTATTAAATCCCGCCACCCTGCTCCCCAACCCGGAGGACGAAGCCACCCATGACTGCGGAGAAATCCTGGAAGCCCTGACCTCACTGAGAGCTGACCTGACAGACGTCCCCCTGCCTGATGCACTGGTAACTCTCTACACTGATGGAAGCAGCTTTGTGGAGGACGGTGTGAGGTATGCAGGGGCAGCCGTGGTCACTAACCAAGAGGTCCTATGGGCAGCTTCGCTACCTCAAGGGACTTCAGCTCAGAAGGCAGAGTTGATAGCACTGACTCAAGCACTCAAGTGGGGAGCAGGGAAGAAGATAAACGTGTACACTGACAGCAGATACGCTTTTGCCACTGTCCACGTTCACGGGGCATTGTACCAAGAGAGAGGACTGCTAACTGCAGGAGGTCAGGCCATCAAGCATGCACCAGAAATCCTAGCCTTGCTGGCAGCTATATGGGAGCCTGAGAAGGTAGCTGTAATACACTGCAAGGGCCACCAGAGGGACAATTCAGATGTAGCACAGGGTAACCAGTTTGCTGACGACATCGCCCGGAAGGCTGCCAAAAGACTAGTGGGGACTCAGGCTCAGTTAGTAGTAGCCTCACCTACGGAAATATCACCAGACAGACGACCAAGTTATTCAAAACAAGAGGAAGAATTGGGGAGAAGACTTGGAGGAAGACAAAGTGAAGACGGGTGGATTATCCTCCCAGACCAAAGGATACTGCTGCCCCAACAGTTGGGGAGACAAGTTGTGACCCTGGCTCATGGAAGTACTCACCTGGGGGGAGAAAAGTTGGCTGAACTAATAAACAAATTCTATCTAATAACAGGTTTATACAGGATTTCCAGGAGTGTGGTAAGCCGCTGCGTCACATGTGCCAGAGTAAACGCCAACCCCATCCAGGCCAAGCGGCCTGGAACCCGATGGAGAGGAGAAGAGCCTGGTGAACATTGGGAAGTGGATTTCACTGAGATGCCCACAGCTCCGGGAGGTTACAAGTATCTCCTAGTGATGATAGACACCTTCTCGGGTTGGGCCGAAGCCTTCCCTACTAGGAAAGAGACTTCCCCAGTAGTGGTGAAACAATTGGTATCTGAAATTATTCCAAGGTTTGGTCTCCCATATTCCCTGGGGTCGGATAATGGTCCGGCATTTATTGCCAAGGTCACCCAACAATTGGCTGAGACTTTGCAAATTAAATGGAAGCTGCACTGCATTTATCGCCCTCAGAGTTCAGGGCAGGTAGAAAGGATGAATAGGACACTTAAGGAGACTTTGACTAAGTTAAGGATAGAGACTGGCGGGAACTGGGTTACTCTTTTACCTTTTGCTTTGTTAAAAAGTAGAAATACCCCTTATGTTTCTGGATTCACCCCATTTGAAATTGTGTACGGCAAGTTGCCCACCCTGGTGCCCCGGATAGGGGCTGAGAAGTTGGCTGAAATAGCCCGAGGTAACCTATTAGAATCTCTGCAGGCCCTTCAGGCGGTGCGGGGAAAGGCCAGACTCGCTGTCCGGACTGCTAAACCAGGGACCCGGAAGGAGGAAGCCCGAGGCCGGATTGCACCCCTGTTCGAGCCTGGGGACTCTGTGCTAGTGAAGAAACTGCACCCTGATCACCTGGAGACCCGGTGGGAAGGACCATTTACCGTCATCCTAAGCACACCGACAGCGGCGAAAGTCGCCGGGAAGCGGCATTGGATCCACCACACTCGCTTGAAGAAATTTGTTCCGGATCCCACTGATTCCACGGAAGCGGAAGAGCCGAAGAGATGGCGTGCTGTGCCCACCTCGGACCCCATGAAAGTCCGGCTAGTTTCTTCCTAACTCTGATATTTTTGCTTTGTTTCAGCTGGGCCTCCCAGGATGAACACCCTCAGGTGGCCCCAATACATGTATGGGAACTGAGAAATGCAGAAGGGAAAGTAATTAACAGCTTGCCAACCACTGGCCAGCCGATATTCTCCTTTGACCTCTGTGACTTATTTGGGGAAAATTGGAACGGCGCGAACTGGTCCAGCTCAATTACTAAGGATGGAGGGTGCGGCTCCATCAACAGAGAAAGTCGCCTGTGGGACAGACCCTACTATGTCTGCCCCAGGGAAGGACGTTCCAATGACTGCAGAGGAGAAAACTACTTTTTCTGTGGCCTTTGGGGGGAATGTTTGACGGCATCTCCGGTGAAGGACAGTGATAAGCACCTGGAATTTACAAGAGTGACCCGGTTGGGTGCCCCAACTAAACAAGGCACCTGCAATCTCGGAGACTGTAACCCTGTGGAAGTTAAGGTCAAGACATGGCATGAGACTGAGACTTGGACAGGAGGCCGGATGTGGGGCATTCGGATAGTGTTCGCTGGGAAGGATCCGGGAGCCCTTTTCACCATCCAATTGAAGGTGCAACCCTGGTTCCCGAACCCCGCAGGTCCCCTGAGACCCATTCCCTTGGACCAGGACCCTGGAAACCCCCCAAATGACACAGGGATTGGAAAAGACCAAATTGGTATGAGTTCTGCAGGGAGAACAGAACTAGGTACCAACCACCTGCCCGATGTACATCCCAGAGTAAAGACGCTGGTGAGGTCTGTGGAATTGGTGTATGCTCTTTTAAATAGCTCTACCCCAAATGTAACCCGTGACTGTTGGCTATGCCTGCATCCTGAACCCCCTCATTACATTGGAGTAGCAGCCATAGCTAAGACAGGCACAAGTAAGGGAAACATCAAGATGTTAACCTTGTCATCAAGGAACTCAAATAGCCCAGAATGCAAATGGGGAACGCAGCTTCACCAAGTAACCCTGGGGGAGACTCAAGGGAAAGGAACTTGTTTTGTTACGGCTAATTATCAGCTAGAAATGTCCCCATATCGGGGCCATTGCTCCCAGATTATAGAGGCTAATAAAACTCAGGAATGGGCAGTCCTCTTAAGAGCCCCAGAGGGAACCTGGTGGGTCTGCACTTCAGGCATGGGCATGGCCCCTTGTGTTACTTTCTGGGGAATGGAGAAAGAGGGACTTTGTATCCTGACTCATGTCCTTCCCCACTTATACTATGCACACGGGGAGGCTGGGTGGGCGCACCTGGAAGGCCAAGAGAGTAGCCCCCTCCGGTCCGAGAGACAGAAGCGTGCTCCGGTACTAGTTCCCCTACTGACAGGAGTAGTAATTGCCGGATCCATTGCTGTAGGGGCAACGGCACTGGCCAAGGAAGAAACCATAGTTGAATTAGACCAACAGGTGGACCAGGACTTAAGGACATTAGAGGACTCAATGGAGGCTCTTGAAGGGTCACTGTCCTCCCTGGCTGAGGTGGTCCTCCAGAACCGGAGAGGACTTGACTTGCTCTTTTTAAGACAGGGAGGATTATGTGTTGCCCTTAATGAAGCTTGCTGTTTTTATGCCAACCATTCTGGATTGGTAAAAAAAAGCCTAAATGAAGTCAAGAGGAGAATAGGAGATAGGGCTCAGAAGTGGAAGGAGCTGAGAGAGAGCAGCTGGTTTAAAGGCGATTGGTTTTCTAACTGGTTTTCAAATATTTTCTCCGGCTGGCCGTCTTGGCTTAAAACCCTAGTTGCCACCATAGCTGGGCCCCTGATTACTTTACTGCTTATAGTCACCTTGGGTCCCTGCCTGTGGAGAACCTTGGTGTCTATGATCCAGCAACGGACTGGAAAAGTTATGAGCTTAGAAACCTATCTAGAAGCCAATGGAGGTCATATTTACTATGACTCAGACTATGACTCAGAAGAGGAAAAGAAAGGTGAAGAAGAATCAAGGATTTGATTTGCGGCCAAGACTAGTGGGGAATGTGACAGACAACAATATGCTGTTACTTCCCTTCAGTACCAATGATTTATTAATATTTTTTATGGTTAAGTTCCTTTTTTTAGGTTTTAGTGTTAAATTCCTATCTCTCTCTTTAGAGTTGAGCTGTCTTGCTGAGTGAAGTAGGAAATTCCTTGCCCCTTCCCCCTTGAATAAACAGGATCTGATCAGTGAAGGCCACCCATAGTTCAAAGGACCCTACATGGGGATAAGCCTTATCAGGACCTTTGAACTGACTTTGTGGTATGCAGCCCACCGGATGGGTGGTCATAGCAGATGGCAGGGGGATGTGGCGACCCTGCCTGGTTGAATTCTATTGGTTGTGTGATCTTACTATATTTGAAACTAGCCCGCGCTTTGCTTTGAATGGATCATGCTTTTGCTAAGTTTGAAATGATTGGATCTTGTGTTTGCTATAGCCTGTTATTGGATGTAGATTGATAAGGTGATGTGCTCCCCCTCCCTGAGTGTAGTCTGAATTCCTATAAATTGTATGGTTTGAGCCCTGTTCGGGGCCGAGCTTGGTAGACTAACACCAGTCACCATCTTGGCCCGGATTGCAATTCGTCAATAAACATCTTTGCTTCCTTACAGTGGATGGTGGTTTGATTTATGCTCGCTAACAGTTTGTTAAGTGCTTTTAGTATGAGTTGCTTGTAGTATGAGGTGGAAAATTCCTTGCCCCTTCCCCCTTGAATAAGCAGGACCTAATCAGTTAAGGCCACCCATTGTTCGAAGGACCCTGCCTGGGGACAAGCCTTATCAGGACCTCATCAGTGAAGGCCACCCATTGTTCGAAGGACCCTACATGGGGACAAGCCTTATCAGGACCTCTGAACAGACTTTGTGGTGTGCTGTCTACCGGATGGGTGGTCATAGCCGATGGCAGGAGGATGTGCCTGGTTGAATTCTATTGGTTGTGTGATCTTACTATATTTGAAACTAGCCCGCGCTTTGCTTTGAATGGATCATGCTTTTGCTAAGTTTGAAATGATTGGATCTTGTGTTTGCTATAGCCTGTTATTGGATGTAGGTTGATAAGGTGATTTGCTCCCCCTCCCTGAGTGTAGTCTGAATTCCTATAAATTGTATGGCTTGAGCCCTGTTCGGGGTCGAGCTTGGTAGACTAACACCAGTCACCATCTCGGCCCGGATTGCAATTTGTTAATAAACATCTTTGCTTCCTTACAGTGGATGGTGGTTTGATTTATGCTCGCTAACATTTGGAGGCCCCAGCGAGATCCCTCAGACGGGTACTCCTGAGGACACCCCATCCTGGGTCCGGACCCTCGGAGGCCTTGGAAGTCCTGCCCAGCACCGGTAAGTCAGGCCTGAATTTTGCATGGTACCATTTCTTTTCCAGCTCTGCACCTCCGGAGGATCAGTGAGTCAAGCTTGATTTTTGTGTAAGTCCCCGCGGGGCCTGGGGGTCTGTGGATTGCGGGACGCCGCGTTAAAAATACCAGACCGCAGCGCTGGGGAGTGACGACTCCCAGGCTGCTGGGGTAAGGATCTGGAACAGGGTCCGCCCCGGGACCTGAGACAGGGTCCACCCGGGACCTGAAACAGGGTCCCCTAAGGATCTGGAACAGGGTCCGCTTCCGAACTGTCTCTCGTGGCCACTCTGTGTTTGTCTCCTTTACTCTCCTCACTTTGGCAATTCGCGAAAAGGCTGAGCCTATTAGTGCAACTGAGGGGGTCTGGCCGGAGCTACTCTCCGGTGACACCTGAAGGCCTAATTAGCAACATTCCTTAGTAGCGGCGGCCGGAATGGTAATTGCCCAATCTTGACTGAGTGAGTGATCTGCTGCATGCATTGTGTGTGTGTGTGTGAATGCCGCATGCCTCACGGCCTTAAGGCTACGGGGCCTGAGTGGGCCCTAACCTGCGTGTCCGTGGAGTCGTCTCAGCTAAACGGGGATTCTCAACTCAGTTGAGACCAGGGCCGGGGATTATACGGCTACCCCTAAAGCTAAGACTCCTTAAGGTCCCACGAGGGGCCCGGCCAGGCGGGCACAGTTGAGTGTCTGACGTCCTTCGGATGTCAGTTCCATTTTCCCCACTAACTATCTGTCTTGTCGGCCTTGTAGTCTTAGCTGGTTGTCTCTTCGTTTGTCTCCTTCCCTTATTTTGTGTTACGGTACCACAGGAGGTTAAAGGTTAAAAATTTTTTTTAGAAAAACTGGAGTCTCCATTAATAAAAACTTCTTGCAACCTAAAAAGGGAAGAAGGTCCCAAGTGGACACCCTTTGGGTTGATAGGGAAAAACTGTGTGAGAATGAGAAAACAGTGTGCCAGCTGGCTGTAAGAAAAAATATAAAAAGAACCCGTGAAATCTGGGGTGTTAGGTATTGTCTGGACATTTGTTAAGCGCGCTTGTCTGTCTGTGTGTGTCTGTCTGTTTGTCAGTCTGTGTTTCGTGTTCACTTACTTTCACTTTGCAGGAATGGGCCAGGCGGCATCTACCCCATTGGACCTGGTTACTCATAGTTTGGGGGTAGGAGTGCATAAATATAAACTCATGACTTTTTGTTCCTCAGAGAGGCTCACCTTTGATGTAAGATGTGTTTCTGTGCTTTTTTGTGTCCCTGTGTCTTTTTGGTCAACATTAAGAAATCATCTCAGAACGACGGGACCAGATTTGGTTCCGGCCTGAAGTTGCCAGCTGAATTTTGCCTTGTCTTTGTCTCTCTTTTAAGCCTGAGTAGCAGAAGCATGTCCTCAGGCTAGTCCAGGCAGGACCCTGAGGGTGCCACCCCTCCCTCACAGGAGTCAGGCTGGCTGGTCACAGCAGGGGCCTGGAGCCGGCCCAGGCAGCAGCTCTAGTGCAGGGGCGACACCCCGCCCTGCCTTGGTGTGGCTGTGACCTGGGACGGGCCCATGGGTGCAGATGGGTGATAGTGCTAGCATGTGTGTGGCTTTACCCATGCCCCCCGGAGCTGACTGGAGCTGTCTGAAAACTGTCCTTGGTCCTCTTGGGCTCCTCGTGGAGAGAAGCTGAAAGAATTTGTTTCTTCCTCCTTGTTTTTTTAGGGCTAGTTAAGGTTGTCCTAGGAACTATTGGATAAAAAGAAAAATCTTAGTATATAAATGTGAGATGCTTCATCTTGAAAAATTGTGTGAGTGCAGATCTAAATTTGTGTTTGACCAGGTATGTTGCTAAGATGTGTCTGTACTGGTTAAAAGCTGCTCTTTTCCCCTAAGCAATCAGCCCAGATATATAAATGATTAAAAGGTGGCTATGAGATGTCTTACATGTTTATATGTGTGTTTTAGGTTTGTTTTTGTGGCCTAAAAATGTTAATCTTAAGGTTAAAAGTGTAAGTAACTTTAAAGCTGCATTCTTATCAAAGTTCTTTAAAAAAGAGTTCTCAATACAGTTCTTATGTGGTAATATAAGGGTAAAAATTCATTTGCTAAGACAGCTAAAGATTTAAAGTCTTGAGTATTTAATGTGACAATTCATCTTCTCCAAATTGATATGCAAATTATCTATTTTATAGATATTGGTCCACAGCAAATTTGGCATTTGTCTGACATTGAAAATGCTTTGAGAAGTCACTAGTATGTGTTAACTCTCTAAGTAATTAGAGTTTGTTTAAAGTTTAAAGAAAAATTTAGTTAAACTGAATTTGGTTTAGAGATCCTGGTTATGAAAATTGCTACAGGAGGTTAAAAAAATAACTTTTAAATGTATGCTCTTTAAAATTCAAACAGAGTCTCTCAAGTTAGGTATCACATACTGAAGATGTGTCTCTATCCCTTGTGTGAAAAATGGCAGAAAGGTTATTGACATGTAAACGTTTTAAAATACCTTCTCAACTAAAGAAGTAGAACTGGCTTAGGTGAGTGAAAAATAACACAGTGGTTATATTAATGATTTTCTAGCCTGAAGCTTTTGCTCTGGTTTTCCTCTTTATATCTTTCTGCTTTTAAAAATTATCTGGTTTGTTTTAAGACACTGTCAGAGATTTATTCTTGGCAAATGGTATTTTTGGTCTGATAGAAGATTTGTTTTGGCAAATCCTGATTTAACAAAATTATTATTTTGAATATTTAAGTTATGAGGTTTATTTTAGCCCTTTAAGTTGCCATATTAGAGTTCTAAGGGGTAAAATCTATTAAGAGTTTTATATCTACACTTATTCATGATAGCTTTGTGATGAGTAAAGATCTTAACAAAAACTGTTTTGATATTGTGCTTAAATTGTCCAAGCAGTTTAAAATAATGCCAAAAAATGGTGATCATTTTATTATGTCAACACATTAGATATTGACTTTATATACTATACTGGTATATCTGTTTGTTAAAAAGACCTTCTAAAATTACATAGAGATGTATAGACAAATTCTGGTCATTAGATTGTCAGTTTTGGTAAGCTCTTAATCTGGTTTTGTGTATGTCTCACTGGTTACAAATGTAAGAGTACTGCAGTGATACCCCTTCAATCATACTGCCAGGTTCTCTTAGGGGGTCTCCAAGAGGCAGTAAAATGGCCCACAAATTTCTCTAAGGTAAATAGAATGACACTAAATTTGGCGTTTTGTTGCTCAAATCTGCCCCAGGTGTTAGAAAAAAGTTACAGAAGACAGAAAGATTTTAAAGAAAAGCTGAGAGATTGCTAAGAGGGTTTTTAAGAAGTTGGTAAATGTTTTGACATTAGACTTTGGAAAGAAAGAAAGGAAGGAAGGAAGGAAGAAAGAAAGAAAGAAAGAAAGAAAGAAAGAAAGAAAGGGAAAGTTGGGGCCATGCCCAGAGGGAAAAGGAAAGTCAGAAAATTGGGGCTAAGGGTAGAGAAAGATCAGTGATGTTACTGCAAAGAAAAAGGACACTGGAAGAAAGGCTGTTTTATCAACAAGCCATTTAGACTGCTGGTGGATGAACTTAAAGGCATAAGCCGGGGAGTGCTGACCCAAAAACTTGGGCCATGGCACAGACCCGTTGCCTATTTGTCAAATATTGAACCCTGTAGCTGCTGGATGGACAAAATGCCTGAAGACAGTAGCACCTGTGGCACAGCTGGTAAGGAAAGCAGACAAGCCATCACTGGGGCAAGTCCAATGCCCACCTAACCTGCTACCAAGTTCTGTTCCTAGACCAGCCATGAGTGAAATTCAGTGCTGCCACCGGCCTGAACCCTGCCACCCTGATGTTGGAGATGGATCCTGAGGCTCCCTACAAAAGCATGACTGCCAAGAGGTATGCCTTTGCTACATGGTGTGTGCACGGAGCATGTGGGGAGAGAAGATTCCTGACTCCCACCGGGAAGATGATCCAGCAAAAGAACCTACTGGAGGCCGCATGGACCCTGCAAGAAGCAGCCGTGACCCATTGTTCCGGACATCAGAAAAGAAACTAGAGGGCAGATGAAACCACTTGTGCAGCTACACAACAAGCAGAGCCAGCCTTGACATTGATTCTACTAGGCTCCCTGCTTCCAAAGGACCCTGGATACAGTAAGGAGAAATAAGATGGGCAAGAGATTAGGACTAGAGACTAAATAGATTTTACAGAAGTAAAATCAGAGACTTTTGGGTATAAGTACTTGCTGATAGACACATTTTCAAGTTGGGTAGAGGTTTAACCAATAAAGTCTGAGGGGGCATAGATGGTGAGCAAGAAAATTTTAGATAAAACAGTGCCCAGGTGGAGAGTTCCCTCTCACCGTTGGTTCTGGTAAGCAGACATTCACTGTTTTTGTGTCTCAGTTAGTGACCCGAGAAATGGGAACAAATTGGAAATTTCATTATGCTAACGAGCCCCATATCCCTGGGCAGGTAGAGAGATAAATTAGACCTTAAAGGAGACTTTAACTAAATTAACCCTTGAAACTGACAGGGGATGGGTATCGCTCCTGGCTCAGGCCCTTCTGAGAGTACACTGTTTCCCATTGTAAACAAACTGTCTCCCTTTGAAATGGTTTTTGGCAGACTGCTGCTGTCATGATCTGTGATGCTCTTATCTCTGATCTATCCCACAACTGTTACCAAGTTCTTACAGATCTCCAGCCTATATTGCAGGACAATTAGAATGCTGTGCTACAAGCCTTTGGGAAGGACCCTGTCACCTGCTGCCTGCTCCACAAGGCACACCCAGTGAGAAAGACCTTATATTGTGATCCTGAGTACACCAACTGCTGCAAAGGTTGCCGGAAAGTGCCACTAGATTCATCACACTCCTTTGAAGAGGACAGTTGCTGATCCCACTGACCCAAAAGAAAAAAAAGATGAAGATGAATCAAAGATTTGATTCTCGGCTAAGACAAGTGGGGAATGTAAAAGGCAGTAGCCTTGAAATTCCCTTTTTATGCAGTTGTTTGTTAAGTGCTTTTAGTATGAATTGCTTGTAGTATGAGGTGGAAAATTCCTTGCCCCTTCCCCCTTGAATAAGCAGGACCTCATCAGTTAAGGCCACCCATTGTTCGAAGGACCCTGCCTGGGGACAAGCCTTATCAGGACCTCATCAGTGAAGGCCACCCATTGTTCGAAGGACCCTACATGGGGACAAGCCTTATCAGGACCTCTGAACAGACTTTGTGGTGTGCTGTCTACCGGATGGGTGGTCATAGCCGATGGCAGGAGGATGTGCCTGGTTGAATTCTATTGGTTGTGTGATCTTACTATATTTGAAACTAGCCCGCGCTTTGCTTTGAATGGATCATGCTTTTGCTAAGTTTGAAATGATTGGATCTTGTGTTTGCTATAGCCTGTTATTGGATGTAGGTTGATAAGGTGATGTGCTCCCCCTCCCTGAGTGTAGTCTGAATTCCTATAAATTGTATGGTTTGAGCCCTGTTCGGGGTCGAGTTTGGTAGACTAACACCAGTCACCATCTCGGCCCGGATTGCAATTCGTTAATAAACATCTTTGCTTCCTTACAGTGGATGGTGGTTTGATTTATGCTCGCTAACACACTTCAGCTCAGCCCTTGGGTGGTCATGGTTTACTGATTCCTAAGTTGGACCCAAGACAGACAGTTCTTCAGGCTGACCGCATCTGGACCTGCTCTCCAGGCCAGGCTGACCACATACAGACCTGTTAGAGAGACCAAACTGACTGCTGACCACAGACTGCTGGACCTGTCCTAGGCTGACCACAGACTGCCAGACCTGCTATAAGATGACCACCAGCTTCTGGACCTGCCAGAGAGATCAGACTGACCAGCCTGTTTAAGAGGACATCACTAAAAAAAATAAAAAATAAAAAAATAAAATAAAATAAAATAAATAAATAAATAAAAAAGAGGACATCACTGACGAGACCTTACCTGCGCCATTATAGTTCATAGGAGAGGTACTAGGGAATTGGGATTGTATATGTATTGAATAAAGTGTTGTGACAGCATCATAAACAGCCCCGGTCTCATTAAAAGAGGAGAGAGGTTCTCTCCCCCTGTCCGCCAACCTAATTTAACTCTCCTAACCTTTAATGCTCTCATCACATGCAGAAGAATGAAACTGAACCACCTTATCTCACCATAAAAAAAAAATCAACTCCAAATGGATCATGGACATGGATGTTAGACCAGAAGCTATCAAATAATTAGAGGAAAACATTGGTGGAACACTTTCCCACCTAAACCTCAAGGACATCTTTGATGATACAAAACCAATTGCAGGGAAGACTAAAGCAGAAACTAACCAATGGGACTATATCAAATTGAAAAGCTTCTGCACAGCCAAAGAAACTATCATACAACACTGCCAGGCTGGAGTAGTGGCTCTGCCTATGGACTCTGAGACAGAAACTATCACACAAAGAGATCCCTCACAGAATGAGAGAAGATCTTCACATGCTATACATCAGACAAGAAGAGGCTAATAACCAAACTATACAAAAAGCTCAGCAAACTTAGCAACAAAAAAGCAAATGACCCCATCCAAAAATGGGCAGAGGATATGAACAGAACATTCACTACAGAAGAGATTCAAAAGGCTAACAAACACATGAAAAACTGTTCTAATTCTCTTATTGTCAGAGAAATGCAAATAAAGACAACATTGGGATACCGCCTCATGCCTGTGAGAATGGCATACATCAAAAAGGACAGCAGCAACAAATGCTGGAGAGGCTGTGGGGACAGAGGAACCCTGCTGCACTGCTGGTGGGAATGTAACCTGGTCCAGCATCTGTGGAGAGCAGTCTGGAGAACTCTCACACGGCTAGACATGGACTTTCCATATGAACCAGTAATCCCTCTCCTAGGGATATACCCCAAGGACTCCATAATACCCAACCAAAAATAATTGTAGCAGCACAATTCATAATAACTATGCTTGTATCAGCATAATTCGTAATAGTTAAAACCTGGAAGCAATCCAGGTGCCCAAAAACAGATGAGTGGCTGAGAAAGTTATGGTATATATACCCAATAGAATACTATGCAGCTATTAAGAAGAATGAACCCACCTTCTCTGACCCATCTTGGATGGAGGTAGAAGGAATTATGTTAAGTGAGCTAAGTCAGAAAGATAAAGATAAGTATGGGATGATTCCACTCATAAACAGAAGTTGAGAAAGAATAACAGAAAGGGAAACTAAAAGCAGGATTTGACTGAATTTGGAGTAGGGCACTAAGTAAAAACCCTGGGTTGAGGGTGAGGGTGGATGTGCAGCTTCATGGGGGGGAAGGGACACAGTGGGAAGGTGATGGGAAGGGTGTTTATATACACTCCTATCAATTTGTAGTCATATAAATCACTATTTAATTAATATGAGAGGGTAAAATTGATTGAATCTCTCAAACGTTTAAAATCACAGATTGAGTCTTTTTAATACATAGGCTGAATCTTTGATATGTTGACTCTCTTAAAAGCTTAGACCAGGGAGAACAGCTGGTGGCACAGCTATATACAAATAATGTCAAAAGGACATAAATTATGGTGATGTTGTGTGTGATACAGCAAATCCTAACAAAGGGATATTTCAAAGTTAACCCAATTGCCAAATAATGTGATTATAGCAATAACTATCTATTGTCTTCTTAAATCCTAAGACAGCAGGTACCTCCTGCTTTCTCTATAGAGCCTATATTTCCTCCAGTCCTGGAACCTCTAGGGTGGGGCCCACTTTCCTGCATGCTCCTCTCAATTCATACCAAATGATATTGCATCTGCTGATCCCAGCTTAATAAACACAACGCAACGAGTACCACCTCAGCATGCTTCACTTCAGACTGTGTCCAGAGAAGTTAGGTATGGAATGTCAACCCTTCACCCTCATTAGTCAGGTGAGAACTTTCCTTTCATAGTATTCTCTAATTCCATTCCAGGAGGTTCACTTCCTAACAAAGTCCGAAAACCTAGATATAGACCAGGTCCCATAAGATAGAGCATATGTTCACATGTATCCATAAAATTAGGGCAAAATATATACCTGAAAGCAAAAATACACAATAATCTGTAGTGAATGAGTATAAAGTTAATAATGAAATAGAATCTACTTAGACTTAGATACCCTCCTCACCTACTTCCTATTACAGTTCTCTCACTCATTCCAAAGCTAACCTCATCAAAGCAAGGACTGCAAAAGCTAAATAAGGGCAAGAGACTGGCATATTTTAATGATGACTCTTTAGTCACTATCAGGCTACCCCATCAGCTGGGGCCCTAGTAGGGGAGTCCTGAGATTCCCACACAGACATGATGGGCCTAGACCTCAAATAAATCCCTCTCTCCCTTGTTACCTGTAATTTCTATCAGGAACAACACAATAGACCCCTCTGTGGGCCCCCCATAGTACCTTGGCCTCAACTTGGATCAACAATGATAGAAAATGCTCCATCCTCCGAAGGGAGGATGGACAATATTTTCTATGCTACACCTGAGGAAGATGGGTCCTGAAATTGGGGCAGCTTGGAATGTTCCTACTTATGACCACAGAATGTGAGCTCAGATCTACAGGGATGCTGAGGTCACATAAGCTCGTAAGCTGATTATGGGCCCCAGATCAGATCAAATAGATGGGGTTTACAACCAACAATATTTATATACCTTTCCTATATTTGGGAGCTACTCTCTTCCCTGATCCAGCTTTCTGGTCCTTCTGCCAGCCATGACATCATATCCCCAGACAATAATTAGGATCCACCTGCATATCAGATTTCAGGCTCAGGCAAGAAACAAAAAACAAAAACAAAAAAAACTACTATAGCCACAGGCCCTTTGAAATATAACTAAAATATGCCTACTAGCTATCTACAAAATGGAGGCCCTCCCCCCAACTCGTCATCTGCACTATTCCAGCCTTTAGGTCCATGATTGTTCAACAATTTGTTTGGCTTTGTATGTTAACTCTCTCTTCAGCCACCAGGTTCCAGAAGCTACCATGATGCCAATCAGACTTCCCTGGACAGACAACTCCACTAGTGTGTCCTGGAGCTCCAATTCCCCAAAGTCCCACCCTGCTAGGGAAAGAGAGAGACAGGCTAGGAGTATGGTTTGACCTGTCAAGACCCATGTTCAGTGGAGAAGTAATTACAGAAGCCAGACCTCCCACTTTCTGCATCCCACAATGACTTTGGGTCCATACTCCCAGAGGGATAAAGAATAGGAAAGCTATCAGGGGAGGGGATGGGATATGGAGTTCTGGTGGTGGGAACTGTGTGGAGTTGTACCCCTCTTATCCTATGGTTTTGTCAATGTTTCCTTTATGTAAATAAGAAAAATTTTAAATGATTATTATCAATACCCTGAGCCAATCAGCAGTGAACTGACACAGGTTTTGTGTCTATTTTGTTTGTCTTAAAAATATGACAGCAGATAATGTGGGCTATTTTGATCAATTATCTGTCATTGCAGATTCCCTTCTCAAGGTCTTCATGGCTTATTCATGTGTTCATTCCTGCCCACTCCCCATGCAGCTGTTCTAGCATCTGCAATGTGGACAACTGAACCCCTCCCCCATGACCCACACCATGCTCAGTGGGCCAGCTCTGCCTAAGCTGGACCTGCGGGATGAACTCTGTCAGAATGTCTTCCAGCCAGAACAACTCTCTCACTCTCCTTAGCTTTACCTTCTCCCGCCTGCCCTTTCTCTCACCTGCCTGTGTTCCTAACTGCCTGTCTCCACCTGCCCAGGTCCCCACCTGTCTGTGTCCTTACCTACATGTGTCCTTACCTGCCTGTCTCCATCTGCCTGTGTCCCTACCTGGCTGTGCCCCTACCTGCCTGTCTCCACCACCTGCCTGTGTCCTCACCTGCCCCTGCCCCCACCTACCCCTGTCCCTACCTGTCCATGTCTTCACCTAACTGTGAGCCCTCTTGGTGCAAGGACAAACTTGCTGCTGACCTGGAGACAGTGAGCTATGTGTATTTGCCACCTACAGAAAAGCATTCCTTTCATCTACTGCCTGCTGCAAGAGCTAGCCACTACATCTACATTGAGCTATGAAAACAGAGATGAAACTAGTTTTCAGACATTCACTTCAAAGCTAAGTTACCCTAGTAATCCAGCAGCCTACTGACGAGTGATAAAGTGGTCTTCTTCATTTAGAGGAAATACTGGTGCTTTACAAAAAAGAGTATCTGTGTCCCCTATGCTAAATATGAGTATATATGGGCCCCAGGTCAGATCCATGGGGCTAACAGCTAATGGTATTTACATAGTTTCCTCATATTTGGGAGTTAGTCACTGCCTTGATCCAGCTTTCTAGTCCTATTCTCAACTTTGACACCATCTTCCCAGACAAAGCTTTTAGGCCACCTGCATGTTAGCTATCAAGCTCAGGCAAAAATTAATAAAGGCATGGGTCACATGAAACATACCTAAAATAGACTTCCTAACTTCTTCCCACACAAAGACCCACAGTTTCATTTGCTCTTTTCTACCTTTAAGTGAATGTTTTACTGAAAATTTTGTTTTATATCATACTGCCTTTCAGCCACCAGGTTGCAGACACTATTATGACAGTGTCCTGACCTCCCCTGGAAGATGACGTTACTAATGTGTCCTGGAACCTCATCTCTCCAGAGCCCTGCCTCACCAGGGAAAGATAGAAACAGGCTGAAGGTATGGATTGACTTACCAATGTCCATGTCCAAGGGAGAAACAATTACAGATGCCAGACCTTCCACTTTCTGCACCTTATAAAGAATTTTTATCTATACTCCCAGAGGGATAAAGAATAAGAAGCTTTCAATGGAAGGGATGGGACACAGAATTCTGGCAGTGAGAAATGTGTGGCATTGTACCCCTGTTATCTTACAAATCTTGTTAGTCATTATTAAATCACTAATAGAAAGGAAGGAAGAAAGAAAGAGAGAAAGAAAGAAAGATAGATAGATAGATAGATAGATAGATAGACAGAAAAGGAAAGAAAGATAAAAAAGGAAAGAAAGATAGAAAAGGAAAGAAAGAAAGAGAAGAAGGAAGGACTCTCTGTGGAACTGAAGCACACATGGTAGGATTACATCAGAACTGTCATTTAAATTCAGGGCTCCAGCAGGCCAGGCTAGCTTCACGGCGGTAGACAAAGACTCTAGGACACACGGCTGGGCTGAGAAGCTGCAGTTTAATCTTTATTCACGAGCGGGAAAATCACCACACCATGTGCTTCCCCATCATTCTTCTTCAGCAGCTGCTGCTGGAACTCTGGATCTCCTTAGCATAGGGGGTGGGGAGAAAGAGGGGTGTGAAACTAGCAGGGGCCAAACCAAATCTCTCAGAGGTAGGGGGAAGGGGACCAAACCAACACGAAGAATACCAACATATTCTCCCTTCTTTTTTTTTTTTTAACTAAATGACCATAGTATCAGGGGTGTGGGGTGAACAGAAACCTATATTGTACAGGCATTTTCAAAAAAAGAAACTGGCACAAACATGGAGAAACATATAAGCAAGTAACAAGAACCAGTGTGCTGCCAAGGGAAGGCCTGAGGGGGGCTTTTTTGCCTCTGTGGGCAAAACTTTATCAGCTAAAAAAAAAAATTTCCTGCCTCTGGGGGCTTCTTTTGCCTCTGGGGGGCGTTACTTGCCTCGATGAGCATTTTCTAGCATAGGAGGAGGGTGAGGCCTAGAGTCTCAAGGCAGCTGGCTACAGTCAGTCTTTGAGAAACCCAGCAGCATAAAGGGAAGCTGCTAGTTTTGTGCAAAGTGTCCGAGGTGTACCAGTGAGTCTGATAGAAGTACGAGTCCAAAGCAGATGTCCACCGAAGAATTGCCAAGGGGTGAATTGTTGTATGTCTGTCTCGATGGGGAATGTCAGCCATTGGAATTCTGCTTTTCTTTAGAGAACTTGACAGCTGCAATTCACTTACTTATGAAACAAAACTTGTAGCAGGTTAGAAGTTTACCACAATTGATAACTTTATTACAATTGGAAGTCCCTTCCAGCATGATTCCAAGGCTATTATAGTTCAAACAATAAAATGTGGAAAGGCAAACATGAACCATAGAAACAAAAAAGCCTCAGGCACGAGAATTATTAGCATAACCATAGCGCAATCTAACGTTTCTAATTGAGAAGGAATTTGAGACATTTACATATCAACAACGTCCTTTTAACCTTTTGTTACACCCATTCAAGATGGAGACACACCCTAGGTGTGCACAGGTTTTTTTTTTGACCAACTTAGTTAAAATATATTGATTGTTAACTAATTTTTACCTCAGACTTTAAATGTAAGTTAATTTTATCTTTATGAGAATTAAGTTGAAAACCTTTTTCATTTAACTTTGTCTGGTAAGAATTTAGCCTTAAAGTTATATTCTTAACCTTAAAGTTAATGTTACCAAACTTTAAACACACACATACACATGGTCTTCAATACACAAGGAGAGAAACTTTTGTTACGAAGACATGTCATTTCAAACACGAATTCAGATCTGTACTGTCTTAGTCGTTCTGGGAGTGCATTGTCCAGCAGTGGCCTCTTGGGCAACTTCAGCTTTAGGAATTGTAGGTTGCGATCTCTGCACGAATCTCTGCATATTCTAGCTTGTCTGCCTTCAGACCCAAGCTGGAGATCTCGGCCAGGGGGCCCAGTTTCGGCAGGGAGCCCGCGGTCTCCGGGTGATCCAGGATCTGCCCAGACTTCATAGCAGGAGGGCAGCGGGCCAGCCGTGCAGAAGGCGTGGGCCGAGGTGCCCGGGGTGGCACCTGTCCGCCATGTCTGCTGCCCTGCTCCCCCCGGCCGAGCAGCGTGGAGGGAGCCCACGCCCAATGTCCCGCGCCACACGGCGGAAAGCGGGCTCTTGCAGGCTGGCGTTGGGCGGAAACCACAGAGTGGTCCAGAGACAAATGTTCAAGAAACAGCGAAACAGTCTCGTGAAGAAAGAGCAGAGGCCTTTGGAGATCTCTTCACAAGCAGAAGAGAAGGCCATAGTGTGTAGGTAGCCAAATTGTCTTCACTTATCTGAGAGATGCACAGGTCCGGTCCCACATTGTAGGCGCCATTTGTTGTTTAAATTTGGGGCTCCAGCAGGCCGGGCAAGCTTCACGGTGGTACACAAAGACTCAGGGACACACGGCTGGGCTGAGAAACTGCAGTTTAATCTTTATTCATGAGCGGGCAAATCACCACACCATGTGCTTCCCCATCATTCTCCTTCAGTGGCTGCTGCTGGACCTCCTTAGCATAGGGGGCGGGGAGAAAGAGGGGGCGAAACTAGCAGGGACCAAACCAAATCTCTCAGAGGTAGGGGGAAGGGGACCAAACCAACACGAAGAATACCAACACAGAACTCTGCCATGCTTTTTGTCATTTTTTGCTAAGGTATTTAAGTTAATCAAGTTAATCAATTGACTTTTGATTTTTGCATAGAAGATGCATTCAGAATATAACATATTATGATGTTACCTACTACTTTCTGGGTTTTTTGCATTTAAAAATTCAACCATAAATTGTATCATTGTCTTGTGTAAATTACTGATTTAAAGGACATGATTATTGATGATAGTCACTTTGCATAACCATTATGCTATCTACCCCTGCCCAGGACATTATTGTTAAATTAGTGATAAACAGTGTTGCTTGGATTAGAATTGAGAAATAGACTCCTTGAGAGGGAGAGAGAGGGAGAGAGTGGAGGTGGAGAGTAGAAAAAAGCATGTTTTACTAAGAACTAGATTATGATTCATCATCTATCTGGAGAAAAGTTAACTGTGATATTTTTAGTATATTAAGGACTTAGCTTCTAAGTTTATCCATCTAGCCAAAACATTAAGTAGAATATTCATAAATGTAATTCAAAGGACCCAGCCCAAGATGCTATTGAATAAAAGATTTTCCATTATACGGAAAGGAAAAATAGAGATCTGAAAAAGGAAAACACAATGGTAACATTTACCTATGTCCTTTTAGAGAGTAAATCTCACAATTATTTTTTGTCATTTAAGCACTCACTTGTTATTAAACTTGTAAACTCATTCCACTTCTCCAACGGAAACAATTTTTACTATTATTTTCTTTAATGATGTGGCACTTTTGGTAAAGTAACTTTTCAGATTGTATCTTAAATATACTCATTTCATTCCCCATGGCACATTATTGTTCATACTTTTCAGATAATCTCTGTGGATTCTTCAGTGAAATAGAAGAAAAGTAATAAAACAAACATGAAGATACAAAAAAATATACATCCACCCGAAAGAGAGACAGAGAGAGAGACTCTCTCCCACACCCACATAAATCACAGTTCCAGCTCCTTGCAGGAGTTTTTGCTAAGTGGGTAATATATGTAATAAAGCAGGCTACTGTATTTCGGAGGCAAAGTTGATTTTATTTTTTTATTAATATTAGTGTTTATTGATGTACTATTTAAAGGCATGTCAGATAGCACCCTTTGTGCTGTTTTGTTTTGAGTATATTTCTATGGAAAGAGACTTCAAAAATTAACCACACTGAGTAAGTTTTGGTATATATACACAATGGAATACTACTCAGCTATTAAAAATGATGAATTCACCTTCTTTACCCCATCTTGGATGGAGCTTGAAGATATCAAGCTAAGTGAGATAAGTCAGAAACAAAAGGATGAGTATGGGGTGATCTTGCTCATAGACAGAAGTTGAAAAACAAGATCAGAAGGGAAAACACTAAGCAGAACTTGGACTGGAGTGGTATATTGCACCAAAGTAAAAGATTCTGTGGAGGGGCGATCTGGTCCTGGAACAGCATGCCGGTGAAGGACCTGAGGGGGTTGTATTGTTATGTGGAAATGTTATACATGTACAAACTATTGTATTCTACTGTCGACTATAGACCTTTAACCCCCCAATAAAGAAATATTTTTAAAAAATTAACCACAAACATCTAAATGATTTAACAATGCTTCAACCTTAGTAATATTTTATTTAGGTAAAATGTGTTCAGTCTTAAATGTTGGATGACAACATCTCATAGGCATTTAATAAATTATATGTACTTATATATAATTTGTTAAATATACATTTATATATATTTGATACTGCATTTCATTAGAAATAAATTTTCAGGCTGGGGAGACAGTATTATGGTTCAGTAAGACTTTCATGCCTGAGGCTCTATGGTCTCAGGTTCAGTTCCCAGCAGCAACCTCAAAGGTGAGCAGTGCTCTGGTCTTTTCCTATGTATCTTTCTCTCTGCTCTCTCTCATTAAAATAACTAAAATATTTAAAAAGAAGAAGAGAAAGAAGAGAAGAAAGAAATATAAATTTTCCAAAGTTTATGGGCACATAACTTTTCTTCAAATAGCTAGTCTGAAAGAAAAAAAAAACACTTCAGTAGAAAATGTTTCTGAGGTGTCGGAAGGTAGCACAGCGGGTTAAGCGCACGTGGTGCAAAGCACAAGGACCACCGTAAAGATCCGGATTTGAGCCCCTGGCTCCCCACCTGCAGGGGAGTTGCTTCACAGGCGGTGAAGCAGGTCTGCAGGTGTCTATCTTTCTCTCCCCCTCTCTGTCTTCCCCTCCTCTCTCCATTTCTCTCTGTCCTGTCCAACAATGATGACATCAGTAACAACCACAATAATAACTACAACAATAAAAAAACAAGGGCAACAAAAGAAAATAAATATTAATAAAAAAAATTTTTTTAAAGAAAATGTTTCTGGAGGCAGGCGTGAGCTCAGTGGATTAAGCGCACATGGCCTAGAAGCCCACCTGCTCCCCACCTGCAGGGGGGTCGCTTCACAGGCAGTGAAGCAGGTCTTCAGGTGTCTATTTTTCTCTCCTCCTCTCTGTCTTCCCCTCCTCTCTCAATTTCTCTCTGTCCTATCCAACAACAACAGCAATGACAACAAAGGCAACAAAACGGGGGAAATGGCCCCAGGCACAGTGGAATGGCAGTGCAGGCACTGAGGTGCAGCAATAACCCTGGCAGCAAAAAAAAAAAAAAAGTTTCTGTATTATAAATGTATATTTAAGGGGTACATACATACATGTATACATATATACAGATATATATATATTATTAAGTTTCTCTTAATACCTGAAACATATTTTAAAACAAAAGGCAGTGTCATACACTTACAAAAACTTCTTTAAACTGTATCAGAAATATGTTTAGGATTTTGTGTTTGACTTGTGCAGTTCCCCAGAGCATTAGTTCTCTGGCTTTTGGAATGTGGGATAAACAACTAAGAAGGTAATTTTAAATGACACTACTGGACTCACCTTAGAATCCCTGTCAGTCGTTGGACCTCATTTTGAAAATCAGGTCAAATCATTCATTGTTTGACCCAGTAGTCAAATATTACAAAGACCATTAATGCCAAAACAGTTTGGCATGGTGTAGCCAAATGAATTACTACAGTCTTAAGTAAAATTTGAATGACTTCTTCAAATTAGATATCTTTTGAAAATATCCATCAGTTTTCTTTTTTTTGTTTTTGTTTTTGTTTCTGTTTCAGATGCTTGATATTTATTTATATGTATTTGAAACAATAAGAACTCTTTGTGGAACACATATGCCCATATTATAAATGGTGTAGAAACACACAAGCTAGATACCAGTACAAAGGAAGCGCACCTCTCCTCATGAAATTAAAAAAAAAACCCGAATAGTTGATACAAACAGGCAAATCCATTCTCACATTCACAGCCATATACAGACCCAACACTGAGAAAGTGCAGTGTTCATTGAAACTTGCTGGCTATCCATCCATCAGTAATCTACCAGTGTTAACAATTCATGAGCATTTGTCTATAAGGAGGCTTTACTGTTTCTCAGAGTGTTTGTTTCTAAAACTTTTTTTTTAACTGATAAGATTTACTGTGCATATTTTATAGAGAATTGGTCTACAAAGGTGTCTTTAATTTAATTTAATTTAAAGATGTCTTTAATTGTGGTGTTTTTTTTTTTAAATCGTGGTGTTTTTGATCTTTTTTTTTTCTTTTGTAGTCTTTAGGTGCCAGGTCGATTCTTTTATTCTGTAAAATGTCTCTTGGAATACTCAGCAGGGAAATGAGGAAGTTAACAGAATGGCTGGAACTTTGGTGTCCTAAAAAGCTCTGTTCATCCTTTGGTTAGTTCTTTTTTTTGGGGGGGAGGGGGGCAGTATTATGCTTCTTTGATACCTGTACATTTGCTTCTTTTTAGATTTTGTGTCGATTTTTGTCCTGTAAGAAGCCTGCCTACTCACTACCTACAAAACAGAGACACCCACCCACACACACACACACACACACACACACACACACACACACACACAACTCTTCATTTGAACTATTCCAGCCTTTAGGTTCATGATTAGTCAACAATTTGTTTGGCTATATATGTTAACTCTTTTTTCAGCCACCAGGTTCCAGACACCATGATGCCAACCAGACTTCCCTGGGCAGACGACCCCACCAATATGTCCTGGATCCCTTCCCCAGAGCTCCACCTCACTGGAAAAATAGAGTTGCAGGCTGGGAGTATAGATCGACCTGTCAATGCCCATGTTCAGTGGGGAAGCAATTACAAAGGCCAGACCTTCCACCTTCTGCAACCCATAATGACCCTGGGTCCATACTCCCAGAGGGTTAAAGAACAGGAAAGCTATCAGGGGAGGAGATGGGATACCAAGTTCTGGTGGTGGGAATTGTACCCCTTTTATCCTATGGTCTTGTCAGTGTTTCCATTTTATAAATTAAAAAAAGCAAATAAAATTTAAAAAAAGAAAGAAAGAAAGAAAGGAAGGAAGGAAGGAAGGAAGGAAGGAAGAAAAGTGGGCCCCGGTGTGACATAAGAAGGGTATAAAAGGTGGATGTGAGGGAGATCTGGCTGCGACATCTGTCACCCCATTGATCGCCAGGGTTGATTCAGCTGATCTGGCTGGCTAGGCGGGTGTCCTCTTCCTCCCTCACCGCTACATGTGCGTCCCTCCCGAAGCTACGCGCCTTCCCCGAATAGAGATGGACTGGTATACGAGTAGCTGCGCTCCCCTGCTCGAACCTCCAACCAAGCTCTCAAGAAGGGTATAAAAGGGAGGGGCTTGTAGAAGTCTTGGTCTTTTGGTCTTGGACTTTTGCCTTTTGAAACAGGTCCAGAGACCCCTGGAAACCTGTCCCCCAAGCTTTTAACTCTAGCTTTAATTATAACTTCACTTTTGCTTGGAACTAACTATCTCAGACACCAATAAAGAACAAATTTACAAACTGCACACTTGTAATGCATGTTCTCTTGAAATTTTTTTCCAGCAAAACTGTGTCAAACCCCAGAAGGGAATCATACCTACCCTAGAACCCTTCTTCAAACCCATTGAAAGACTCTAGCGAAATCTTTGGGAAAAATGAGACTCGGGCCAGGTGGTGGTGCACCTGATTAAGTGCACACATCACAGTGCACAAGGACCCAGGTTCAAACCCCTGCTCTCCACCTTCAGGGTGACAGCTTCACGAGTGGTCTTTCTTGTCTCTTTCCTTCTCTGTCTCCCCTTCCTCTTGAATTCTCACTGTCTCTATCCAATAAATAAAGAAAAATTTAAAATTTAAAATTAATTTTAAAAAAGATGAACATCTGTGTACATTTCAACTAGAACTTAGTTGAGGACATTTTCTTTACTTAAGGCAGTACTGGGAAGACACATGGGGCCTTTGGGTGTGTAATATTGTCAAGCCATCTCCATGGCCCAATTTTTATTATCCGTTTTGAAGAGAGGGACAGAAAGACAGAGGGACAGATGTGCCCAACACCAGAGCATTGTTGTTCTTATGATCTCTCACACTTGGCATTGAGAATTAGACTCAGGACCTCACACGCCAAAGGCCTGCACAACTACAGGTCCTGAGACAATATTTTAGTAAGGGAACTAAATCAATGTGCCAAAGACATGATATTCTTTTTATTATTATTATTATTATTATTATTATTTTATAGAAAGGAAAACCATAGGATAAGAGGGGTACAACTCCACACAATTCCCACCATCTGAACTCCACATCCCATCCCCTCCCCTGATACCTTTCCTAATTTTTATCCCTCTGGGAGTATGGATCCAGAATCATTATGGGGTGAGAAGGTGGAAGGTCTGGCTTCTGTAACTGCTGAACATGGGCATTGACAGGCCAATCCATACTTGATCTCTACAATTGTTGATCCAAGTTGAGGGCAAGGTCCTATGGGGGCCGCCCTATTCGAGTCCTGAGATTTCCAGACAGACATGATGCGTCTAAAGCTTAAATAAATCCCTCTCTCCATTGTTATTGTTCATCTATATGAGGAACAACACAATACACCCCTTTGTGAGCCCCCCATAGGACCTGGCCCTCAACTTGGATCAACAATGGTAGAGAACGTTCCATCCTCTGAAGGGAGAATGGACAACATACTCTATGCTATACCTGAGGAATATGGGTCGATATTGGGGCTGCTTGGAATGTTCCTACTTATGACCACAGAATGTGAGCTCAGATCTACAGGGATGCTGAGGTCACATAGGCTCCTAAGCTGAATAAGGGCCCCAGATCAAATCAAATAGATGGGGTTTACAGTCAACAATATTTATACCCTTTTCCCTTATTAGGGAGCTACTCTCTTCCCTGATCCAGCTTTCTGGTCCTTCTGTCAGCCATGATGTCATATCCCCAGACAATAATTAGGATCCACCTGCATATCAGATTTCAGGCTCAGGCAAAAAAAAAAAAAAAACTACTATAGCCACAGGCCCTTTGAAATATAACTAAAATATGCCTACTTGCTATCTACAAAATAGAGGACCCCCCAACTCTTTATCTGCACTATTCCAGCCTTTAGGTTCATGGTTGTTCAACAATTTGTTTGGCTTTGTATGTTATCTCTCTTTTCAACCTCCAGGTTCCAGATGTTAGCATGATGCCGACCAGACTTCCCTGGACAGACAACCCCACCAATGTGTTCTGGAGCTCCAATTCCCCAGAGTCCCACCCTGCTAGGGAAAGAGAGAGACAGGCTGAGAGAGAGAGACAGGCTGAGAGTATGGATCGATCAGTCAACACCCATGTTCAGTGGGGAAGCAATTACAGAAGCCAGACCTTCGACCTTCTGTATCCCACAATGGCCTTGGGTCCATACTTCCAGAGGGTTAAAGAATAGGAAAGCTATCAGGGGAGGGGATGGGATATGGAGATCTGATGGTGGAAACTGTGTGGAGCTGTACCCCTCTTATCCTATGGTTTTTTTCAATGCTTCTTTTTTATAAATAAAAAAAGAAAAAGAAAAAAAAACAAAAACAAAAAAAAAGGTTCTATGGGGGCCCACAAAGGGGTCTATTGTGTTGTTCCTGATAGAGATGACTGATAATATTGGGGAGAGGAATTTAATCAAGGTCTAGGCCCATCAAGACATGATATTCTGTATCTTTACTGTCTTTTAAGTTTTTTAAAGTCATGTTTTTGTTGAAGTCTTTGCAATGTCTTTAGTACCTGTTGATTCTGTGGGACTGAAACAATGTGATCACAAGGGATGTGCGGAGTGTGTGTGTGTGTGTGTGTGTGTGTGTGTGTTATAAGAAATACCTTCCAGAGAAGATAACTTAGGTTTAAAAGAAAAGCCTGTGTCGGGGCAGCCAATGGTTATGCAAATGACCTTTATGGCTTAGGCTCCAGTGTCTCAGCACCACCATAAACCAGAGCTGAACAGTGCTCTGGTTTCTCTCTGTGTATCTTTCTCTCTGCATATTTCTCTCTTGATAAAATAAAATTTAAAAGAAAGAAAGGAGAGGAAAAAAGAATGAGAAAGAAAAAAAGAAAGAAATAGTAATTAAGAAAGAAAGAAAGAAAGAAAGAAAGAAAGAAAGAAAGAAAGAAAGAAAGAGGAGAAAGGAAGGAAGGAAGGAAGGAAGGAAGGAAGGAAGGAAGGAAGGAAAGAAGGAGGGAGACCAATCCTGTGTGGCTGTGTGGCAGCCTGGAAGGTGGTGTGGTGTATAACGGATTAGGCTTTCAAGCAGGTGGTCCTGAGTTTGAGCCTGGCTATCACATGTGTTAGATGCTCTCTGGTTCTTTGTCCCTCTCTCTTTCTTGTAAATAGATAAATATTTTTTTAAAATCTAAAGAAAAGTCTCTCTGTGTGTTATCCTTTTTTAGGGGATATTTCCTTTGATTAGAGTGAAAATGATCCTTCTCCCAGTTCCAGAAAATGTAGAAATGGGTGGGGGGGGGGGGGTGCGGACAGTGAAGATTCTCAGGATGTTGGATTTTCTGCTTCTCCACCAGGGGTCAGTATTACTGTGATAAACGATACCTCAGCAGCCCTCACCCAGCAGATGACAACTTTTTATCAGATTTTGTCAAAGGATCTTCTCTGTTACTTCTAGAGCCCTGATCAGCTCTGGCTGATGGTGGTGCCAGCAACTGAAGCTGGGACTTCAGAGCCTCAGGCAAGAGAATCTGTTGTGCCACCAATGGTGCTATGTCCCCAGCCCCTAAAATTGATTTGTTAAAAGATATTTTGGGGGAAGGAGAGATAACATAATGGTTATGCAAAGAGACGCTCATGCCTGAGCCTCCAAAGTCCCAGGTTCACTACCATGAACCAGAGTTGAGCAGGGCTCTGGTAAAAATAATAATTAATGAGAGATATAGATACCAGAGCCCTACTCATGTGTGGTTTTTCATAGTGCTGGGAATTGTGCCTCTGAGGCTTCAGGTATACAAGTCTGGTGAGCTACCACTGTACTGTCTCCACATGCCCAAAATACATTTCAAGTGATTTTTTAAATTGTACTTTATGAGAGAGAGAGACTGAGCTGTAGAGGAGCTCCAACACATGTGGTTCTGAGGAGTCACAAGGGGGGTGGGGGAAGGGCTCACATTTGCAAGTCCTGCCCTCTACCCACTGAGAGCTGCTCCCCTCAACTTCTCACAACCACATTGGTTTTACATAACTGCTAATATCAATATGCCTTTTGTTAATTTAATTTTTCAAAACCTTTCATTTTCAAAAAGCATTTATTATTTGAGAGGAAAGACAGAAATAGAGGAAGGGAGAATATTGAGAGACACCTGTAGCCCTGCTCCACCACTCGTGAAGCTTCCCCTGCACCTGTAGGTGAGGACAAGGGGCTTGAACTCAGGTCCTCATGCTTTGTAACATGTGCTCTCAACTGGATGTGCCACTGTCTGGCCCCCTCAATACACATTTTAAGTCAATCTTCTGAAGGAAAGGCCACTTCTGCCAAGCTTTCTTGGAATTGCTCAGACTTCTTAAACTGGTTTTGGGAGTTAGACCTTCCCTGTTTATTTACAATGTAGGGAATTTCCTGTGTGGGAACTGTCTAGAGAGAAACCTGCAGGCCATATTGCATGTGGCCTGGGCACTGTGCTGCCCAGGAGGGTACCTTTAGCTGAGAATAAAAGTGAGCTGATTTAGGTTACTTAAAGACAGAGAACTTGGGGGTCGGGGTGGTGGCACACCTGGGTTAAGCACACACAGTAGGAAGTTCAATGATCCTGGTTCAAGTCTCTGACTCCCCAACTATAGGGAGATCACTTCACAAGCAGTGAAGCAGATCTGCAGGTGACTATCTTTCTCTTCCCCTCTTTATCTGCCCCTCCTCTCCCAATTTCTCTCTGTCCTATCCAATACAAATGGAAAAAAAAATGGCCACCAAGAGCAGTAGATTCATAGTGCAGGCACTAAACCCTAGTGATAACACTGGAGGCAAAGAGAGAGGGGGGAGAGAGAGAGAACTTAAGACAAGCTCCAAGAAATCATCTATGATTTTTAGTGGAATTTCCTAAAGCCAATACTGCCTGAGAATGAAGTAGCACCCTTCACAGATTCCACACCTCAGTGTCTGCAGACACCCACATTATTTGGAGATGGTGGGTTCGGCGGGACTGCTTGGGCCATGCTGTTCTTTCACCAGCACTCTCTGTATTGAAAGTGGATAGTTTAAAGCCTCCATTGGGATTCAAGGAAAGATGCCTGTCCTGATCCTGTTAAGCTGAATCTCTGCCATGCCCCCATTCCAGGGCTACTCACATCACTGCTGAAAATAGCAGAGTGTGCCAAGTGCAGTAATCTGTGTTAAACAACCTCACACTTCTCCTTCACAGGTTTTTTCATCAACAACTTTTTTAGATTTATTGTGTTGTTGACACCACTTTGTAATCTGCACACTGTAACTCAGTAGTAAGAGTAGCTAAGGAAGTATGAAATCCATCCACTTACAGAGTATTCCTGCAAGTAGAGGAATTCCTTTTCATATTAAGAAGTAGAAGAAGCACACGCCTTATCATTACAGTGAGGTCTGGCATCTTTTTATTTTTTTAATTTTTTCCCCTTTATTGGGGAATTAATGTTTTACATTTGACAGTAAATATAATAGTTTGTACGTGCATAACATTTCTCAGTTTTCCACATAACAATACCACCTCCCCTAGGTCCTTTGTCATCCTTTTCCAGCACCTGTATTCTCCCCCGAGCCCACCCCAGAGTTTTTTACTTTGGTGCAATATCTTTACTTTTTTTAATATATATTTATTCTTTATTTTATTTCAATGAGAGAGGGACAGAGAACAGACCACTGCTCACCTCTGGCTGATGGCAGTGCTAAGAGGTGAACCTGGACCTCAGAGTTTCGGGCATGAAAGTCTTTTGCAGAACTATTATGCTGTCTCCCCAGTCCCTCTTCGATTTTCCTGTAATGCCAAAGGATGTTAAGTTTCCCAAAGAAAAGACTCTTCTTGTGGCCTGGGAGGTGGTGCAGTGAATAAAGCTGTCAGACATCACCTATACCAGAATCATGCTCTGGTTATCTCTCATAAGGAAATGAATACATAAATTTTTTAGGGTCAGCAAAACAGCTCCCTTGGATAGTGTACTGCTTTGCAATATTGTGATCCCTGATTTGAGTGCAGCCCCAATCGCATTGAAGGAAGCTTTCACTATTTTTTTAAATTTTTATTATTTATTACTGTATAGAGACAGAGAGAGACTGAGAGGGGAGAGGGAGATAGAGAGGGAAAGAAAGATGCCTGCAGCTCTGATTCACCACTCGTGAAGCTTTCTTCCTGCAAGTGGGGACCCCAGGAACTTAAACCTGGATCCTTGCACACTGGAATATGTGTGCTTAACCAAGTGAGCCACCACTTGGCCCCCAAAGCTTGCTCTCTCTCTTTCTCTCTCTCTGCTTTTATCTTAAAAAAATAAGAAAGACGGGGGTCAGGCGGTAGCACAGTGGGTTAAGCACACATGGCGCAAAGCGCAAGGACTGGCTGAAGGTTCCGGAAACCATCACCCGTCTCCCCACCTGCAGGGGGAAAAGCTTTGCGAGTGGTGATGCAGTGCTGCAGGTGTCTCTCTGTCTCTTTCCCTCTCTATCTCCCCCTTCCCTCTCAATTTCTGGCTGTCTCAATCCAATAAATAAATAAAGATGATAAAAAATTAAAAAAAAAAAAAACATTTGCACATACCTCATTTTCCCTTAACAATTCCATTTCCCACTGCAGAACTACTGAAATAATCTTTGTTGGTGGAGTCAAAAGCTAGTAGCTTAAATTACTCTCAAGTTAAATTTTGAAAACCACTAACCTGTATTGATATGTGTCATTACCACATTCATTAACTTAGGAAGGAAAAAGAGACACAGAGGCATTTAAAAAAATAGTCAAGGGTGGACCTGGAGCAGTGGGTAAAATTATTGGACTCAAGCATCAGGTCTCAAGTTTGATCACATGTGCCAGCATGATGCTCTGCTTCTCTCTTTTCTCTCTCTCTCTCTTCCATTAATAAACAAGTAAAATCTTTTTATAAAAAAGATAAACCCACAGGAGAGGATATTTACATGTCACACATCATATAAATGACTAATAACCAAAATATATAAATAATTTAGTAAACTCAACAACAAAAATCAAGTGACACCATTTAAAAATGGGAAGAAGACATGGACAGAATATTCACCAAAGAAGAGATCCAGAGGGCTAACAGACATATGAAAACATGCTCAAAGTCACTGAAATGAAGACAGAGAAATGAAGATAGCAATGAGATACCACTTTACACCTGTGACAATGTCAGACATGAGAAACAACAGAAATGGGAGTCTGGCAGTAGCACAGCGGGTTAAACATACGTGGTGTGAAGCACAAGGACCTAAGTAAGGATCCCAGTTAGAGCCCGCAGCTCCCCACCTCCAGGGGAGTCCCTTCGCAGACGGTGAAGCAGGTCTACAGGAGTCTCTCTTTCTCTCCCCCTCTTTTTCTCCCCCTCTTCTGTCTAACAAAGATGACATAAATAATAACAACAATAATAACTACAACAATTTTTTTAAAAAAGGGCCACAGAAACAACCAGTCTTGGCAAGGATGTGGGGTAAAAGGAATACTTCCACATTGCTGGTGGGAATGCAAACTGATCCAACTCCTGTGGAAAACAGAAATTACTCAAAACACTAGAAAAAGACCTATTGTACGGCTCAGAGATTCCTCTTTTGGGGTTATATCAAAAGGAATCAAACACACCCATCCAAAAAGATCTAAGTGCACCTATGTTCACAGCAGCACAATTTGTAATAGCCAAAACCTGGAAGCAACCCACATGTTCATCAACAGATGAGTGGCTGAGAAAGTTGTGGTGTAGATACACAATGGAATACTACTTAGCTAGTAAGACATTATGAAATCTTGGGGGAGTCAGGACCAGCGTAAAGATCCCAGTTCGAGCCCCCGGGTTCCCACCTGTAGGGGAGTCATTTCACTGGCGCTAAAGCAGGTCAGCAGCTATCTTTCTCTCTCCTTCTCTGTCTTCCCCTCCTCTCTCCATTTCTCTCTGTCCTAACAACAACGACATCAATAACAACAACAATAACTACAACGACAATAAAAAACAAGGGCAACAAAAGGGAAAATAAATAAATAAATATTTTTTTAAAAAAAGAAATTATGAAATCTTTTCCTTATCTTTATCTTCGATGGAATTTGAAAGTATCATGTTAAGAGCGATAAGCCAAAAAAATAAATACCGGGTGATCTCACTTATAAGTGGTGCTTAAGAAGCAAGGCATGAAAAGAAAAAGAAAAAAAAAAAAACAGAGTGAAACTTGGACTGGATAAGATGTGTTGCACCAAAGCAAAGGACTCTGGGAAAGAGGGCAGGGAAGTGGGTCAGGTGTCTTTGGGGTCCTGGTGCAGGATGGGGGGGAATGAACCTAGGTTGAGGGTAAGAGTGTTTTACACACACCTATCACAGGGAGATGGGAAATTGTACCCAGGTGTCAGCAATTTCACTGTAAACCACTAACCTCCCCCCGCCCCACAATCCAATGGTTAGAAAATAGAAGAGGAACTTCCCAAGGCTTGCACCGTCCCAGTGCTATCACTCTGCAGACTCATAGTACACATGTCCCTGGTTAGGGACACCTGCCCACCCCCCCCACACACACTCCCTGGGGTATCTCTGCTCTCAAGGCTTAAGTCCCTTCTCTGCAGCCATGTTGCTCCACACAAGCAGCTTTCCCCTGCTGTCGTGTTCTATTTTTCCACATTCTACACCTCCTCCTTCCTAAACCTAAAGCATACATGCAGAACTGTGTGGGAGAGTCAACGGAATAGCTCAGTGGGGTAATGCGCTGCTCTACCAGATACATGACCCCACCTCACTGAAGCTTGGGTGCTAATGCCCTTCTCTTTCTCCTCTCTCTCTCTCTCTGTGTGTGTGTGTGTGTGTGTGTGTGTGTGTGTGTGTGTGTGTGTGTGTCTGTCTGTCTGTCTGTCTGTCTTTCATGAAAAGACGATATAGAGCTGTATCAGAAGTTTTCCAGCATGGTCTGAGCCCCAGAAAGGTCATCCCTTGTGCACTGCTTGATGGACACCCTCCAGACCCAGAAGCCCAGGATGCTGCCAAGCACTGGGTGATCCATTGGTGCCCATCCTCACAGGCCCCTTGGTGTCATCTGTCCAGTCACCACCCTGCAGCCCACCTGCCCTTCTCTGTTCTCAGTTCCCACTCCTCCCCTCCACTCAGCCCTGCGCTTAGCAGGCCCATTTCCCTGTCAGCAGCCAGTGGGCTCGGCATCCCCAGTCTGGCCACTGCCTCCCTGAGGACAAATTTCTTTTTATTTTATTTTATTTATTTATTTTCCCTTTTGTTGCCCTTGTTGTATTTTTATTGTTGTTGTTGTTATTGATGTCATCGCCACTAGATAGGACAGAGAGAAATGGAGAGAGGAAGGGAAGACAGAGAGGGGGATAGAAAGATACCTGCAGACCTGCTTCACCGCCTTTGAAGAGACTCCCCTGCTGGTGGGGATCCGGGGGCTCGAACCGGGATCCTTAGGCTGGTCCTTGCGCTTTGCACCACATGTGCTTAACCCGATGTGCTACCACCTGACTCCTGAGGACAAATTTCTTTTTTTATTATTTTATTTATTTATTTTTAAAAAGAGACATTAACAAAGCCATAGGATAGGAGAGGTACAACTCCACACAATTCCCACCACCAGATCTCTATATCACATGCCCTCCCCTGATAGCTTTCCTATTCTTTATCCCTCTGGGAGTATGGACCCAAGGTTATTGTGGGTTGCAGAAGGTGGAAGGTGTGGCTTCTGTAATTGCTTCCCCGCTGAACATGGACATTAACTGGTCAGTCCATACTCCCAGTCTGCCTCTCTCTTTCCCTAGTAGGGTGGGTCTCTGGGGAAGCGAGCTCTAGGACACACTGGTGGGGTCATCTGTCCAGAGAAGTCTGGTAGGCATCCTGCTGGCATCTGGAACCTGGTGGCTGAAAAGAGAGTTAACATACAAAGCCAAACACATTGTTGAACAATTATGGACCTAAAGGCTGGAATAGTGCAGATGAAGTGTTGGGGGGTACTCACTGCAGACTATTGTGTACTTTTGCTTTCAGGCATATATTTTGCCCTAGTTTATGGATATGTGTGAACATATGCTCTATCTCAGGGGACCTGGTCTATATCTAGGTTTTGGGACTTTGTTAGGAAGTGAACCACCTGGAATGGAATTAGGGAATACTATCAAAGGAAAGGTCTCACCCGAGTAATGAAGCTGAAGGGTTGCTGAGGACAAATTTCTATGCCCCTTCTCTGGGGGAGGGGGCTCACTCCCTCAGGGCCCCAGGTCTGGGCAGCTGCCTGGTCCCTGCCATAAGTCAGCATTAGGGTCATATGGTTTAAAAATGTATAAGTACTTATCTATTGGATAGACAGAGAAAAACTGAGAGGGGAGGAGGTGGGAGAGAAGAGAGTCAGAGAGAGACACCTGCAGATCTGCTTTACCATATGTGAAGCTCCCCCGCTCCCTGCAGGTAGGGAGCAGGGGCTCGAACCCAGGTCCTTGTGCATGGTGATATATGTGCTTAACTGGGTGCACCACCACCATAATTCTTTTTCTTTTCTTCTTTAAAATTTATTTATTTTTACATTACAGAATTACATGTCAACAGGGGTTTGGATCCACACCATTCCCACCAGCAGAGTTCTGAATCTTCGGTCTCCTACTGCAATCCACCACAGTTACCCTAAGGTTGTAGATATGGGCCGACCATCTTCCCTGCAACTATCTGTCCATATTTACACATAGTTGTTCCCTTTTTTTCTGATTCAATCCTTTCTTCCCCTCTAAGCCACTCATGACATCATTGCTACCTCCATATGTCCCTCTCCTTTTTTTTTCCCTGTCTCTCTGGGTGCTGATAAAGCTGGAGTTCAGAGTCCTCTTATCTTCATCCTATGACTTCTCCCCTGCTGGGAGTATGGATCAAGGTTGTTTTACAGGAGCAGAAGATAGGAGTTCTGGCTTCTGTAATTGCTTCTCCACTAAGCATGGGCCTTGACAGGTCAATCCATACCCCCAGCCTGTTTCTATCATTACCTAGCTCTGGAGATTCAAGGGTCCAGAACACATTGGTGAGGTCATCTGCCCCGAGAAGTTGGGATGGAGTCATGGTAGCATCTGTAACTTGGTGTCTGGAAGGTGGCAGGACATAAATTGAGACAAAATGGTTAATGAACAGGAACCAAAATATGTAGGACTAGAGCAGAGGAGATTAGGGATTTTGGGTAGAAGAAAGCTAGGAAAACCATTTTAGACATGTTCCTGGGGCACAAAACAATAGGAATTTTGCTTGAGTTTGTTAGCTAGCGTGAGGTTGGATGAGAATATTGTCTGAGAGAATGGTGTCACAGTAGAGGAAAAGGGCTAGAAAGTTGGATTAGGGGAGGGAGTAGCTCCCATTCTTGAAAAAAAAAATTCTGTGGCTAAAATTAACTATTTACCTCCTTCCACCTGCTCCAGGGCCTATATTTCACCAGAGCCTATGTCACCTCTAAGTCCCTATTGGTCTGGGCTTATCCTCATGGTCACAGCTGAGAACATTACAAGCTGAACTTATTTCAGGACCAGTCTTTTTCGAGTGGCAGGGCAGGACATCCCCAGCCTCCCTTCGGAGACTGGGGTTATCTGTACCATCATTGTTTTGTGGTGAGGACAAGGTCTTGGGAAGGCCCACAAGATGCCATTCCTTATGGAAGCAACCAGTGGCCACCACCATCATTCTTAACTGAATTCATTATACCTACATTTGGGACAGAGAATCTGTATTCATTAAAGTGTGGGTGCTAAAAGAGAAACATCTTGCACACAAGGTGGCCTGACAAGATCTTTAGAGATGCATATACATCTGTCAGCTCTGAGAGCCCAGGGCAGGAGTGGGGTGAGGTGGGGTGGGAGTGGCAGTTTTAGGGGCAATGGCTGGTCTGGATTTCAAGGCTTCGATGGCAGAATACTGAGCCCCCAAACCCCAGTTTTCTGGTTCTGACACCTGCACTGTACATACCAGAATGATAGTGCTCATGCTTGTCTCTCTTTTTCCCTCTCTCTGCCTCAAGTGAAACATTCTCTCATATATATATATATCCTTTTAAAAGGAAAGAAAGTGCATTTTTCTTTACAGAACTCAACCCATTTGAAACAGGGGAGAAAATGCTAGCGGATATGAGAGGAAGTGGGTGACAGAAGCCTGCCGGCTGTACCTGCCCACAAGAATATGCCCGCCTGATGACAACGACACTAATTATAGAAAATATAAGTTGAGTGGAAGAAGACAAATTATGTAAATTCATACCCATGGCATTTCCTTCCAGAGGATTCCAGAGTTTTGATTGTGGAAAATAAACCCAGAATTTTCCTGCTTGGGGAAGCAATTAGAAGGTGAAGGCAGAGTCCCTGTGGGCTCAATGAAACCTGGATCAGCCTCAGTGAAACCCTTTACTGACATATCTGTGAATGACAGAAGTACATAGTGTGGACTAGCTTGCTCGTTCATGTTAGATTTTTTTTTAATTTTGTTATATTTATTTATTTTCCCTTTTGTTGCCCTTGTTGTTTAACATTGTTGTGGTTATTGATGTCGTTGTTGTTGGATAAGACAGAGAGAAATGGAGAGAGGAGAGGAAGACAGAGAGGAGGACAGAAAGACAGATATCTGCAGACCTGTGAAGCGACTCCCATGCAGGTGGGGAGTGGGGGCTCAAACTGGGATCCTTGCACAGGCCCTTGCACTTTGCACCATGTGTGCTTAACCCACTGCGCCACCACCCAACTCCTTTTTTTTTTTTTACTTTTAAGAAGTTCCCTGCCTCAGAGTCTCAGTGTTAGCATAGAAATTCACAACTTTCTCTGCTCCATTTCAAGTCATTTTCTTGTTTTTTTTTCTTATTTAAATATTTAGGATGGGGGTACAGAACTTTGGGGTGAGTGTGGTATGTAATCCTATGATCTTGTAAGCCACTATTAACTACATTTAAAAAAAAAATCATTTGTAAAAAATAAGGGGCTGGGGGTCAGGAGGTGGCGCAGTGGGTTAAGCGCACGTGGTGCAAAGTGCAAGGACCTGCTTAAGAATCCCGGTTCAAGCCCCGCCTCCCCACCTGCAGGGGAGTCGCTTCACAGGCGGTGAAGCAGGTCTACAGGTGTCTATCTTTCTCTCCCCCTCTCTGTCTTTTCCTCCTCTCTCCATTTCTCTCTGTCCTATCCAACAATGAACAACATCAACAATGGTAATAATAATCACAAGGAGGCTACAACAATAAGGGCAACAAAAGGGGGGAAAATGGCCTCCAGGAGCCGTGGATTCATGGTGCAGGCACCGAGCCCAGCAATAACCCTGGAGGAAAACAAAATAATAATAATGGACTGGGCAGTGGTGCATCTGGTTGGATGTACACATTACTACTATACTCAAGGATTCAAGTTCAAGTCTCCAGTTCTTATTTGCAGTGGGGAAGCTTCCCAACTGGTGAAGCAGTGCTGCAAGTGTCTCTGTCTCTCTCCCTCTCTCTCTGTCTTTCTGTTCTCTTTCAGTTTCTCTTTTTTTAAAATAAAAAAAAAAAAGAAAGAAAAGGAAGACATGAAAATAGCTGCTCAGAGTGGTGGATTCCTCATGCAGGCATTCTTCTTCTTCTAGCGTTTGCCCTTCTTCCGTAGCCAGTCAACAGCAAAGCTGTCAGGAGCTGCTTGTTGCTGGCTTTGAAAGTGACTGGGATCCATGTGGATTCAGTCTGCTAGGAAGGATCGTCAGTTTCCCCAATGAATGGGTACTCACGGGATGCACCATGAGAAGGTCGATCCAATGCAACCCATGCAGGCATTAAACCCCAGTGATAGCCCTGATGACAAAAAATAAATGATAGATACTAAGATAGGTGCTAAATAAAACTGAACATTGTATAAAACTTTTATGAAAACAGTATAAACCTTAAAGACTGAGGTCTAGCAAACAACAAAGAATGGTAAATCCTGCCAGCTTTTAAAAGAAAGCATTTATTTGGTAGTTTTTTTTTAACTTGTTTGTTTTTGTTTTGTTTTGTGTTCAAAGATGGGTCATGGAGAGCACTTCCTCCCTAAGGCTGCTTATAGGGATCCTTACACATTTAAAAGCTGGATGAGGTCAGGTTTAGCAAATACAGTAACAAAAGCAAACGAAACTGATACTTAAAATTTCCCTTAGTGAAACATTACTCAACACTTTAATTTAACATGCTGTAATTTCAAATGAATCCTTTTCCCCCTCCTCAGACACATTGGAAACACAGCAGAATTGTTTCAGCCACCCACTCACAGAACAGGAGAGGCGGAAAAAAAAAAAGACTTGTGATACATTAGAAGGGTGAAAGGTCTCCCACTGAAGCCGTGATTTTCACAGAGAAGGTTTTCTTCTCACTCCCAGCCTCCTGGTACTTGACAGGGTGGGGGCAGCCCTCCTACACCAGGCTCAGAACACCATGGACAGCCAGGTGCCCAGTGTCCATTGTAGCCCTGAGTCCCAAGTGAGACTCTGAGCACGGCCCCTGCGCTGGAAAGGACCCAGGCCTTTTTCCATGTGCAAACCCTCCCTTGTTTTGGATCAAGATGGAAAGGCCTCTTGCAGACAAAGGGCAGCGTGGGGGAGCCTAGTCTATACCCAGCACTAGCCGGCACTTCCCTCCCTGTGCCTGGGGACAGAGGGACTAGCAGAAAAAGCGGCACTGCATTTAGCAGGAGGCCACCATGAAGCCTGTAGGCAAAACAGCCAGTGCATAAATCACAGTATCCACCAGCAAGGGCTGGAGCACCATAGGGCTCCCTCCTCATATCCTCTACCTTTTTCTTGTTACGATGCTGCGGATGCTGGATCCAGTGCTAAACCTCACATTTGCAAATGGGCACTATGCTGTAAGACAGCCCTTTGAGAGCGCTCGGGGAGAACAACCAATCGATCGATAGCAAGTTTAATTAATCGACTGCAGACTGAATTCACACAGAGAAGCCCGGACAGAAACACCAGCTAGGACCACCCCCTGTCGTGAGCAATGAATTAGAGCAAGGACTCACTCGGAGAGCATGTCGGGGTTAAGCAATAATTCTTTACTTATTTTAGGTGCCAGAGAAGGGTCACACAATTCACACAACACACAGTCAGCCCGATACCTCTCCTTACTAGGAGCTGTCTGCAGGTAAGGCTCACGAAGTGGTCACCATCCTCTGTGTTGCTGGACTGGAGGTCCTACGTCTGCTGGCACAACGAGACTAGCGAGGGTCTTTGGAAGCTGGGGAAGCGGTTACTTAGCCTAGCCCCATGTCTTTAGTAACGGTGAAGGTGCTTCATCCAGCTGGTTTCTGAACCTTTACTTATACTTAGCTTGCCTCTGGTTTCAAAGTTACATCTCCATTGGCCAATCAGAAGTCTTATCCTATGTATACATATATCTCTGTCTTTATCACACTATGCAGGAGCACTATGGTTACTATAGTTACTAGGGGTACATGTTCACAACACCCCCCACCCCACCCCCACGGACCATGGTGCAGCTGGAGAGTCAGAACGAGGATGTCTGGGTGGGTGAGTTGGTGAGTGGGAGAGAGAAGTTGTACTGCCTGCCCTCTCAGGGCCAGGAGGGGCCCTATGGCTGTGGTCTTTTCAGAGTTCCACACCTACTGAGCCAAAGTGGCCATGACTGGTGACAGCTTCCACAGGAAGGGATGGAGAGGCAGCAGGAGACCAGGCTATGTCTCTTTCTCTCTCTCTCTCTCTCTCTCTCTGTGTGTGTGTGTGTGTGTGTGTGTGTATGTGCACATATATGCTGTGTGTACCTCTCTGTGTGCATGCGTATCTGTGTGTATGAGTATGTTTCCCAGGGCTCTGCTCAGCTCTGGCTTAAGGAGGTATAGGGGATCGAACCTGGGACCTTTGGTGCTTCTGGCATGTAAGGTGTTTTTGCATGACACCCTGCTGTGTCCCCAACTGTGAGCAGAGCTCCCTGCTTCCACCACACAGGGGCCCTGACCTGTTTCTGAAGGGGGTGTTGGGTGCTCAGTGTGATGGGTGTGAGGCACCCTGAAGGACAAGTGCCCAGTGAGCTGTCCTCTCCCTCTCAGTGCTGACTTGGTGAGTGAAGTCCACAGAGCTATCCAGCCCCAGCTGCCTCATTCCAATCCATCCCGGGGTCAGCACAACTTTGGCCACTCTGGTAGGTGCACCCCTTCCGCACTAGGTAATAAACACTTGCTACAGGTGGGCCTGTCCTCAGCCACAAGCCCAATGGTGAAGAGTGTCTACAAACATGACATGGACTGTTTTATCAGTCACTTTGTACTCATCCTGGGCCACAATGCGAATGTTTGAGTGTTGTATTGGCTTAAATACGGTATCTTAAAATAAATCCCCACTCATTTCACTTTTTTAAATTGTGGATATGGAAGACTGAGAATTACATATGTAGGGGTTAGGCAGTGACTCACCTGGTTGAGTGCACATATTACCATGCACAAGGACCCAAATTCAAGCCCCTGGTCCCCACCTACAGGGGGAAAGCTTCAGGAGCAGTGGAGCAGAGCTGCAGGTGTCTCTCCTCAACTGTTTTTCTCTCCCTCTTTCTCTTTCACTCTCTTTACCTCTCTATTTCTCACCCTCTATTTAAAAAAGAGCCCACCAGAAGTGGTGGAACTACACAGGCACTGAGTCCCAGCAATCGCCACAAAAGCAAGATAGAGAATGAGGAGGAGGAGGAAAACATAATTATAGGCATATCTCACAGTTGTGGTTTACACTGTTTTCTCATGGGACCAGAACATAACTCTCAAATACCTTAGATCACATACTCCATTAGTTATGAGAAATACAAAGTTGGTAGAAGCCCCCCAAATATGTCAATTTTCTGTTTTTAAGTGTGCCTGGCATTAGAGACTGTCCAACACAGACATAACTTGTCTGGAAGGAAGTCCTGGTGACTCTTGTCCCTGCCAGTGGCATGTCCTGTGCAGACTGCTGCCTCAGAGCTGGGGCCTGAGAAGGCAAAGGGCCACTTCTCTGGAGGAGAGGGAACAGAGCTCAAAATTACAGCAAGGATTGCAACACCACACAGATTACACAAGTACAGACCAAGCACTGTAGATAAAAAACCATTATACATGTAACAAGGCTGACAGTGGCTCTGGGCACTTGCTGTGGAGTATTTCTGGGGCTGTGGGCTGGGGGGGAGAGGCAGAGTGAGAGACTGGCGGGGCGGGGGGGGGGTGCGCACCTGAACAATGAGAGACTGAAGTCTGCACAGGAAACCTCATCCACAGAGAACTCTGCTCACACCCAAGCTTTGTCTTCAGCAGAAACCTGTAGAAATGTGACAAACCTGAATGTAGAAACCTGAATCAGAAACCAGTAGAAATGTGACAAACTTTTAATTTAAAAAAAAAAGATTTATTTACAGAGAGTATGTATCTATGGCCGTACCACCCCGAACACATCTGATTTCAACAGAGAGAGAGAAACTGAGTGTCACTCTGGCATGAGGTACCTCATACCGGAGAGTCCAGCCCTCTTTATCCACTGCACTACTTTCTAACCCACTGTAAGTTTTTAAATTTGCATAGCTACATTGCTAAAAGTGTCAGACAATTGGAAATAAAAATCCACAGTCCTATCTCCACAATACCATTCTTCACTCTAGGAATATCCACCTTCACCTATTTTTAGCTGTTGTTTTTTATATTTCCTTCTTCCTCTTTTCTTTCTGTAGGCCAGAGGCCTCTCACCTATGCTGTTTCATTGCTCCATTTCAGTTTCAGTTAGACAAAGAAACAAAGACACAGAGAGGGAGAGACACCACAGCACTGGACCCTCTCCTGGTGCTCTAACATCCCTCATGTGGTGCCAGGGCCTGCACTCTACCTAGTGAGCTACCTCTCCAGCCCTGCCTTAATATCTCTTTCCCTTTTATAACAAGATTTTTAGAATTTATTTTTAAAGTGATTAAGGGAGAAAAATACAGAAAGAGAATAAGAGAGACTACAGCCCTGCTCAGCTCTGGCTGATGGTGGTGCTGGGGATTGAACTTGGGACCTCAGAGCTTCAGGCAGGAGAGTCTTTTACAGAACAATTATGCTGTCTGTCTCCCTAGCCCCATATTTCTTTTTATTTTTTAAGTGTTCTTTATTTGTGAGAAAGAAAGATACACACACATACACACACGGGGAGAGGGGGGAGATGGAGAGAGACATCTAGAGCATCTTTCTGCAGTGCTAGGGTTCGAACTGGTAACCTCCGGCTTGCAAGTTGGGTGTTCTACCAGATAATCAACTCCCAGGCCACTTTGTATTCTCATTAACATTATTAACCAGAACTCTACTTAGTTCTCGATTCTGGTGGTACTGGGGGTTGTACCTGAGATCTCAGAGCCTTAGGTAGGGAAGTCTTTATGCAAAACCACTATGCTGTCTCCTTAGCTCCCACCTTCTTATTTTTAAATAAGGCATTCTTTCTGCTTTCTGATATTACAGGACTTTTTGTATCTTATATAGTGTCTAAGAGCCTCTTACTATGGAAGATAAATGTTCAACTCACACACACACACACACACACACACACACACACACACTCCTTTCTCTTCTCAGCATAAGTATATCCCAGTTTTCGTTGTGAATATTAACATAACTATATGATCCAGGCAATATATTGTGCTTTTCCTTTCCTGAATAACTTCACCCCCCCACCCCAAAGTTAATAAGTAGCTTAGAATGCTTTTGCTTAGTCTTCTAGTTAATTATTTATCACTCATTCATCTTTGAGCTTTCTCACTGCATAATGAGACTCTCACTTAGTTCTATGCTGAGGGACATGTGTCCTTCCTCTGTCTTTCCCAAGAACTCACACTCATCTGGTCAGGAACAAGTCTGTCACAGAGCTTCCCCTTTGCCATCATCCCCATGTCCTTTTGTCCTGGCCTGACATTAAGGCTGTTCTGGTGCATGTGTGGCTACTGCACTCATCTACTTCCCTTTTTATGAGAGTCCTGGAAGGGGCAGTGATTTTATTTTCCAGAAGGGCTGCTTATTTTGTCATAGAAAGAAGACATTACTGCTTTTTTATTTTATTTTTATTTTTATTTATAAAATGACAAGACCAAAGATGAGAGGGGTACACTTCCACACAGTTCCCACCACCAGAACTCAGTATCCCATTCCCTCCTTTGATCACTTTCTTATTCTTTATCCTTCTGGGAGTGTGGACCCAGGATCACTATGAGGTGCAGAAGGTGGCTGGCTTCTGTAATTGCTTCCCCACTGAACATGGGTGTTGGCAAGTCGATCCATACTCCCAGAAAGAAAATGCTTCCAACTAATGAATGAGATGGGGTAGGTGATATGGTAATATCTAATGAGATAATGGATCAATAATCATTGATAATTACCAAAACCATGTGCTGAGAATCAGTGAGGAGCTTTAGCATAGATGGATTATGCTAGTGCTACCTGAATCTTAAGACAGCAGATGAACTTTGTGTAAACAGGAAAGGCATTGCATCATCAGTGGGATTTTCTTGTCCCACAGATGGCACAGGGGGAAAGCTTCACAAGTGGTGAACTGGGCTGGAGGTGTCTCTCTGTCTCTCTTCCTCTCTATTTATCCCATCCCTCTAGCTTTCTGTCTCTATCCAATAATAAATAAATAAAAATATTTTTAAAAAGAAAAATACACTAAAATGGCCCCTTTCCCTTTCTCTCTCTCTCTCTCCTCTCTCTCTCCTCTCTCTCTCTCTCCTCTCTCTCTCTCCCTCTCTCTCTCTCTTTCTTTCTCTCCAGTTTATATAAGAATGCCAGACATCATTCCGGCACATGTGGTGGTGGGGATTGAACTCAAGATCTCTTACTGGTGAGTAAAAAGCCTCACCTACTTCACCATGTCCCAGAAGTTTGGATGGCTGTTATGGTACTTTGCACAGAGGAGCAGTGGTCTGTAACTGTAACAATCAGCAGCAGGGGGTGTGCTGGCTGCAGTAATAGGATGGCCGTGGGCAGTGTAGCAAAGGCCCAGCTTGGTGGGCAGCAGAAAGCCCACTCTCTGCTCTCTAAATGCCCCCAGGCTCTCCTACCATAAGTGCTCCCCTTCTTGCCCACCAACTCCCACCAGCTGCCCAGCACACTGAAGCCCCAGTGGGGGTTAGCACTAAAGATTGGATACTCAGTCTAGGCCAGTGGCAGATGCTCTCTTTTTTTCTTTTCTTTTCTTTTCTTTTCTTTCTTTCTTCCTTCTTTTTTTTTTGTAGAGACAGGCAGAGAGAGAAAGATACAAGGTCACAGCTCAAAAGTTTCCTTCAATGAGGTAGGGACCAGGTTTGAACCTGGGTCTTGCAAATAGCTAAGCAGTCCACTATCCAAGTGAGCTATTTGGCTGGGATAATAAACCTTCAAAACCTCATTTGAGCACCGAGCTTCACAGGCAAGTGAGCCGCCGCTGGGAGTCCTGCCACAGCTGCTGAGCTGAAGAGGGTGTGCACTGTCTGCTGAGGTGGATGCTGACATGGGGCAGAAACCAGGTGCTTCGGACTCACAAACTTTATGGTTTTATTTTGTTTGTTATTTTGAAGGGACACAGATAGGAGGGAAGACAGAGAGAGAGAGACAGAGATACCTGCAGCCCCACTCACAGAGCCTCCCCCCTACAGGTGGGGCTGGGCCTTGACCCCTGCTGCCCCCGTCTTACAGCTGCTCAGAGGATCTGGCTGACACCTGGCAGGGACTTGAGGCCCCCAGTGGACCAGTCAGCCTCACATCTGTGACCCCCTTCACCACTTGTGCCAGAGAACCAGCCATCCACTGACTCTGGTGTACAGGAGGTTGCAGAATCAGGCAGCCCAGGCCCTAGTGGTCACCAGTGAAACCCAAAACTGCCTTTTCCCCTTACAAAGACATCTATAAACATTGCTCCCCAGTCTCCTTGCAAACACATACCCCAACTCTTCCCAGTCAGACCCTGCCCCCCAAATAACATACCACATAAGGTGCCCGGGTTGGCACCCGGCCCATGGCAAAGAAGGCACACTAACTGGTACAACATAGAACAGGACCCAGGGCCACTGTCCTCTTCAAGGTGTCAAAACTCCTTTCCCTTGCAGCTTGCCCTGCTCACACTCCCTCCTGCACCCCAACACCCAACTCCCCAGAGTCCAGTCCTCTCTGGCTGAGTCCTGGCTCAGAGACCAGGAAGGTAAGGGGAGTCCTCACATGCCTCACATGCTGAGGCAGGGCTGTAGGGTCTGTCTAGGGCCTCACCCCCAGCCTCCTAAAGATGCTACCTGTGGGAGGACTCAGTATCAGTACCCAGGAGGCCTTGAAGAAACCCAGACATGGAGGCGGGCAAGCTGGGCCCTCCCTGGAGACCTGCCCAGGACTGGCTCCAGCTGCTGGAGGTCATCTGGTCACTGTGTCAGGACATGCGTTCCTGGACCAGACAGACCTGTCTGGCTCTGTGCTGACTCCAGGGCCCGGAGTGGTTGGGATCCCTCCGCTTCCTGGGAGCTGGAGGTAGGTGGTGTCTGGATCCAGGAGAGAAGTGGGGTCTTGGGTGGTGATGGAGCTAAGGTACTGGGCTCTTATGGGAAGGCAGGTGTGAAGGGGCGGGGGATGGGGGAGAAAGGGCAGTCCTTGGACGGAGACCCACAGCCTAAATCCTTGAGAATTCTGGAAGAGAAATAAGGGGGATAGATGCCTGTGTGGGAAGGAAAAGGGGGTGCAGGAGTGGCATTGGGGGGCTGGGACCTCCCTAGGTACCCCGAGTTGGGTGCCAGAGCTGGTTCCAAGGATCCTGGAGGAGACACGGGTTGGCCTCTGGGTGGGGAGTGGAAAGAGGGGTCAGCTGGCCTCGGCCTGGGCATCCCCAGAAATGTCAGTAGTGCAGTGTCCCCGGATGCCCCAAGGCCCAGCCAAGCACCTGCAGCTGCACCCTGATGTCACCGGACCCGCTCACCGGCCATGTTGCCTGCCAGTCAGTCCCATCCTCCAATCTGCTCTCGTTGTCTGCGGAGGCCCCTCCCAAATGCAGCTGGTTGTGGGGTTAAGTTTCCTTCTCATTGCGGGGTCAGTGTTGAGCGGGCTACTTGGGTTGGGGTCCCAGAACCCAGGGAAAAGTGTAGGGCCCTGGCTTCTCGTGTGGAATTTTCCACTTCTGTAAAATAAATCGAATAAATCTTTTATAAAGCCAGGGAGACAGCATGATGGTTTTGCAAATAGCTTTTTCTGCCTGAAGCTTTGAGGTCACAGGTTCAGTCCCTAGCACCACCATCAGCCAGAGCTGAGCAAGGCTCTAGTAACATCATCATCATCATCATCATCATCATCATCATAATTACAACCTTTTATAGTATCATGCCCATGGACAAACACCCCACCCCACCCCCCAGGAAAAGCCAGGTGACAGGGGACCAATGTGGAGTGACATTGTGGCCTCCAGGCTTCTCACAGGCTCCAGGAAATCCCCACAGCTCAGGAAGAAGCAACCTAAGTTGTGCCCTGAATTGTACAGGGGAGAGAGGTTCCCCTGCAGAGGCCTGGGGAACCCCCATCACCAGAGAGGGAGGAAGGGCCTCTGCTCTCCAGACTGCAGGATGCTCTGAGTGCATCTGGGGAGCAGGTGGCTGTCCAGTGGGATGGGATTAGGAATTCCGGGGCCCCTGGGTGCAGGCAGGATCCTGCCTGCCCCCAATGGGAGGTGAGGTGACAAGAGGTCAGCAGCTGTGCTAGTGGTCCCCGCAGAGGATCCTGAACTCTGGGTGGTTTGGAAGCAAGGTCTGTGAGGAACAGAATGGCCTTTTCAGAAAACTATTGTTTCCAGGGCTGGGGAGGCTGGAATATCCCCTCTTGATCTTGGGTCAACTTCTTTACGCATCTGGCATCCTTGGGGAGGACTCATGGAAGAGATGATCTTTTTACACATAAGTAGAAATGTATACAGATCAAAACCTTTCTTTTAAAGGAAAGAAATAGGGGGCAGGCACTGGTGTACCTGGTTAAGTGCACACATTACATCTTGCAAGGACCTGTGTTCTAACCCCTGGTCCCCACCTCCAAGGGGAAAGCTTCATGAGTGGCTACAGGTGCTTCTCTCTCTCTTTTTCCCTATCTCTCCCTCACTTCTCAATTTTCTCTCTCTCTCTATGTAATAAATAAATACTTTTTTTAAAGACATAAAGAATACAATTTGAGATGGAGAAGCAAAAGAATTCCAACTCTAACTGAGGTGATCAGTGGCAGGAAAGAACCAAGAACACAAACTCAAATGTTGGTAAATAAAGACCAATTTAAGAAAGACTGTTATAGGGCTCAACAGTGATGCAAAAGACTTTCATGCCTGAGGCTCTGAGGTCCCAGGTTCAATACCTAACACTACCATAAGCCAGATCTAAGTAGTGTTCTGATCCCCCCCAACTTTCTCTCTCCCTTTTTCTATCTATCTTCACTCTGTATCCCTCAAATTAAAAATAAAATATTTTAATTGATTTAGAATACTGTGGTATATCTTGTAAGTCAGACACAACACTCATTGTAAATAAAAAACAAAATAGTGGTCTGGAGGTGGTGCAGTGGATAAAGCACTGGACTCTCAATCAAGAGGTCCCAAGTTCAATCCCCAGCAGCACATGTACCAGAGTGGTGTCTGGTTCTTTCTCTCTCTCCTCTTATCTTTCTCATAACTACTAAATAAAATCTTAAAAAACAAAATATAGCACATAGACAAATAGGAAGCATTATGCAGTAAGCAAGACCATCATAGAGAACCATCTCCACAAAGTGTCAAGGAAAAACAAACAGGAAGAGAATCAACAAGAACATAAAACAAACTCAAAACAGAAGTAAGTATGGCTACAAGTAAACTGCATGCATCAATCATCACCCTAAATGTGAACAGCTTAAATTCACCAATCAAATGAATTAGAGTACTGAATGGATTAAAATGTGGCAGCCATTTAGTCTGTGTCTCCAGGAAACACAAACCTGAAGCAAAGTCTTTCTTTTAGAGGAAAGAAATAATGCAAAGCTTTGTTGTCATCTGGCATTCCTGTCCCTTCCCATCCTAAAAAAAAAAATTCAAGCATGAGACTCCCTGTGGATGGGAGTTGGCTCGGGATGAAGCCCACGCTTTGCAGTCCTGAGGACTTGAGTTAGATTCCGCAGGAGTGGGATTGAAGGTCATGAGGTGAGTCCATTTCTGGAGTTCTGATGAATCTCCAGACTGATGACATCTTGTGCAACTCAGGCATCCAAGTTTGACATCCTCGAGGAAACACTCACGAAAGATATGTCTCTGATATCTGATTACTGTAAAAAATGGCGACTAATCCCTAGCACTGCAAAAACGGTATCATCTGTTTTCCATCTACACTATGCCTCGGCCTTGCGTGAGCTTAATGTGCAGCTTGGCGATACGAGAATCCGGCATGAAGCCCAGCCAGTCTATCTTGGCGTTACTCTCAATCGCACTCTGTCATTTCACGAACATCTCATAAAAACTGCAGCAAAGGTGGGCGCGAGGAATAACATCATTGCAAGACTGACCAGCTCCTCATGGGGCGCGAGCGCTTCCACACTACGATCATCATCTCTGGCATTATGCTATTCCACTGCAGAATACTGTGCCCCAGTATGGTTCCGTAGCCCCCATGTCCACTTGGTCGATTCCAAATTATATTCCTCCATGAGGATAATTTCTGGAACCATCCGTTCCACCCCGGTTCCATGGCTGCCAGTTCTTAGCAACATCGCCCCGCCAGATATTCGTAGGGATACGGCATCATCTAAGTTCATTTCCCACGTCTACGCTCGACCGGACCTGCCAATATACGCGGATATCTTCGCCCACCCTGTCCAACGCTTGACATCTCGTCACCCAATCTGGTCCCCTACGCCTACACTGAACTTCCCTGTTCCAGTCTCTTGGAAACAGAGTTGGCAGTCAGCAGAGGTAAAGAACAAACACCTCATTACAGACCCCTGCAAGCGTCAACCCGGCTTTGACCTAGCACGTTATGATTGGGCCCTCCTCAATCGCTATCGAACAGGCCATGGCCGGTGCGCCGCTATGTTCCATCGCTGGGGAGCCAGAGACGACCCGAACTGCCCCTGCGGCTACAGACAGACTATGACCCACATAGTCAATGACTGCCACCTCTCCAGATTCAAAGGAGGTCTCGAAACTTTACGTCAGGCTCAACCTGATGCTGTTGACTGGCTACGGAAGAAGGGCAAACGCTAGAAGAAGACTGTTTTCCACAAGGGTTGGACCATTTTAGGTTCCTACCAGCAGTGTGGGAGAGTTCCTTTCCCCCCACAGCCTCTGCAACAGTTGGCATTTGTCTTTTCCAATGTATGACACACTGTCCATGTGAACTAGTTCACACTGCTCAGATCTGGCTGATAGTGGTACTGGGGATTGAACCTGTGACCTCAGAGCCTCAGAGCCTCAGGCAGGAGAGTCTTTCTTCCTTTATTTCTTTATTGGAGAATTAATGATTTACAGTCAGCAGTAAAATAAAATCCAGTAGATTGTACATATGTAACATTTAGGAGAGTTTTTTTCTTTTCTTTCTTTCTTTTTTATTTATTTATTTTTTTTGCAGAGCTGTTGTGTCATATCCCCAGCCCTGGCCCAATGCTTATGGGAGATCCCCCACTGCACTTGCACTTGAGCTCCAATCTCAGCTTGGAAGTCTAGCTGTCCTCCAGCCTGTGGAGAGGTACAGCACCAGATAGGAGAGTCTGCTCACCCACCAGACTGAAAAAAAAAAAAAAAAAAGAGACAGAGAGAGATAAGCACAGCTGTCTAGCAGCTGAGGGCTTTCTGGCTCTAGTGACAGATTTCCTTATAGTCCTCAGCCTCTAAGTGACATAAAATAAATGGAGCAGAGATATCCAGTCATTAACCAAGTTATCTGATTAAACTCCATGGACACACTGAAAGGAAACAGCAATAGAGGCTATTACCCCCCTTAGTTTTAAATGTGTCTCAGTATGAATACCTTGAAAGTCCCTTAGGATTTACAAGGCGGACATGCCCTTACACTTGACTGCAAAGGAATGTACAAATGACTGGTCAACCAGAATTTCCAGTTTCTCTTTCTCTTACTACCAAGTGGTTCCCTCTTCTCCTCCCTTGTCTTGGGGGTGAAATGAAAAACTGCAGGTGGGAGAGAAAAATCAGACCAGGTGTTGAGTCAATACACAGCTGGATGGAGTCTTAAAAATTCAGTTCTGAGCTAGGGAACTGAGAGAAGCACCACTGATCACAATTCTTAGTATTTGTAAGACAGAAGCAAAACATATGAGACTGAACAGAAAGTTCTCCCCTGTGTCCTCATAAACAGAACACTCTAAGGTTCTGAACTAGTGACAGGTGGCTCTTAGAAAATCTGTTATAGGGGGAGCCGGGCAGTGGTGCAGCTGGTTAAGCACACATGACGCAAAGCCCAAGGACCGGCGTAAAGATCCGGGTTCAAGCCCCCAGCTCCCCACCTGCAGAGGGTTCCCTTCACAGGCAGTAAAGCAGGTCTGCAGGTGTCTATCTACACCCCCATCTTCCCCTCTTCTCTCGATTTCTCTCTGTCCTATCCAACAACAACAATTATAACAACAACAACAATAAACAACAAGGGTAACAAAAAGGAGAAAAAGAAAATCTCTTATAGGGTTAAGGTGGTGGCACACACAGTTGAGCATATCTGTCACCATGAGCAAGGACTCAGGTTCAAGCCCCTGGTCCCTACCTGCAGGGAGGAAAGCTTCACAAGCTATGAAGCAGTGCTGCAAGTGTCTCTCTTTCTCTCTCCCCTTCCTTCCTGGTTTCTCTCTATCTCTATCAAATAAATAAATAAATAAATAAATAAATAAATAAATACTTTTTTAAAACCCCAGCTATTTAGAGACTAGGTAGTGGCATGTTACAATGCGCAAGGACTGGGTTCAAGCATCCTCACCTGTAGGGCAAAAGCTTCAAGAGTGGTAAAGCAGAGCTGCAGGTGTCTCTCTCCCTATCTACTCTCTCCCCCCTCTAAATTTCTCTCTGCCTTTATCCAAAATAAGTAAATAAAATAAAACAGGATTTTAAAAAGATAATAAAGTCCAATATTGGGGTGGACAGAGAACTCACTGGGTGGAGCCAAGGCCTGTCTGTGTGACCCAGGTCTGAGTCTCAGAACCACATGGGGGTGGGGGGAGGCGGACAGACTAGACACTGGGGAAGATCCAGCACTAGGATATCTCTTTCTATCTAAATGAAGAAAGAAAATCTCTCACGTCACTGGAGAATATAATGCTCAGATCCTGTTCAGGAAACAAACTCTCAGTAGAGTGCACATATTACCATTCACAAGGACCAAAGTTCAAGCCCCTGGTCCCTACCTGCTGGCTTCATGAGCGGTGAAGCAGGGCTCAGGTGCCTCTCCTCTCTTCTCTACTTCCCTTCTTCTCTCCTCTCTTCTCCTCTCTTCTCCTCTCTTCTCCTCTCTTCTTCTCTCTTTTCCTTTCCTCTCCTCTCCTCTCCTCTCCTCTCCTCTCCTCTTCTCTTCTCTCCTCTTCTGTCCTCTCCTCTTCTGTCCTCTCTTCACTTCTCTCTCATTCTTTATCAAAAAGAAAGAAAGAAAGGGGGGAATATAGACTAAAGGAAAAGACTGTTTCTCTTTATTGTTATTATTTGTTTGCTCGCTTTTTTTTTTTTTTTTTACCAGAGCCCTGCTCAGCTCTGGCTTATGATGGTGTTGGGGATTGAACCTGGGACTGTGGAGCCTCATGCATGATTCTTTTTGCATCACCATGAAGCTATCTCCTCCCACCCAAATGTTCCCTGTGTTAAGGGTGCATATTTCTGATGGTTTGATTTAATCCAAAGGAAAAAAATCAAAGATGTGGGGGGGGTTGGTGGTGGGGAGAGGTGGGCTGGGGGTCTTTTATCTTGCAGATAATCTCTGATGAGTCCCCCCCTCCAGCTGTGATAAGGGTTTTTTTTTTCCTCCAGGATTATTGCTGGGCTCGGTGCCTGCACCATGAATCCACCATTTTCCCCCTTTTTTTTGTTGCCCTAGTTGTTGCAGCCTCGTTGCGGTTATTATTGCCATTGTTGACGTTGCTTTGTTGTTGGATAGGACAGAGAGAAACGGAGAAGAGAGGGAGGGGAAGACAGAGAGAGAGGGGAGAGAAAGATAGACACCTGCAGACCTGCTTCACCGCCGTGAAGCGACTCCCCTGCAGGTGGGGAGCCAGGGGCTCGAACCAGGATCCTTAAGCCGGTCCCTGCGCTTTGCGCCACGTGCGCTTAACCCACTGCACCACCACCCGACTCCCTGTGATAAGCTTTAATGAGCCTAGAGGTTGGGTCTGAAGAGCAGAGACCCAGCAGAGCTTGTTGATAGCAGGTGCACATCTTTGACATTCTGCACATGGACTCTGTGTGTGGGGGGGTGTGTGTGTGGGGATGATCTAGGGGAGGATGGCTGCCTTCACCTGAGAACAGGAGCTGTGGGGGCCCAGGAAGGTCACATGGAGGAGAGATCAGGGCAGCCCTGCAGGTAGGGGTTCCCACTGGCCTGAGTTCCTGTGAAGCTGGACTGGCTCCCTGTCTTACTGGGCTCCCCAGGTTCTGCCACACAGATTCCATGGGGGCCACAGGAGTCCACTTCCGTACAGCTGACTGTTTACAAGGAAATCACACTGTAGTTCTTACTGGCAAGTCGCCCTCCACCTCCTGGTGATTACTGCAGCACAGTGTTTGTTCTGTCTATTTTTAAATGTGTAAAGCATACGGGGTGCCTGGCACCCGTCCCCCCAGAAGAAAGTCACTGGAGCACCCAAGGAAAAAGAATGACACAGAGCTTTATTTGACAAGCTGATTTATTTAAAAATGAACTTAGCAGCTAATGGGATTTCAGAGAAGTCATTTCCCATGTATATTAACTTTTACTGCCTTTACTGAGACTGATAATTTCTTGAAAAATCTATCTACTTGTGTAAAGACAATCTATTCCTCAGAAACCAAGCCTCCCATCTTGATAGCAGCCAATATTTAGGCCCCACAATGACCACCTCTAGTGAGAGCTAACACACAACACATTTTCCTTTCTGAATACACATCATGATGGTCAACATTTGTCTCCCATAACTGAAAAAGAGTTATATTGTGACCACCTACTGTAACTAATGTAACTGGTAAGTGGCTGAGATAGTAACAAATAATACAAGTGAGTTGTTGATACTGTTTCTTAGGAGAATATCCCTAATGCTTTGACTTGTCTTTGCCAATAATTATTTTACTTCCTGAGGGTTTAATATATGGTTTTGAAGTTTGTGAGTAAAAATGCATGTGACAATTTCAACAGACTAATTCTGTATTTTTCTCGTAAACATAATAGGAGCAAGTCTACTTATCTGAATTACTGGTCAGGCTGTGGAGGGAACAGGCTCAGCCTGGGTGGTTGGCAGTCTATGTTCAGGTTCCCGCTGGATTGGCTCAGCCTCAGGTCACAGTAAGGGATGGTGGGCAGGAGATTAAAGGAGAAAGGAGGTGGCCAGAGAAGTGGCCTGGGAGGTGAATATAACATTGGACCCTCAAGCATAAGGTCTTGAGTTTGATCCCTGGCATTGCCTATACCAGAGTGACACTCTGGTTCTCTCGTTTCTAAGAAGAAAGGGAAGAAAGAAAGAAAGAAAGAAAGAGGAGGGAGGAAGGAAGGAAGGAAGGAAGGGAGGAAGAAAGAAAGAAAGAGAGGGAGAAAGGAACAAAGAAGCACTTGTATCCACCCACATCATGTATCTTTTTGCACTTGTCCACTCATTTTGTAAGGATGTGTTTCTATAAGGATTGTTGAAGACTGGGAGATGGCACATCCAGTGGAGAGCACATGTAATCGTGCCCAAGGACCAGAGTACTAGCCCCCTGTTCCCAGCTGCAGGGGGAAAGCTTCACAAGTGGTAAAGCAGGTCTGCAGGTGTCATTCTTTCCCTCTCCCTCTCTACCTCCCCCTCCTCTGTCAATTTCTATGAAAAATTAATAAATAAATTAATAATAATGATAACTAAGAGTCAAAGGGTATGAAAGACTTTAATTTTGCTACCAAGCCTGTCATATTTCTCCCATCATACTTCTCTTGCTCTCCTAAGAGTTTGCCTTCTGAACAGAAGGAGAATGCTTGCTCCTTCTTTCCATGTGCTCAGACAGAGAGGAAATGCAAGTTTCACTTCTGTAACTGGCTCTCAGAAACACTTCAGGCTGACCACCTTGTGCTTTTCCTGGCTTTTCTGCAAAACTGCTTACGAAAGACTTTCCATGTTGTTTGGGGAAGTAGTTCTAGTTCTAGGATGGTTTTGCTTTCAGAAAAGGTTAGGACAACTTGCCAGCTGCCAGAGAGGCTAGAATCCTCAAAGAAAGAAAGAAAGAAAGAAAGAAAGAGAGCGAGAGAGAGAGAAGGCAGGAGCGAGATGGAGAGAGAGAGAGATCACTTTAGGTATTCTTTCTTATCTGATTTTGCAAACTGTAAAATGTTAAGACAAATTGGCCTTTTGGTGGGGTGGGGGCCAGCTGGCAGAGCTAGGGAATCCTGGCCTGGCCTCAGGAAGTGGAAGTGATCTTCTGTCCCGTGAGCACAGGCTGATCTGTGTGAAGGGGATGCCAGACTTTCTCCAGCCACACTTGAGGCCAGAAAACACCTCCCCCTTCATCTTTCCTTTCTTTCTTCTGTTTTAAATTATTTTAGTCCCCAGGGTTATTGCTGGGAATCAGTGCCTACATAATTCTACCATGCCCAGAGGCCTTTTTTTTTTTTTTTACAGAGGGTGAGATATACAGAGATAAGGAGAAGTACCTGCAACACCATTCTACCACTTGTGAAGCTTTTTCCCTGTTTGTGGTGCTCGGGGGCATGAATCTAGGTCCTTTTTCTTTTTTTCTTTTTTTAATCTATTTATTTTTTAGGTAGAGGGAGAGATAAAGAGTGAAAGAGACCATAGCATCAAAGCTTCCTTCAGTACAGTGGGGGCTGGGCTTCAACCTGGGGCTCACACATGGCACAGCAACACACTATCCAAGTGAGCTATTTGAGATCACAGAGAAGCACCTGGGAGGGTTTTTTGTTTTGTTTTGCTTCCTTCCAGGCTTATTGCTGGGGCTCGGTGCCAGCACTATGATTCCACTGATCCTAGAAGCCATTTTTTTTTTTGTTGCCCTTATTGTTACTTTTATTGCTGTTGTTATTGCTGGATAGGACAGAGAGAAATTGAGAGAGGCTGGGAAGACAGAGAGGTGGAGAGAAACCTGCTTCACCACTTGCGAAGCAAGCCCCGTATAGGTGGGGAGTTGGGGGTTTGTCCCAGGACCCTTATGCTGGTCCTTGCGCTTCCTGCCATGTGCACTTAACCCACTGTGCTACCTCTGGGCCTCCCACCTGGGAGTTTTCAGAGTGCAGGTTCCTACAATTTAACTCTGAAGATATGATTTGGTTATTATTTTGGGGGGGCTCAAGGATGAGTATGTATATACGTGTGTGTGTGTGTGTGTGTATGTTGTGTGTATTTTACAAAGTCTTCAGATGAACTTTGTTCAGGTGCCAGATAAACCCCACTTTTAGAAAGTCTGCTTTAGGGATTTGGTGATACTTCATGGGTAGTGGGAGGAAATGAAAAGCTTTCTTTTCAAAATTGTCTTTTTTTTCATTTTTTTTCATTTTCTACTTTCTTGGTGTTTGTTTTCATAGAGACAAAGAGGAACAGAGGCAGAGAGAGCTAGAGAGAGAAAGAGAAAGATGTGACATTGGTGACAGTCCTACTTTTCCTCCAGTGCAGTGGGGCTGTGATTGAATCTGGGTTGTTCTCATGGTAAGGCCAAACACAACTGAGGTGAGCTGTTTTGCCCGTCCCCTCTGATTTCAATATTACTTCATCGAAGAAGTGTTTAGGTACAGGATTATTGTTGTTCACAAGGGTACATTTCTACATTTCTCCTTACCCTCCACCAAGTCATCCTGGTCTACCTTAGAAAACAGCTATCAGGGACTGGGCAGTGGTGCACCTGGTAGAGTGTGCATGTCACAGCACACAAGAACCTGGATTAGAACCCCCCCATCTGCAGGGGGGAAGCTTCAGGAATGGTGAAGCAGGTCTGTAAGTGTCTCTCTCCTTTTCTACCCCCCTCCCTTCTCAATTTCTCTATGTTTATCCAAATAAATTAATATATATATGTTTAGAAAACAGCTATTAAAATAATTGTGCTGCTGTTTCACTGGGTTTTTTTTTTTCTGGGTCCCATTAAGCAAACTACTTACATAGACTATTACTATTATTTTATTGCCATAACTGTTATTGCTGGGGCTGGGTGCCTGTATATGAATCCACAGCTATCTTTTTCATTTTTTATCCTTTTTTTTTTTGATAAGACAAAAGAAAAAGTTGAGAAGGGGGAATAGAGAGGGAGAGAGAGACACCTGTAGCACTGCTTCACTGATTGTGAAATGTCCCCCTCCAGGTAGGGACTTGAACCAGGGCAGTATGTGTGTCCTGGGCACATAGACTATTTTTTTAAAAAAAATTATAAACTTTACTGATAAGAAAAAAGCTCAAGTTTGAGAGACAGAGCAGCATCCTAGTACATGTGATGCTAGGGAGCTGACTCAGGACCTCTTGCTTTTAAACCCAGAGTACTTGCCACTGGGTCATCTCTAGGCACAGGTTAGTGGTTTCTGCCCATCCAGCACTTTTCCAGACAAGGGTGATGTCCTATTCCTACTGCCTGTCCCTGTCAAAGGAGTCCTGTTCTTTGTGCCTAAGCCCTCTGGTCCCCTTAGCCCAGCCGGGCCTCTGAAGCCTCCTCTAACCCCAGGACTGTCTCTTGCCAAGAAAGCAGCCTGTTAGGTTGGGAGGATGGGAGAGGGCCATACTGGTGTCCAGCCAGGACCGAGCTGATGTTATCTGCCTGCCATCAACCCAGTCGTGCCTTGGAGCTTGGACACCTGATTCTGTCAGCACACAAGATCCAAGATCCCATCTGCTCTGTGGGCAGGTCCCAGGAGCCAAACAGGCCTGCACGGCATTTACAGTGACCATGGCAGCAGTGAACAGGGCTGACTGATCTCCCTATATACAGCCTGAGCTTGGGAAGCCCAGATTTAATCAGAAGGTCACTACATGGGCAAGAAACCCGAGGAAGGGTGCTGATGTGCACAGCCAAGTTCCCTGGCAGCCTTAAGTCTGTATTCGTCTTCACGATTGAGAAGGCGGATCCTGTAGGCTTTAGGTCTCCTGAGACTAGTATTTATCCTGCTGGGTGGCTAATACCATCATCCACATTTCTCTCTGGCCAGACAGCCTTGCTCCCACTCTGAAGGGACTTGGCTTTCCCTGATTTCTATTTTTCCTTCCTTTCAGTCTACCTTTCTCTGTTTAGAGCTGATCCTTACTATCCTTTTCACATTTTATTTTATATTCTTAAATATTTTTATTTATTTATTTATTTATCAGAAATCGAGAGGGAAGGGAGTGATAGAGACGGAGAGAGACACCTGTAGCATTACTTCACCATTTATAAAGCTTTCCCCCTGCAGGCAGGGACTGGGGGCTTGAACCTAGACCCTTTCTCAATGTAATGTGTGTGCTCAACCAGGCACACCACAACTTGATCCCACCTTTGTCCATTTTCATCTCTTTTCTCCAAATTACTTCTTGGAGAGGGAGGGAGGGGCATGGGCTACATGTAGAGGGTCAGGCACTCTATAGTCTTCCTGCACTGTTTCTCTCTTTCTCATTAAAAAAAAAATTATTAGAACACTGTCTGATGATGGTGCTGGGGATTGAACCCAGAACCTCAGAGCCTCAGGCATAAAAGTCTTTTTGCAGAACTATTATGCTGTCACCTCAGCCATCTTGTTTTTGGGAGTTCAAGCTCACAGGCTCTTTAAACAGCACATTTTAACACATCCACTTCACACGCAGGCACCTACACTTCAAAGCAAGAAGCCCCTGAAATATAATCCATGCCCAAGGCAAAACAAACAGGTGTTTTGACAATTCTGCTTTTTTATTTTTTTCCCTGTTGGTTGAGGAATTGAACACTATCACAAGGCAGTCTACTGACAGATAAGGTTTAAAGGGACAAGTCTTGTCTGCTACAGCCTCATTTGTCGACGTTCTTCTTACTGCCAGCCCCATGACCAGAGTTGAGCTGACATAGGGAGGCAGTACAACCAGAGCATCCTGCTCAGACACTGCTCAGCCGGGACACACAGGGAGCCAGACAAGTGACTGTGCCGGCAGACTCTGGGCCTCTCCCTGCACACAGGCTTGAACCCATTTCCATTACACCACCTGTCAGCCTTTGACAAATCACTCCAGTGATGTGTTTGCCATCTAGCAGGCTGGCCGGGCACAGCAGACTTTTCATGCTGGATGAGTGTCTCCAGGACATGCTGGGCCCCTGACTGTTTCCAGTCTGTGCAGATGGGGGCCCAGGTTACCCAAGGCAGCAGGCTGCCCTGCAGCTGAGGCTGGATGGCTTAGTGGCTGGGCAGGCACCCCCACAGACCTGGCCAGGAGCCAGCTCCCAGGGAGGTTGTGCAGGGGCCCAGGACTTCCCAGTGAGGACACTGCATGCTCCAGAATCCAAGCCTCTCTGTCTGCTGTCCCTCCACGACAGGAGGGCCTTGGAGGACTGGTCAATGCAGCACAGTACAGCCGGGGATTCAGAGAAGTCCACCTACTCCTTTTCTTGTCTGATAAGGAGGTGCCATCACCAGACTTGAGGCAGCACCATGGTATGGAGATTAAGTCCATGAGGACCTCGACAGTGTCACAGCTACTGCTGTACTCCTTTAAAATGTTTCTGTATCTTTTATTCTTATAGAGATGAGCAGAAAAGGAAGGGGAGGGGGACAGAGAAGGAGAAAGGGAGAGAGAGTGAGATGCCTGCAGAGCTGCTCCACCATTCCTGAAGCTATCCTTCTGCAGGTGCAGACAGGGGATTGAACCCCAGTCCTTACTCTTGGTAACGTGTGCACTCAGCTGGACGAACTATCTCTCTTTTAAAATTTTGTTTTCTATTTTTAGAGCCGTGCTAGTACTATCAACACAACTACTACTAGTAGTACGATTACTGTTCATACTATGGGTACCAACATTATTAGCACTAGTAGTAATTCCTTTCTAAGTCATACCTTTTCACTTTAACCTGAATATTAATAGAAATCGAATGTCGGGGGCCAGGCTGTGGCACATCTGGTTAAGAGCATACGTTACAGTGCACAAGGACCCAGGTTCAAGCCCCTGGTCTCCACCTGCAGGGGGAAAGCTTCATGAGTGGTGAAGCAGTGCTGCAGGTGTCTCTCTGTCTCTCTCCCTCTCTTCCCGACCCCTCTCAATTTCTCTCTGTCTCTATCCAATTAAAAATAATAAAGTAAATAAAAATTAAATAAAAAAAGAAATCAAATGTCTTCTGGGACTTCAAAAACTATCAGAAAGGCTGTTGGGAGATACAATTTTTACTGATTCTCAAATATAACATCAACTTTAATCCTTTTTTTTTTTTCTTTTAACACAATTTGTGCTGACCTTGCATAGAGCTTAGATCTGAAAACCACATCTGACCTTTGCCACAGTCCCAGGGGAAGGGTGGGTCCAGTTGTGTGATATAAGCATGACTCACTCACTCATCTCAACATGGGGCCACTGCAGCCAATGCCTCAGAAGGTGGTGACCCGAAGGAAAGCCTAGCAGTTCTTTAATATATGGATGTTTAAAGTGTTTAGTTGCAACATATCAGCAGTGAATGGAAATATAAAGAAATGAAACAGTGGCTCTGGAGGGGGTGCAGTGGGGAAGGGCTGGACTCTTAATCATGTGTACCCACATCTGATACTGGTATCACATGTGCCAGAGTGATGCTCTGGTTCTCTTTTCCTCCCTCCAATCTTATAAATAAATAAGTCTTTAAAAAAAAAAAAGGCAAAAAACTCAAGTGGCCAGCAAAATAGCTCACCTGAATAGTGTGCTGCCATGTTTGCCACCCGGGTTTGAACCACAAGACCCATCTAAGTGAGGGATTGTGCTGCTGCCATAGGCCAAACTGTCTAAACACTCATGGAATGCCTAGGGCTGACAGTGAAATATACTCAGTGTTTCAGTACACCGAGCTTAGAGTTTACTGCAACTGAGTATTCTAGAATTGCTACAATAAGCTGCTTCTATTTTGCCTTTTCTGGTTATTTCTTTTGGCTTTCTTCCTAGTCCTCCCCTTCCACTTTGACAGAATCCAAGTTAAAACCTGAAAGGGGGGGGGGCAGTGTTGTGTGCCACTATCCAGAGAGGAGAGGTCAACAGTCCTCAAGCATCTGGTTTTCATCTGAGTGAAGGCTGGGACACGGGAATTTGAACTCTGTGGACCCAGTGTTGGCTTGGCAGTTACAGGGAGAAGAGAAACCTGGTCAGTGAGGAAAAGGAACTTTGGACTGTAAGGAAGAGAGCAACCAGAAAGAAATATGGGGGATAAAGGGCATGGGAGGAGGCCAGGGAGGAAAGAGATTAAACGAATTGGGAGTCATCCTAGCGCTGCCAGGTAGAAAGCAACGAAAATGAAAAGCTGGAGACAGAAATGATCTGGGAAAGGTTGTGATTCCTTTGTGAAATGGTAGGGTCTTGTGTTATCTGATCTGCACTAAGACATTTCACACACACACACAAGTTATTGTTGTTGAAAATCAAGGACAGGGGAAAAGGAGGCAGTAGAACTCTACTAAGTTTCTCTTCCTGGGAAAAGAGCAGCAGGTGTGAACGCAAAGTCAGAGTGTGTCTGTGGCTTGGGGGCTAGAGGGACAGCTCACCTGGTAGGGGGCCACTGTTTGAAGCCCAGCCTCAGGCTGGAGTCCTGGCACCCCACTCTTGGCACATTCAGTGCTGGGTTTGAAACTAATGCTTGTAAGTCAGCCACCCTACCTGAGATGCCACGTCCCTGATCGTCTTATTTCTTTGTACTATTATTTTTAGATTTGCTTATTAATTAATGAGGAGAGAGAAAAAACAAAACATCATTCTGGCACATTCGATGCCTTGGATTGAACTCAGAATCTCTAAATCCATAGGTCCAACTTTTTACCCACTGTGTTAACCTCCAAAGCCACAATTTTGCAAGCCCTAAATCCTTGGTTTCTAGGGCCGGCAAGATAGTTCACTTGGGAAGGACCCTATCTATGTGTGCTACCTGGGCTGAAATCACCAAGGGATCTTCAGTATTGTGGAGCCTCTCTTTGTGTCTTTATCTGAAAAAGATGGCCTGACATGGTGAAGCCCTAAATACGTCAAAAGGAAAAAAAAATCTTGTGAAACTTTTTACCAGATGGCCGATCACAACTACAAATGAAATTCTCAACTGCATCGTAACTGTTAGTTTGCATTTTCTATTGTTTAAAAACCATTTATTTATTTATTGGATAGAGACAGAGAAACTGAGATGGAAGAGGGAGGTAAGAGAGATATACTGCAGTACTGTTTCACCACTAGCGAAAGCCTCCCTGTCCCCATGGGGGGGGTGGGGGGGCGGCTGGGGGCCTCAACCCTGTCCTTACACATGGTAATGAGTGCATTCAACTTGGTGCACCACCACTGACACCGTTTTCCATTTGTACCCCGTTCCGTTCCCTATCATTTGGAATTCTTACAAGCTCAGAGGCCTGGCTCAGCACCTGCCTTAGTCAAGAAGGCGAGGTGGGAGCCTCACCTAATCACTGTCCACTAACCAATACTTAAAACTTTGCAACAATGTAGACCTCTGGCTCTGGGGAATCAGCAGTCATCTCTCACAGCAATCCCCCGCCTCCCAGGTTTGTAATCTGAGCTGAAGAATCATTGTTGTTTCAGCTTTTTAAATTTACCATTGCACCCACAATTCCTTTCTTTGAAAAAAAAATCGTCTATTCTTTATTTTACTTATTTTGGATACATATATTGAGAGGGAAGGGGGAGACAGCCTTGCTTCGCCACTCATGAGGTTTCCACTCTGTAGGTGGTGGCCTGGGGTTTGAACCCGGGGTCTTGAACATTTTAATATGTACGCCCTGATGCACCAAATTCGTTCCCCACCCCAATTCTGACACCCCCCAGGAAGGCCTGACTTAGGGTTAGCGCTCATCTGCATCAGACTGAAACACACACTGGCAGGGGCACTTGAGTGCAAATGTGGACCTCTGAGGCAATCCCAGGGCAAAAGGGATTCTAATTCAGCACATTTGTACTTGATGAAGAATGAAAACAACGGGGCCGGGCAGTGGTGCCAGGTTAAGCGCAAGACCTACCTGCGCAAGGATCCTGGTTTGAGCTCCTGGCTCCCCACCTGCAGAAGGTCGCTTTACAAGCAGTGAAGCAGGTCTGCAGGTCTCTCTCTCTCCTCCCCCTTTCAATTTCTCTCTGTCCTATCCGATTTAAAGAAAAAAAATGGCCTCCAGGAGAAGTAGATTCTTAGTGCCAGCACGGAGCCCCAGCAATAACCCTAGAAGCAAAAGAAAGAAAGAAAGAGAGAAAGAAAGAAAGAAAGAAAGAGAGAAAGAAAGAAATGCCTTGAGAACCTGGTTGCTTCTTGTTGTATTTGTTGCGATTACTTCAAACTATTTTGCTCAGAGAATCACAGGCATAAAAAAGATCATTTCCGAAAAAAAGAAAAACCAAAAAACCGAGTTCTGGCGAGTTCTGGGCAAAGCAGACAGAAAGGGGTGAGGGGGGTGGGTGGGGTGTTTGCTTTCTCCAAGTCTATTGACTGTTCAAGCTATTTTGGGGCCTTTGGCCATGTCAGCAAGTAACTTATGTTTATGGTTGATAAAATCGGAGCTAAACATTTGCCATTAACTACAGTTCAGAATCACCGAAAAAAAAAAAAAAATCTGTCATCTTCCTTCCAAAAAATTCGTTTCTCGTCCTCCCCAGGCCCAGAGCCTGCAGGGCATCGCCCCTCCCGGCTGAGCCCGGGGTCCCCGCCAGGGACGCTACCCCCGACTCCGCCCGCCTGCACCCCCCCCCGTCTCCATGGCGACAGCAGGCGGGGAGCGCCGCGGGCTGCTCACGCCCGGGGGGGGGTGGGTGGGGGGGCAGAGAAGGGGGCGCGCCCGAGAGATGGGGGTGGGAGGCCGGGGACGCGGGCGGGGTTCTGAGAAGGGGGGAGCTGGGGGCCACAGAGCTGAGGGCGGGGGGAGCAGGGGAGGGGGAGGGGTGTGTGGGGGAGGGGTGGGGGCCTGGAGGTGCGGGGGGAGGGGCGCTGGGGCCGGGGGCTCGCGGGGTGACTGGGTGGCGAGCGCCTGGCAGCCTCGCCAGTATGAGACGATCAGAGGCAAAGAGGTGGGTGGGGGGACCCCCAGCTCGGGGGTGTCCGTGGGCCCGTCTCGGGCGAGGCCCCGCAGGCGTAACTCGGCCCGGGTGAGGGGCGCAGCGCTGTTGTGGCTTCCGGTTCCCGGCCCGCGGAGGGGCAGAAAAGGGGCTTCCTCGGCGTTTCGAAACCCGCCGGGACAGCGCGAGGGGTGCGGCCCGGGGGTCACGGCCGAGCGCCCCGCCTGCCTCCCCACCCCCCGCGGCTGGCTCGGGGCCCCCGCGGGGCCGGGGGTGGCCAAGTGGGTGACCCGGGTACGGGGGATCCCGGCGGGGAACTGTGCGGGCAGGCGTGGTGACCCGGCGGGGGGCCAGGCCGAGCCAGGCGGCGAGGTCACCGGGAGGCGTCTGGGCGGGCGGGGCGCCGGCAGCTGGCCTGGCCGGGCCGGGCGGGGCGAGGCCGAGCGGCGCGCGTCTCGGGCTGCCTCCGGGGCGGGGCGCCAGCTGGGGCGCGGGGAGGCCGCCCGCGGTGACCCCCCCTCCGCCTGCGCCGACCCGCCCTGGAGCCTGGAGCGGCGCAGACGACGGCGGGCGGCGCGGAAGGAAGGCGGCGGGGGAGGGGCGGCACATCCTGTCTCGCCGGCACCGCAGACAGCGCCGCCCAGACGGTGGGGGGAGGGGAAGCCGCCCGCGGCGCACCCGGGGCCGAGCTCGCGCAGTGCCCAGCGCGTCCCCGAGGCCGCGCTCCCACAGAGCCCGGTGCGTCCCCGAGGCCGCGCTCCCACAGAGCCCGGCGCGTCCCCGAGGCCGCGCTCCCACAGAGCCCGGCGCGTCCCCGAGCCCCCCCACGCCCCCCCCCCCGTCTGCGGCCGCCGTGTCTCCGCAGTGACGTGGGCGGGCCGGCCGTGACGTCAGGCGGTGTGTAGCCTAGTGGGGCGACAGCGGCGCCGGCTCAGCTCAGGGCAGCGGGCGGCGACGGCTGCGGCGCGGGCACAGGTGCGGCGGGTTCTGGGGGGTTCAGGGGGTTGGGAACCCCGGGAGCTCCGGCGGTGGCGGGACGGGTGGGGGGGAGGTCGGGCCCGGGCGCTACACTTGAACGGAGCGGCGGGACCCAGACCCCGGATCCTCCACCCATCCCCGGGTGCGCCCTCCGGTGTCCGGGCTCCTCTTGCTGGGGCGGCGCGGGGACCCCGACCCACCTGTCCGCGACCCCGGGGCTCTGCTCCCCGCCGGAGAGGGGGAGGCGCGGCTAGAGGGGTGCCGGGGTAGCACCCCAGAACTTCCAGGGAGGGTGGGTGCGCGGGGGTTTCCAGCCGCCCCCGCCGCTGGCCGCGTGGGACGCACTGGGGTGGCCCTGGGGCTGGGGGACCCGGACTTCCCACCTCCTGTGCACACACCTCGGGGCGTTCCGGGGACACCCCGGTTTGGGGGTGGCATACGGCCTTGCGTGGGTGCAGGTTTGAGGTGGCGCCCCTTCTGGGTTGCGCTTCCTGCTCCCTTTTTTGTCCTGTGGGGGGGCAAGTCGGCACTGCTGGCATTGGCCCTTAACCCCTTGAGGTCTGACTTATAAGGTAAATTGCGGGGAGTTTGGGACTCAGAATTTTTAAAATTTTTATTTATTGACTGATGCCTTCTGGATGTCAGGAAGGAAGTGGGAGAAGGAAGCCCCCCCCCCCATTCTTTGTGAGGTCTGTCTGCCTGGTGTGTTTTGTCCTGGATCAGCCTATTCAGGGATGCAGCTTTCTAGGCGAGGAGTCTAGTTTTTGGTTTACACACAGCCAAGCTCGCTAACCATTTAAAGGGAAAGTTTATTTATTTACCAATAATCATTTCACAAAAAAACTGGATTGATGCACTTAAGGCTGTGATTGAGTCACATATGGTTAACTTGTATCTGATTTGGGGAGGTGAGAAGTGTTAGCAATTTTTAAATTTGCTGGTGAAGTCATTATTGTAGTTCATATAACTGAGAAAGCCTCTGAGCCCCTGTTCTGGATGAGATTGTCAAGTGTTCTCCAAATTCTAAATTGGAGTGGCCTCTCCATTTTGAGGAATCTTTTTCTTGCTGCCTTTCCCTCATTCTCCACACTGCTCTTACATTTTCATGAAGGCTCTTCTAGTTAACTTGCTTTAGATATAAAGAAATCATTCAAGTGTCACCTTTGGTAAAGTGAACTCAGTTTAAGCTTAAGAAACTGGTTGTGAACTGACCCTTTGGCCTCTAGAACTAATTCAGATCTTTCTCCCCATCCCCCCTTCCCTTCCAGATTCATTCAAAGAAGAATGAACAGGACGTCTTGAAGATAAATCTGGGAGCGTTTTCTTTTTCTTTCCATATCAATTGCTATGTAGACATGCAGATGGACTGCTGTGGAGATTTTCTAAGTTTGTTAAATGCAGAGCGACTGATCATCCTTTCTAGATAACTTCCCACACTCCTTTGAGCCCCCCTTTTGGTCCTTGGTGCCAAGAATTAAATTCGTGTGCAACATGCTATGCTGACTTGTATTTGTGTCGTTCTGTGACACAAGGAACCACATAATTCTTTTTGTGTATTTTCCTTAAAACAAAACCCGTGTGTTGAACCTGGCCATTTGCATTGAGAACCCTAGTGAATTGATCTTGATCCATGCAGCTGAAGAACGAGAAAAAAACGAAGATTCAGAGGTATGCCTCTTAAAGTTATACGTCCTTTATTCAAAGAGACAGAGGGAAAAATTGTGTATGGCTCTCAGTGAGATTATCCAGAAGCAGAACCAACAGGAGGTGACAACCTTTAGGCAGAAGGGCGATCCCTTTGGAAATTGGATTTTTCTGCGGGAGCGAAGGACAGCCAGCGTTGGCGCCATGCGTTGCTCTTGGATGCCGACATCATACCTGTTGATCTAACACAGAGGCGTTTTTTTTTCTCCCTGTTGTTTTGTTTTGTTTTTCCCAGCGATGGAAACCATCCAGACGAGTTTCGCCCTAGTCCCGGGCACAAACCACAAACTGAGTGAGCTGGAAGATGACGGCGGCCCCCCAGCCAAGAAGATGCTAAGCGACTGCCCGGTGGCCTCCGTGAAGCAGGAGCGCCAGGACCCCGAAGGCGGAGAGCCGGGCCCGCGGCACCTGAGCCCAGGCCTGCAGCACACGCTGGCGCAGTTCCACCTGAGCAGCCAGAGCTCCCTAGGCGGGCCCGCCGCCTTCTCGGCCCGCTGTGCCATAGAGGGCCTGCCACCCGCTGTCTTCCTGCCTCTGCCTGCGCCCCCGGCGCTGCCCGGGCCCCTGCTTGTGCCCCCCGACAGCTCCACAGAGCTGACGCAGACGGTGCTGGAGGGCGAGCCCATCTCCTGCTTCCAGGTGGGCGGCGAGAAGCGCCTGTGCCTGCCGCAGGTGCTCAACTCGGTGCTGCGCGCCTTCTCGCTGCAGCAGATCAATGCCGTGTGCGACGAGCTGTTCGTGCACTGCTCGCGCTGCAGCGCAGCGCAGCTGCACGTGCTCAAGGCGCTGGGTGTGCTGCCCCTGGCCGCGCCCTCGTGCGGGCTGGTCACACTCACAGATGCACAGCGCCTGTGCCACGCGCTGCTGCGGCCTCGCCCCCGCGCCGCCGGCCCGGTCTCCAGCTCCAGCCCCGCACCCGGCGCCCTGCCACCTGGTGCCTTTGAGGTGCAGCACGAGTGCCTGGGCCGCTGCCGCGGGCTGCTGGCGCCGCAGCTCTATGCACGCCCCGACGCGCCCTGCATCCAGTGCCTCGAGTGCGCCGCCCTGTTCGCACCGCAGACCTTCGTGCTGCACTCACACCGGCCGCCCGGCAAGAGGACGTGCCACTGGGGCTTCGAGGCGGCCAAGTGGCGCTGCTACCTGCACGTGAACCCGCGCTACCTGGGCACGCCTGATGAGAAGCGGCTCAAGGGCGCACTGCAGGAGATGAAGGACAAGTTCCGCATGGGAGCCGGCAAGCGGGCGCAGCCCCAGGCAAGTCCCCTCTCCCCCCAACCCCCAGCAAAATGGCCTTAGGGACATGCATGCAGAGATGGCTTGCTAGGCAGGGTGCCCATCCTCCAAGCCAAGGTGTGAACCCTGGTGTTACCGCATTGGAGGAAGCTCTGGTACTGTGGTGCCCTCTCTGTTTCTGGTTGGGAAAAAAAAGGGGGGAGGGCAGGACTGGGGAGATAGCATAATGGCTCTACCGAAGACGTTCTTGATTGAGTTTCTCTCCTCAGCACCACCATCAGCCAGAGTTGAACAGGGCTCTGGGAAAACAAAACCAGGGTTATGAAACCACACATGCCAGGGGCCCAGCCTCCTCTACACACAAAACGTGGGTCTCTTTGGAATCCGTCTATTTTCTGGAATCTTTTGTAGTTTGAGTTGGGAAGCCTATAAAGTACTTTGGGTGTCAGGGATTGAATTTAGGGCCACACTTGGGGCTCTCCTGCAGAGCCACCTCCTACTTCCAATTCTTTATTTCTGGCTGGGTAAGACTCTCCACCATTCGTGCTCTTCTCCGTTGCCTTTGTTGAGCTGGGTGTCAAACTGGAGGCTGGAGACCTGGAGTTCTACCACTGAGCCAGCTTCCTGCTCCTCCTCTGCTTTCTCATTCGCTCTTCTTACAAATGAGAGAACATGGTGGTTCCCCTCTCCCAGGTAGAGGGAGCGAGGCCAAGATTAGGTGGCCTTCCCAAGTTTTGTAGCCTGCCTGGGAGGGAGGCCTTGGGGCGGCTTGGCTAAGCCAGGGCCTGTTGTTCACTCAGCTCACTTTTTGGTGACTAAATCTGACTTTTCCTAGGAGTTGTGATAACCCACACCCAGGTACTAGCTCCATTTGCAGGTGAGGGAACAGAGCAGGCTTGCTGGGGACAGCAGGCAGGCTCAAAGGTGCAGCTGGCCAGGGTTCTGCCATTCCCACTGTACCTGCGGGTGCAGATCTGATCTGTGGAAACAGATGTTTCCAAGCTCCCAGTCCCCACCTTCAGGGGGAAAGCTTTGCAAGTGGTAAAGCAGGACTTCAGGTCTCTCTCCCCCCCACCCCGTATCTGATCTTTTCTCTAGATTTCTGGCTATCTCTATCCAATAAATAAAGATTTAAAAAAAGATTTTTTCATATGAGATGGAGAATTTCACATAATAAACGAGCCAGAGCACCACTCAGGATTGAACCAAGGAGCCTCGGGCATGCACATCCTGTCAGCAGTGCTGTGTATCCCCCCACCCTGTCTCTCCTCTCCCCCAGCAAAGAGACCTTGAACACACACTGATGCTTCCAAATTATGTCAGATGCTAAACAGATACCTTGGTTTGGCTAATGAGCAATATTTGAGTTTGGTGCTACTATAAATCTATTTTCTTACCAGACATTTTTCTCGAAGAGCATTACCTGCCCTCTTTGATCGGACTCCTATAAGGGACACTTGGCCACCTTTCATCCTAAATAACATTTTTCCTCCGTGTCGTTTGTTCCTTGCCCTCTGCTTCCCAGAGCAAGTAAATGAAGTAATTTAACAGCCTAGAGATCAAAGCAGTAGCAGAATTGTGGTGGTGGTGGTGGTTTGGAGTGGGGGCAGCAAGGCTGGGGACCCCATCTGGGTCCTGGTCCGGGTCTGAGGGGTGCTAATAGCAGCGGAAGACAAGACAATGCAGAAACTGCAGACGGATAACCTTAGCAGGGCTGTGGACTCTGAGCTGGGCCTGGAGCATGGGAGATACTTGCAGACTCTGTGCAGGTGGCCACTGAGTCTGTGCCACTGGGGTACAGTGAGCAGGTGGTGTCCCTGCAGGTGGTTCTGGGACCCGCTTCCAGCCAGGTTGCTCCCTAGCACTGGGAGCTGACTCTAGGAGGAAGGCAGAATGTGGCTCTGGTAAGGCCTGGTGGTGCTGGCCAGGTGCCCCTGCTCCATCTCAGTCCCACAGAAATACTGGGACAAAGCCGCTTTGCATAGTATTCCTGCTCTGTGTTTGAGGCTGAAAAAAAGGGGCCTGAGATAAAGGTTAAAAGAAGAATTTGCTTAACTGAAACTGGATGTGAAGGGACTTGGTTAAAATTGAAACCGTCCTTCATCTGGGTGTAGTCCTTCATTGTTTCAGAACTTAATTTAGTTCTTTTTTTTTTTTTTTCTTTCTTCAATTTGGAGAAGGTATGATTTTTTTTCTCTTTTGCTATGTTTTCATAGTATTTGCAACAACATTTCTGGTGTATTTGGGTCTGACTTCCCAGTTTTAGTGGATTTTAAGCAGTGTGAGGTAGAATTTTGGGGGTTCCATGTCATTCATACTTGCCTGGTTTCATTTTTGTATAATTGTGCTTGTCTCTGAGCATCTCAGAAATGCCCTTTCTCCCTCACTTTGGTGAGGTGGCTCTGTTTTGAAGGTCTGAGAAGAGGCTCCCTCCTCAGTGAGAAACCATGCAGATGGGGCTCCTTCCCGCTGGGGTTGTGTAACCGGAGGTGGTGGAGCCAGAGTGGGAGGGAGGGCCCCGGCCTGTGGCTCTGTACTTCATGGCTCTTCCCTAAAACAGACTTGGCCCTGGTTGAACCTGCACTGGGGAAGCCCGGCTCTCTTGACTCACACAAGCAGCTGGCCCATCAGCTTTCTGGGCACATGTGTGCAAACCAAGAGCTGGGGAGGGAGTCCCTGGCTGGGGGACTGGCCGTGTGCTGCCTGTGCATCACCAGACAGACCAGACAGTCCTACAGGAAGCTCGATGCAAACAGCTAAGAAAGACACTGCAGATGTAAGAGGAGTGTCCTGGTGCTTTCTGTCTGGGTGGCCATGGCTGAACAGGGTGTGTGTGTCAGGGGTTGGCACAGAATATCTACCACTCAGACAGGACCTTGGTAATCCATTTTGTTCCCAAGAAAATACAAAAGTCAATTTTATAGGATGGTGTTGGAAAACTATTCCTCCTACATCCTTGCCTTCTGGTTGATAGCACTTATAAAAGCTAATGGGCCCAAACTAATAAAAAGCTAGTCAGGGATTAAGAAAATAGTCAAGAGAGATGTAAAAAAGAAAAAAAAAGAATATATGAGTTATATTAACCACTTCTGCTTAGTATGAACACTCCTGTGACTATTGTTTGTGTACTTTATGTGGTCAAAATATTGTGGGTTTTGTTTTTTTAACAAGAGCCCCAGAGCGCTGTTCAGCTCTTGTTTATGGTGGTGCTGAGGCCTTGTGGTGCTTTAGGCAGGAATAACCTTTATGCTATCTCCCCAGCCCCCCCCCCCATATTGTTTTCTGATTTAAAAACCTGAAAACTCACTAAGCAGTTGTTTGAAGTGTTAATGGTTAAATTATTTCTAAGAATGGAGACCATATTAGTAGTAATCACCAAACTATTTGCATAGCTAAAGCTTTATTTTCATTTACATAGTAACTATATTTAAGTGGGGGAAATCAGTGTTCTTAGTGGAGAACTGACTGTTCTTTATATAAACGAAAGGTATATTTGAACTCTTTCTTCCTCTGGCCACAAGACATGCTCTTGACTTTATACCTCCCTGGGTTGCTTTACAAAATTGTGTTGAACCAGCTTTTTGCAGCATTTGAATTTTCCATTTTTTAACTAGAAAAATGGTTATTGTATTTTAACTATAAACAAATATACTCGGTAATATATCCCTGGCCCTTTTCCGAATATTTTGGGGTTTTTTTGGTGGTTGTTGAGACTTCACTACTCCAAGATGATTTTTTTAGACAGAGACAGACCAAGAGACCTCCCTCAGTGCTGTCACACACATGGTAGAGCAGAGCACTAGCCAAATGTGCTTTTTTTTTTTTTTGATGGCCCTTTCCAATATTCCAAAAGGGCATTTACTGATTTTGTTGAATTCTGTATTCCTTGCTATGGCAAAAGGTTGCCAAGCAATTTCATCAGTTAATAAAATGTGAAGGGCAGTGTTTACGTAAGAATAATTTCAACCACATTAGAAAAGGCCACTTGTAGGCAACTGATAGATAATCATAGATGATTCTTTACTGTTGTGGCATGTAGCTCACAGTCGCCCCTTTACTGAGTTAAAATGGTGTACACCCTTAGAAGTATGTTTCCCTAAAGCTAAAATCCTAACAGTCAGACTGTATGTACACTTCTCTTAGATAAATAAAATAACCTTTTTCTTTGCTTAGGAAAAAAAACACACTATAGACTGATGCAAATAGATGGCATAAAGATATTGACTGATTTTTTTTTTCTCATAGATTTTATTAATGATTTATTATAGCGGCTTTCAGTATCCTAAAATGACAGGGGAGTAGTTCCTCACCATACCCACGACCAAGGTTCTGTGCCTTCTCCCCATCAACTTCTCACTATTTTTAGTTTGTGTTCTTCTTTTGGCTGGGTTTGTTTTTTTTTCCTCTTTCTTTCTTAATTGCCTCCAGGGTTATTGCTGGGACTAGGTGCCGGCACTAGGAATCAATGCTCCTGGTGGTTGTATTTTCCTTTTTAATTTTTTCTTCCATTTTTATTGTTATTTGACAGAATAGAGAGAACTTGAGAGGGATGGGGAGATAGAGATGGAGAGCAAAAGATAGACACCTGCAGACGTGCCTCACTGCTTGTGAAGTGGCCCTCCCTGTAGCTTGGGGAGGAGGGGTTCGAACCCAGATCCTTGACTTTATACTTCTTGTGTTTAACCAAGTGCGCCACCACCCGGCCCCTTGGTGCAGATATCATTGAAATAGTAATAGAACAATTTTTCTTCCCTCTTTAAGTTATCCTTATTTATTTAAAAATATTAATTTATTAATGCTCTTGAGAGAAAGGAGAGAGAGAACCAGAACATCAATCTGGCATATATGATGTTGGGGATCAAACTCGGGACCTTATGCTTGAGAGTCTATCATTTTATCCACTGTGCCACCTCCCAGACCTTGATATTTTAAATTCTTTACATCCATAGTTCATACATAAACTGCTGACAGTGATAACTGACCAAATGAGAAAGCGGATGTTGACAGCATTTTGGAATTTAGGAACCTAAAACTGTAGGGTAGTATTCCAAACTATTACTGAAATACTAATATATATTTGAGGATTTCTTCTTTGCCCAGTTTTGTTTTCAGTCTAGGGTTGTGCAAAGATATTTCTAAGATAAATGAGATAGCTTTGTGTTGGGTTCAAATGCATCTCACTCTTAGGTGTTTGTATATAGTGATTGCTCCCATCAGATATTTGTTTATTTACTAAAATGAAATTTGCAAGAAAATGTGAAACAGGTTTGTTAAAAGCATCAATGGACATTTTAATGATATCTTTAAAATGACTTTGGGAATATTGCCCCCTTGTGGTTCACAGAATTGTGTACACTTGATTTTTTTTTTTAACCATTAAAATAGGTTGAATATTTTAAAATTAACATTTTGATAAAGGCTTATGATGAACTTAGCTTTTTCATTTGTTTTGTAAAAGTGTTGGTCTGAGAAATGAATAAAAGTTAAGCTTTGAAGAGGAGAAATAAGAGAGTGGGCGAGAACCTGTGTGCGGAGTGGCTGGGAGTGATCTCTTGACTGTGCTCACATCATAAGTTAGGCCCCAGGAAGGGCAAGGAGGACTCAAGAACAGGGCTTGTTTTAATCCCCTTAGAGTTCTGGGAGTGAAAAGTGTTTGTGGAACTAGTTTCTACTCCCAGAACTCTAAGGTAGAATGAATTGAGAAGAGTATTGGGTTCTGCAGGCTTGAAGCTGTACTTGATCCTCATAGAGCATTTCAGTCTTTTGGTGATTTATGTCCATAAGATAATTTAAAGGATTTTATTAGACTGCAGACAGCAAAAAGAAAAAAAAAAAGAAAAAGAAAGAGTATGTATTTATTAGAGTCCTTTTAAGGTACGCTTTGCTTCAGTCACTAAATTTAGTAGGCGAGCACCATTGCTAGGCAGAAAAAGGAAAGATATAAAGTTATTTAAAATGCACACTTTGATCGCAAGGTGTCTAAACTTAGAAGTGTGTCACAGGAAAATGTCCGTAAGGGCTTGGGAGGCTCCCTAGGAATTTCACTTGGCAGTTCTGAATCTAGAGTGTGGTGGGTGTTTAGGGTGACCTGGGGGTGGTGGGGGCTAGCATGCAAGGCAGGTGAGTCTGAGGTCCTGGGTTCAAGCTTCGGCATTGCGTGTGCTAGAGTGATGGCTCTGTCTCTCTCCTCCCCCTCTCTCATTCAGACACAGGTACACCTTCAACAAACAGAAGGGTTTAGGTTAACTGTAAAGTACTGTAGCTCTGTGTAATTACAACTGGTTTTTGAGGAGGACAGCCAATACAGTTTTAAAGTAAAGCATCACTGTGCTTTTATTATTAGTGAATTTGTTCTGAGATTTCAGATAGCATTAGCATTTTTTTTGTTTTTGTCTTAAGGGAACAAGGAATTAAAGCATAAGGAACATGCATACCAAAGACCCTTCTGGTAAAGAATAAATAGTGTGGCTTATAATCTGTGTTATGAGTCTTGTGTATATGTGTGATAATGAAGTCACGTAGCTCTCTGTAGTACATCTTAAAAAGTGCAAACAAAGGAGTCAGGCTGTAGCACAGCGGGCTAAGTGCATGTGGTACAAAGCGCAAGGACCGACATAAGGATCCCAGTTCAAGGCCCCGGCTCATCACTGCCAGGGGGGGTCACTTCACAAGCGGTGAAGCAGGTCTGCAGGTGTCTTATCTTTCTCTCCCCCTGTCTGTCTTCCTCTCCTCTCTCCATTTCTCTATGTCCTATCCAACAACGATGACAACAATAATAACTACAACAATAAAACAAGGGCAACAAAAAGGAATAAATACATATTTAAAAACAAAACAAAAAAAAGTATTAAAGTATTAAAAAAGTGCAAACAAACAAACAAAAAAACCACATAATTTCCTCAGAATTTCACCATGGAATAATAACCGCTGCTGGAATTCATTCCCTACAAAGGAATATTTTGTGCATCTGTGGAATATATAAGGGTGGTTGCTGAAATACTGTAACTGGACCAATTTTGAGACAGTTAGTTCAGTCCCCACCTATCCCTAACCCCCTTTTAAAATATAATTTATTTTCAACCAGTCACTTCCCATCTGGAGTTCCTTCCATGAGAGAATTAAGTCCTACAAAAAATGACTTCAGTCATGCTTTTGTGAATTCTCCCAAGGATGGTATGTCTACCATTTTAAAATGCTTTGGAGAGAAGTTAATTCATTACATACAACGAATGCCTGAGGGCATTGGGGTTTAATTCTCTTGAGAACCCCAGTTGAGAAGGGCTCAGGAAGCTCATGAAATCAATTTAGTGTGAGTCCATAGCATATGCATATATATCTATATCGCACATAGTAGAATGAATCTGTTATTTTGATATTGTCAAATTACATTATTTGAAGGTTAAAATAATACAAGATTATATTATTTTTAAAGCATATGTGCTGAAATTAGTTAGAAAAGCAAGGTGTTGTTTTTTTTTATATAATTCTTTTTCCTTTTGTTGCCCTTGTTGTTTATTGTCGTTGTTGTTAACTATTATTGTTATTGATGTTGTTGGATAAGACAAAGAGAAATGGAGAGAGGAGGGGAAGACAGAGAGGGGGAGAGAGAAAGATAGACACTTGCAGACCTGCTTCGCCGCTTGTGAAGCGACCCCCTTCCCCGCAGGTGGGGAGCCGGGGGCTGGAACCAGGATCCTTGCGCCTGTCTGTGTGTGCTTTCTGCCATGTCGTTTGCTTTACATTGGCTTGTTTCTTGATAGTTTTTAACACACAGGATAATTTGTCATAAATGCACTTGAGGCCTATCACTGCATGTTTGGTCAAGCTAACTCCCAACTTTAACATTTTTTTATTTATTTTATGTGGCTCGGGAGTCTTTTGCATGTGTGACTCTGCTGTCCTCGGACTGACTTTTTCATTCATTTTATTGCCAAGAAGGGGAAAAAGGGAAGGAGAGAGACACTGCCCCACCACGTAGGGCTGCAGGCCCCGTCTGTACTTGCTGCTCATGGGGTGCCAGCACTTGGGTGGGGTTTGCTCATGGCCAGGCCTCTGCTCTACTGCTGAGTTACTTTATGACCACTCCCAAACTTATTGTTATTATTATTATTGTTATTATTATAGTTGATGTTTTCTTTTTCCTTTCTTGTTACTGCTGGGGCTTCACTGCACTTGGCTGACTTTTTCAGACAAAGAGAAAAGAGGGGTGGGGGGAGAGATAACACAGGAGCAAGCTCCTGCTGGCTGTGCCCTGTCCACTCTGTCCAGGCGGAGTGCTGGGCTCCTCTTCACCCTCACTGCCCTTTGTGCATCAGATGCTCACTGAGACCACGTTTCAGAGACCGCTGGAATTCTTTGGCACATTATGGCAAAAAGCTCATTGAAAGTGAGAGAGACTGTGTGAGTTTAGTGGTAGGTTTGGAAGCTTATGAAAGCCCCCCCACACACACACACACAGCAGAGATTCAAGAGCTGGGCTGTCACTCAGGTGTTTGCTGAGACTGCCCCACACCAGACATGCTGCCAGATGCTGTGAATACCCGAAGGTTGGACAGTCCCAGCTTCAAGCCACTGCCACAGTGGAGACAGCTGCTTACTGAGCAGTGGACTGTGCAGCAGGAATTCAGACACCGGTTAGGACAGCGAGGTAATGCTGAGGGATGGTTTCTTTTGTTGCATTTGTTGTTGCTGAGGCTTCCTTGCTCCAGTTGGGAGAGGGAGAGTGACACCACAGTGCCAGAGCTCCTCCAGTGTGGTGCAGGCTGGGCTTGAACGTGGGACACTGCAGGTGAAGCCAGTGCACTGGATGAACTGTTTGGCCAGTGCAGGGGGAGATTTCTTTTTCTTTTTTTTTTTTGCCTTCAGGGTTATTGCTGGGGGTCAGTGCCTACCACTGCCCCTGGAGGCCATTTTTTCTCCCTTTTGTTGCCCTTGTTGTGGTCATTGTTGTTGGATAGGACAGAGAGAAATGAAGAGAGGAGGGGAAGACAGAGAGGGGGAGAGAAAGATAGACACCTGCAGATCTGCTTCACCACTTATGAAGTGACTCTCCTGGTGGGGAGCCGGAGGCTTGAACTGGGATCTTTATGCTGGTCCTTGAGCTTTGCACCATGTGCGCCTAACCCACTGCACTACCGCCCAACCCCCAGGGGGAGGTTTCTTAAGAGCCAGTAGTCTTTGTTTTGGTTAGTGGGTGGATATGAGAGTAGGAAATTAAGAATAGACACTAGGGAAGGATGCTTGCTTAATAATAAATAAGTCTGCTAGTAGCTATTTAAGGTAATATCTAAATTTAGAGATATCCTAGAAATAAAGATAAATAAAGGTTAGGGCTGTGAGTAAAAACAAAACTAACACAAATGAAATGTTAAGAGTTTTGAAATGAACTTAATGATCAAAGTCAAGCTCTCTGGCTGAAGAAGTTTAGAATTTGCTTTTCTGAGGATTTGAAATTTCAAATCACCATAATAAAAACCTAACTAGATAAATCAGTGTTGGATTACAGTGAAAAACTGGAGTGGCTGGGGAGGCAGCATAGTGGTTCAGCAAAACAATCTCCTAGCTGACCCTTTGAGTTCCCAGGTTCAATCCCCACCACCACCATCAGCCAGAGCAGAGCAAGGCTCTGTTCTCTCTCTCTCTCTCTCTCTCTCTCTCCTTCTTCCCCTCTCTCCCTTTCTCCCTTTCTTTCTCTCTCCCTTTCTCCCTTTCTCCCTCTCTCCCTCTCCCCCCCTCATTAAAATGAAATAAATGAAAAAAAAATTCAGCAGCTAGAAACAATTCTCTAGGATAGTGTGTATTCTAGATTTGAAGTTTTCAGTAAGTCCCTGTGTGTTTGAAGCACGTGGTCAACCCCTGTTGTCCTGATGCTATAAATAAGTGATCGACATACTCTAGACATAATCAAATGAGTTTGCCCCAGATACTGGACTTCTGAAGTATATCTGCCCAGGATTGTGCAGTACAAAAATAGTCCACCTGGGAGCTGGTGCAGTGGGTAAAGCTCTGAACTCTCCAGTAGGAGGTCCTGTGTTCAGTCCTTGGCACTGCACTTGCCAGAGGGATGTTCTATTTTGTTTTCCCCTCTCACTCTTTCCTCACTCCTCCCTCTTCTAGTAAAAAAAAAAAAAAAAAAAAGAAAGAAAAGAAGAAAAAGAATCTTTAAAATGAAAAAAAAAAAAAAAAAACTACTCCAGAGTCCTTAACCAGATACTCAGCTCTTAAATTTTCTTACAGTATCCATTTCCTCCTCATCTTGTGATCTTGTGGCCTTGTTTGCCTTTGAAGTCTCTTTTCCAGTATTCCTAGCAGAGAACATCCATCTCCCATCAGTACACGTAGGCATGTTCTATTCCTGTCTCTCTGTTGCCCTTGAGTCACCTCCTGATCAGGCTGTGAGGGAGGTGACTTCACAAGCCTTCTCTGAAGGAGTCTAAGGTGACTGGCAGACTTGGGGTGTCCTCAGTGGCACTCCCCCGCCATCACCAGCGTGGCCTCCCTGACTAAGCCACAGGCAGCTGATGGACAGACTTTGATCCTTTCAAATTTATCTTTTCTGGGACAGACAGATGTTTTATGAGTCAGATGCTGACTCCTGGGTGCTGATTCTGCTTCTGCCATCTCTGCTTGGTCCCTGGAGATCTATTCTCCACGGCTCAGCTTCTCCTTCTGGACTGCAACTTGGGGATGCCACTTCCAGACGCTTTGGCATCACTTTTGAAGCAAGTCAGGGTCCAGCCCAGGTCTCATCATGGGTGATTTGAGCACCACCCACAGACCTCTCCCACCTCCCCCATTCCTGTCTGAAATGCTTTTGCTGGAAGAGCAGGAGACTTACTGAAATATGAAATATGCACGTGGCAGAGAAGAAATGTGAATAAAGCAATCTAAAACAAGGAAGAACCCTGAAATCTCAGGTTATTTTCTCTTGTTTCTGACCCTAAGTTTCCTGGCTTGTAGGATGGGGAGAAGAATGCCTACTCAGTGCTGTAGTACTTGGAAACCCAGGGCTTGAACCTGGGTCCTTGCACATGCTAATAGGCAGTCTACTAGGTGAGCCACCTCCTGACCCCAAGAAAATCAGTTTAACATTTATTTATTCTCATTTCATTTTATTTATTTTACCAGAGCACTGCTCAGCTCTGGCTTATGGTGGTACTGGGGATTGAACCTGGGACGTTTGGTGCCTCAGGTATGAAAGTCTCTGCATAACCATTTTACTGTCTCCCCAGCTCAGAAAATCAGTTTATTGTCAGGTGGCATCCTAAGTTTCAGGCTAAGTCTGGCAAAGTATCGCTCTAGGTGCTGTGCGACATACTAGCACACTGCAGGACCAGGGGTGTATCCCGGCTGGTTGTGGCAACAAAAAAGGCATAAGAATATTAGATAATTTTGTTTGATGATGATTTAAAAGAGGTTCCATATGTCCACAATTTGATGAAGTCATTTCTGGGAATCGTGATGGTGTGCAGACTGGAGCTGATGTGAGGGTCTGGCTCATGTGGTAGTCACTTGGAGTTCTGAGTGATTATATTTGGTACACTGTCTTTGTAGAAGATGGCTCTGAAATCAGAAGTGATTCTTTCAATTAGGGTTCTCCGGAGACACCCTATGACCCTGCCCCATAAAATTAACCAGCATATTATCCCTCAAAAAACTGTTCTCCTTTTTCTACAGATTGATACACCAGGCATGGAATTGCAGCCATGGTACCCAGTCATAAAGCAGGAAGATGACCACATTTCTCAGACACACTCACTTTTACATCCAAGGTAAGGGAGTATTTGCTTTCATTCATCCAATGTTCCTATGTCAAACAATGCCCTAGGCCTTAGAAATCTTAGTCAGTTTTAGGCTTGCTAATCATAGATTATCTTTGACAATACAAAATAATATCATACTCTTTTGTCTTTGAGGCCTCACTACTTTGGCTGCCTTTTTCAGATAGAGAGACAGAAAGAGACAGATCAACCGGGAGTCAGGCGGTAGCACAGCGGGTTAAGTGCACTTGGCGCAAAGCGCAAGGACCGGCATAAGGATCCCGGTTCAAGCCCCTGGCTCCCCACCTGCAGGGGAGTCGCTTCACAAGCGGTGAAGCAGGTCTGTAGGTGTCTTTCTCTCCCCCTCTCTGTCTTCCCCTCCTCTCTCCATTTCTCTCTGTCCTAACCAACAACAGTGACATCAATAACAACAACAATAAACAACATAATAATAATTATATAAAAAAAAGATCAACCGACCACAGCACTGAAGCTTCATCCAGTGCACTGGAGCTGGACTCGACCTTGTTGTGAAGCAGTGTACTGCCCAGTTGAGCACCAGGTTAATAGCGGGGACTTAGTGTCAGCACCAGGTTAATAACGGGGACTTAGTGTCAGCACCAGTACTCCATTGTTCAGGTGGTTTGTCTTTCTTTTTAATTTTTTTTTGGAAAGAGGATGAGAAGAGGGGACAGAAGCAGAGACATCTACAGCCGTGCTCTACTGTTTGTGAAGCTTCCTCCCTGCAGGGGTGCTGTGGGTTTGAACCCTGTCCTCCTGCATGGTAGCATGTGCTCTGCTGGGTGAGCCACAACCCAGGCCTTCAGAATTGTTTTTTTTTTTTTTTACTAAGTACACATTGGTGGGGTCGTACATTGACTTTCTAATAACCTTTGGGGATGTATTTCTGTGTGTTTTCTAGAAATAGGCCACTTGCCCCAAAGTAAGGAAAACAAAAGTTTTTTTTTTTTAATTTTTAAATATTTATTTATTTTTCCTTTTTGTTGCCCTTTTTTATTGTTGTTGTAGTTGTTATTGTTATTATTGATGTCGTCGTTGTAAGATAGGACAGAGAGAAATGAAGAGAGAAGGGGAAGACAGAGGGGGAAAGATAGACACCTGTAAACCTGCTTCACCACCTGTGAAGCCACCTCCCACCACAGGTGGGGAGCTGGGAGCTCGAACTGGGATTCTTATGCTGGTCCTTGCACTTTGCGCCACGTGCGCTTAACCTGCTGCATTCCCACCCAATGTCGAAAGGTTTTCTTTTAAAAAGCAAGCTGACTCTTAAAGAAGTTTAGTATAAAAATGTTTATTTGAAGAGAAATTAAAAAATTGAAACTTAGAAGCTTTCATTGTAATAACTGCACATAGAAATTCCAGCTTCAGAGTTGGCATATTGCACCAAAGTAAAAGACTCTGGGATGGGTCAGGGGGAGAATACAGGTCCAAAAAGAATGACAGAGGACCTAGTGGGGGTTGTATTGTTATATGGGAAACTGGGAAATGTTATGCATGTACAAACTGTTGTATTTACTGTTGAATGTAAAACATTAACTCCCCAATAAAGAAATAAAAAAAAAAGAAATTCCAGCTTCATTTTTTTAAAGCTTTATTAGAGAAATAGTGATATACAAAAAAAAAAGTTGTTACATGAGTACAGTATCTTAACTCCTTGTTATAGGGGTCTTTTTATTTTATTAGTGACTTAATACTGATTTACAAAATTATAAGATAGCGAGTATAATTCTGCACTGTCCCACCACCAGGGTTTTGTGTCCCCATCCCCTCTATTGGAAGCTACAGAAATTCGCCCAAGGTTGCAGATAGGGTGACTGTTGTTTCTATAATTTCTATCTGTCTATATTTGTATATATTTGCCCTTTTTTTTTTCTATGGTCCTTCTTTCTCTTCCTTTCTAAGTCACACCTTCATCTATGACTATGCCAAATACCCTTCCCTTTTTTTTTCTTTCTTCTTTCTCTGGGTCCTGATGTGGTTGGCATTCAGAGCCATCAAGATCATCTTCTGTCATTTCTCTCCTGCTGGGAGTATGGACTAAAAATTTTTGGAGTGCAGAAGGTGGGCGTTCTGGCTTTAGTAATTGCTTTTCTGCTGCACATGGACATTGGCAGGTTGATCCAAACCCCCAGCATGTTTCTTATGATAGGGGTCTTTACAACACTCCCACCACCAATTTCTGTCCTCCCCCACTGTGGGGCACTGGACCCCCAGCTTAATTTACTAAATCCTACATGTTTTTTTTTCTGTAATTATATATTCCCCTCATGCATGGTAATGAAGAACCTTAGTCATTTTACATTTGCATTCAGTTCCTGCCATTTCTATGTTTGTCTTGGGACAATATTAAACCTGTCAATTTTCTTAGCAGAATATTGAGGTGTTTTTCTCTTATGTGATAGTTAACATATACTGAACTTGACTCACAGATCTTAAAAGTTACTAAAATACAGTAACTAAGTTAATGTGGCATTGCTGTAAAGATAGAGAATTGGAACAGGCTAAAGCCTAGACTCACAAATGTATGCAAATATTCATAAAATAAACTTGGTGCTGTCAACATTGGAGAAAGTCTGCAAGATACCTCAGAGATACTGTTGGTTAGACTCCAGACCACTGCAATAGAAAGAATGTCACAATAAAGTGAATCACATAAAATCTTTAGTTTCTTAGTTCATACGAATTTTATGTTTGCAGTAACTACACTGTCGGGTGTTAAGAATTCAACAGCATAGAATACTGAATTTTTATTTTCAGAATTCACACGACTGGTAGAGAAAAACAGTGTATATGTCCTCTACAAAGGTAATGAGACATAAGAACAGATTATTAAGAGTTTACATGATGAAATAGTGTGTCAGTTAAATAGTCACAGCTCTTGGCTATAGGTTTTGCATCTTATAGTTAATATGTTAGCTAGCTACCCAGCTCAGATTTTGTTCTACTGGTCTCTTAGATCATCTACAAAACAATCTCACCTGAGACGTGAGCATGATCACCTGTAATCCTGTCAGTCTTGGTTTTACACAACGTCTTGTCACTGTTTTGACTGGAACTGTTCTAGCAAGATCATGCCTTCAGTTTTGACACAGGAAGAACGGTCCAGCATCAGGGCAGCCTTTGGGGTGTTTGTTCTCTCCTGAGCTGGGTTTGTGGCGGGCCAGGCAGCCAGCCACGCTGTGTGGGCTCGAGTAAGCCTCATTGCAGCATGGACCACGGGTGAAGGAGTCCTGGGGAGGGAGGCAGGCAGACGACTTTCCAGGCTGGCATGCAGTCAGTCAGCCTTCTATCTGGCATAACTTTGCCTTTCTTCTTAGTGCTGTTGGCTCTGTAAATGCCTCCATGCTGCTAATTCTCAGCTTGTTTTGAAGGAAGGAGACTCATTTCTCTCTCCCAGTAATTGTTTTGATGCTTAGAAGTTACCCTTTTCCCTCAGCAAAATAACCAAAAAACTCCTTTATAATTTAATACTGTTTTTACTGCCTAAAGTATTTTCCCTGAAAATTTTTTTCTGGTAGACCAGGAAACAGAGCAATGGATAGATTCAGCATTGGACTCTCAAGCATGAGGTCCCAGGTTTGGTCCCTGGCATCACATGTGCCAGAGTGAGGCTCTGTTTCCCTCTTTCTCCTCACTTCTCATTAATAAATACATTAAAAAGGTTATTTTCTATGATATTCCTTAAACTGATAATGTTTTCAGTTTGGGGGGAGAACTTGAAGTTCAGCTAATGTATCTGAGCTGTTAGAAAAGTCACAACGTACTTTGTGTTTTTCTGTGGGAAAACTGCATCATGACTTTTCAAAAGCTGGGTATTTTGCTCTTTACTTAAATGTATTGTGTTTTGTTTTGCTTCTGTTTTCAGCTACTACTTGTACATGTGTGATAAAGTGGTCGCCCCCAATGTGTCTCTGACTTCTGTGGGCCCCCAGATGAAAGAGGTCACCAGGACAGAGCTGAGTGGAGCCTCCCCAGGACAGACAGAGACATCTCCCAGGGGCAAGCAGCAGAAGGCAGAGTCTTACCTGGATGTCTCACTCGAGGAACAAGAGAAAATGGATGGAAAAAGAAGCAGAGACTCCTGTAGTCGTTTAGGTAAGTATTCAGGGGTCATCATTTTAAAATGAAACAATCATTTAGCATTTTCAAAGAGGATTTCAGTTTAGGGGACTTTGCCAGGTAATTTAACAATTTATTTATTTATTTAGTACTTGAAAGTGTTTGAGGGCTGAGTGGTGGCACACCCAGTAAAGTGCATGTATCACCATGGATAAGGACCCAGGTTCAAGCCCTCAGTCGCTGCCTGTAGTGGGGGAAAGAAGCGGAACAGTGAAGCAGGGCTGCAGGTGTCTTTCCCGTCTTGCCTCCTTTCCCTCTCAATTTTTGTCTCTAGCAAGTAAATACAGTCTTCAAAAAACTTTTAAATGTTTTCACTTAAAAAAAAAAGTCACCTTTTAAAACTCTGGATGACTACTTTGAGACTCCTCTGTTGTACTTCCCTGGAAGAGTGTGTACTAGGCAGGCTGGGGTAACTCTCTCAGGCTGTAAGACAACCTCACTGGGTCTCTCCCCTGCCACTCCATATGCTTTATTCTCTGTGAACTGAGAGACAGTTGAATGAGTACTGCTGTGGAGTAACTAACTAAGAATACTCGGCTCTAGCATTTAGGGAAACAGTAGTCGAGAAGTACAAGAGGGAAAGCTGGGTAGGAGCCAGGCAGATGCACACTCGGGGTGCTTACTGGACAGCTGGACAGCTTGGGAGGTAGGGGAGAGTGGGTTGTCACATCAGGCCAGCAAGGCTGTCTGCGCCAGCACCCTCCTCCCTGCCTTCCTGTAGCTGCAGAACTTTGCCTGCTGCCAAGCCAGTGACAGTTAGCCGTTACCAAGCAGCTGTGGAGTCCTCTGGCCAGTTAACTGCTGTATATATTACCAGGCTTCCTTGCAGTTTTCTGTACTTCAGTTTTGAGATTTTTTTTAAAAATCAGGTCTTTTTTTTTTTTTTTTTTAAATGATTATCATTACTCTCCCAGTCCCCAACCCTAAATGACTTTTTAAAAAAAAAATTATTTGTTAATTATTTTTGATTGAGACAGAGAGCTTGAGAGAGCTAGTGAGGTGGGGCTGGGGACTAATAGTTTTACTTGGCTATTCATCATGCTTGAGGCCCAGGGGCTTGAACTAGGGTCCTTGCATACAGTAGTGTCTGCACTCAACTGAGTGCACCACTGGTTTCTCTTTTTTTCTTAATACCGTCACATTTTAGGATTAGGGTTTTAAACAAGAATTTGGGGGGCAGGGAGTAACCACAGGCTGTGCTGTCCTGTCTTCTCAGCACTGCTAATGTGCCCAGTCCGTGAACATGGGACACACTTCCATTTAGTTAGGTCTTTGACTTCTTTTAGTGATGCTTTACGGTTTTTATGATACTACTATTGTCAAAAAACCCTTTTTTCCTAGATGAATTACATTCTTTTCTTTTGTAAATGCCCTAGCTTTCTAAACTTAGTGATATCCGTACTTTGCTACTATGTTTTTTTCCTCTCAAAGATCCCTTGATCTCAAATAATTCTGCAGGTAAGAGGAAACCCGAGTCCACTGCTGTCAGCACTGCTAGAGACAGCAGCCGGCTAGGAGCTGATCACCGTGCCGCTGCAGCTTCACCTTCACTTTCTGTCAAAGACGCTCCTTGTGAGGACGACAAGGGAAAAATCATGGAGGAGGTCATGAGAACTTACATCAAACAGCAGGAAAAACTGAACTCTATTCTGCAGAAGAAGCAACAACTACAGATGGTAGTTTTTTCTTAAGTGTTAGTCTGTTAACAAACAAACATTTTTGTACATGAAAATTGTTTTTATTAATTTCTTTGGGAAAGAAGCAGAACATCACCCTGGCACATGAGATGATAGGTATTGAACTAAGGACCTTGTGCTTACAAGTCCAGTGCTTTACCCACTGTGCTGCCTCCTGAGCTGCCTTTTGTATATTCTCTCTCTTTTTTTTTTTTTTTTTAAAGATTTTTATTTATTTGTGAGAAAGATAGGAGGAGACAGAGAACCAGACATCACTCTGGCACATGTGCTGCCAGGGATCAGACTCGGGACCTCATGCCTGAGAGTCCAAAGCTTTATCACTGTGCCACCACCTGGACCACACCACCTTTTGTATATTCTTAAGAAAAATCAAGATGGCATATGCTGCAAGTGCATTTAAGATTATTTAAAGTTTCAAAGGTAGATCCTAAGAAACAATGGAAGGGAAGTTATAGGCTGAATCTTCTAGTGAAAGAGGATGTTGGGAATCCAGATTCCTACAGTGGAGGAGGGTGAGGTTTGGTGGAGCGAGGGGCATGGAATTGTCCCCCTGTTAAAGCAGCCCTGCAAATCAACACCAAGTCATTAGGATAACCCCAAAATAATGACAGTAATTAAAAATTAATTTAGTTTTTACCCTGATGAAATTTTAATATGTATTTATACCTTTAGAGAGAATAGTTTTTTCAAAATAGTCTAAGAGAATTGGCACAGCAGGTGAACTTTAATTTCTGTTTATTCCTAAATTGACATTTTTAGTGTCATGGGGAAAAAGGGTAAAAGTTGTGTTTGTGATTCTTTATATTACAGGAAGTCGACATGTTGAGTAGTTCAAAAGCTATGAAGGAACTCACTGAAGAACAGCAGAATTTACAGAAAGAGCTTGAATCTTTGCAAAATGAACATGCTCAGAGAATGGAAGAATTCTATGTTGAACAGAAAGATCTTGAGAAAAAACTAGAGCAAGTAATGAAGCAAAAATGTACGTGTGACTCAAATTTAGAAAAAGACAAAGAGGCTGAATATGCTGCACAGGTAAGAATTACCTGCTTTATTTTATTAAATGTATTTAATGAGAGATACAGAAAGATACCAGAACCCAGCTCAGCTCTGGCTGCTGGGAGCTGTATGGACTGAACCTGAGACCTCAGAGCCTCAGGCAGGAGAGTCTCAGCAGAACTACTGCACTGTCTCCCAGCTGGAATTACTCACGTAATTCCACATAGTGTTGGCCTTTTAATATGGACATTGAAGCATCTCTATTAAAGAAATGCCATTTTTTCCCCAATTTATATGGCTAGATTTTTAAAATAGATAATTTTGTTAAAACACATCTTTCTGCTATCTCATTTAAGATGCTTTCTTTACAGTTTTGATTGCTTAATTATTTTAAACTTTCTGTAGTTTAGTTGATTCATCTTCAGCTCTGGTATATACATAAAATGTCTTATTATTATGTGTCATAGTTGTACTACTTTGAAATGAATAAGCATGGACTATTGTGCACTATGTTCAAAAGCACTGGAGCAAAATAAATAGTAGCTCACAGCTTAGAAAGGTGAACAGATAGTATCAGCAAGCTGTGATGATAATACTTAATGCAGTACCCTAGGCATCCAGTTCTCTTAACTCTACTTTTTCTTGCCACATCAAATGTTCAATTAAGAATCGTACCAGTCAAGAGATTATTGTATGCACAAAACGGTTTATTTTCAGGGAACCTATTTGAAAATAGGTATTTGTCATGAGGTGAGGGTGAAATGGAAAACCAAGTGGGTTCAAGTCCCTGATCCCCACCTTCAGCAGGGAAGCTTCATGAGCTGTGAAACAGTGCTGTGGGTGTCTCTCTCTCCCTCCTCACCTCTCCCCACTCTCTGTTTCTCTGCATTCTGTCAAATGTGAGGAAAATAAAACAAACCGTTAAAAATCTTTCTTTGCAAACAAAGAAATGGGAAAATCAAACGAGTGTGAACTGACACAGTCTTCCCTCTCACAGCTGGCGGAACTCCGACAGAGGCTGGATCACGCTGAGGCTGACAGGCAGGAGCTGCAGGATGAGCTCAGACAGGAGCGAGAAGCCAGGCAGAAGTTAGAGCTGATGATCAAAGAGCTCAAGTTGCAGATTTTGAAGTCATCAAAGACTGCTAAAGACTAGAGACCTTCACAGAGATCCATCCGCATATCCCCAACAGAGTTCAGTTTTGGTTTTGGTTTTTGTGTGTGTGTGTGTGTGTGTGTGTGTGTGTCTGTGTGTGTGTGTGTGTGTGTGTGTGTGTTTGTTTTGTTTGTTTTGCTTTAACCAATGAATTCTCAGCAACTTGCCTGCATGAAAATTACTAGACAGTCTATCCATTTCTAGATGAGAGAAAGTGAAGAAGCTATATATTAGTATATAAATTTTTACATTTTCCAAATGAACGAAAAGGTATGTTCTTTGTACTACTCCCTTCCAACCAACTTAATGAGACTTATGGTTTCAACTAGCAGATGATCTGCCTATATTTCTAGTGCAAATTCAACAGTTGTGTACTTTTTAAAAGCTGTGTGTGTGATGGCAAATAACTGTGTTCAGTTTTATTATCCGCATTTTAGATGGAATGGTGGATATTTCAGATACATAGAGTCACTCAGAGGCTCTGCATTTCTCTCTGGAATGCAGTCTCCTTTCTAAATTAACACAGGATGCTCATTATTACATGCAACTTTTCCGGGTCAGGTTATGGGGGGAATAATGAAGTTCTTTTGTTTGTTCATATCTCTCTGGCAAAGTCTGTGAGCACAGGAGTTTCCCTGTGGAGATGAACCGTGCCTCTGGGCCTGGGGCCTGCTTCATCACACACTGCTGCTAAGCACACGAGGCCCTCAGCCTTGGATTTTCAGTTTAAGTACTGCTCTCTTCAGAAGTTTGTCTTTTTCATTTTGCATCTTCGCAGGAGGGAATACAATGTAATAAGTTTTGGACTTTTGTTTATTTCTTTATAGTAGCTGTGAGGACATTAATGTTCTTAAAAATTGACACCTTTGTTGTACACCAGTTTCTATGCAGTGCATAATCCCTCTGTACAGTTTTGATATCTAGTTATGGATCTTACTGAAATTTGTATAATGAATTTGTTTTTCCCTAATGGATTTTTTTTTTAATTGTAAAACATTAAACACCGTGAAGGTTATTTTGGATGTTTGTATGTTTAAATGTTATGTCTTATCAAAATTTGCACGAGTGGACCATTTTTAGTTACTACTTTAAAATTAGAAATTTACAGTCAGCTGATAGTGTATGATAGACAAGTGTAGGGAAGCTGAATTATTAGCTACTTTAAAGGTGTTTAGATAATTTTTAGGAGACAAAATGCCATGGTTTGGGGGAAGGGCAGCATCTGCACTTTTTTTTTTTTTTTTGCACAAAAAGTTATGCCATTCTTTAGTGGCAATTTCATTGTTAATATGTTGACTTAAAAGAGAATAGCTAAAATTCCTAGTATTGCTTTTTAAATTTTTTTTTAAAGGAAGCTTCTTACTGCTATCAGTAGTTAACATTATCACATGGATTTTTTATATTTTTGCATAAGGTACTATATCAAATTACTTGAGTGGTGACTTTATTTAAAAATAAATTAGTTGGGTGTAAGGTTATGTTCCCAGTATAGAAGATAGACTATCTTAATGGTATAGAATGGGAAAAAAAAAGGTTACCATTTAGCACATTATATTCATATTTTGCTAAATTTATACTAAAATAATTTTGGGACATTCCAAAATGTGGTTTTTAATAAGAGAGTGTGATCGAAAAATATTTTCTAATTTCCATTTAAATTTCTTGTAACTTTGCAATTTAATTTGACTCTTGAGTGTTTCACAAGGAGGAACAAATGTGAAAAAAACATAAAGGAATTGCTGTTAAAAATGGCAAGCCCTCCAAATAACTTTTATTTAGGTCTGGAGAAAGAAAAGTCACAGGCAATTTATGATACTGTTTCATTGTATTGTGGCCTAATTGGGTCACAGCTAAGCATTTTGGGAGATAAACTCAGGCCCCTTTAACTTCATTCCTTTTTTTTTTTTCGAATTCCCAGAAAACCATTCTGCACGTTGCTTAATAAATAATGAACTTAAGTTTCAACCCATAACTTCTAAAATAAGCTGTTTAATGCTTAACATGCTATTTAACACCTTTAAGTGATCATAAACTCTTAGAGTTGAATAAAGAAGTATTTTTTGCTGGTCCTTGATATAGTGAAGACTTGCCCCATCAAATTTGTATAGTCTTCATTCTCCAAAATGATGTGCCATGAGTTTCTGCCTCACTTCCTGGGAACCTGTATCTTTGTCACTTGTAAATATTGCACCTGTTATAGCTGAAAATAATTTTAAGTTAAACTGCAACACATAGCTTGGAATAGTAATTTTGTAATTCTTTAAAAGTGGTCTCTGCTGAAATCTTACCCATATAAACAGATTATTCTAGTCTTTGCATGCTCATTTTGTGTGTTTGTCTTGGTGTTAGTTTTTGCATACCAATGTATTAGGCAAACAGATTTTTTTCCCTCAGACTTTGCACTACTCTTCAGGAAAAAAAAAAAGATCAAAATAATCACTTTAAAAATATTGGGAGGCAGGTGGTAGTGTAGGGGTTAAGCGCACGTGGCACAAAAATATGCCTGTTCAGGACTAGATCATCTCTGGAAGGAATAACGGATACAGGCTTTCTCTTGAGCAGTGGTCATATCTGATCTGGATGTTGATAGTTTTTGTGCTTTAGACATGAGAAAAGTGCCCCAGACCTACAAAGGTAACAGAGGGAAAGGTAGCGAGGAAGCCCTGAACCGCCCAGACTTCACTTCACACGCAGCTTGTAACACTGGGAAAGGATCTAACCACCCAACTGTGTGTGACCTGTACTTCATGGTAGAGCAGAGTTTCCTACTTGAATTTCTTTGTCTATGAGCTAGGATGCTTTATCCTTCTTGAACTAGTTTTCTAACACACTTAATATTATTACCAGGTAAAGTCATTTATACATAACGGAGTTAAAAAGAAAAAAACAGTGACTAAAGTAGATGAGATGGATTGAGTTCGATTCTGTTTGCCAGGTGTACCCACATGCTAAAGAAGTTGTGACAGAATAGTCATTTGATTTGCACACCCGTGGCTTCTGTTTGAAGGAAAATGAAAATGATAAAAAGAGACGAGTAACTCCCTGAAAATTGATTGGAAAACTGGTTCTGAAGGTTTTTGACCAGCTTCTAAAATTTTCTTCTCAGTGCAACAACAATGACAAAAGATGACTTACATTTTAGTTGCCTAGGGAAGAAACCTCATTTTTGTTTGCCTTTATGCTTTTAATCCACATTGACAGGACATTAAAAACTCCTATAATGAAAAGTTGTGCTCATACTGTATCTATTTCTGTGCTTGGAACTACTTGTGAATAATTTTTTATAAAGCTGTCAGCAATAAGGGACACATCACTGCTGTATAATATATTGTTGGATTGAATAAACAGCTGAAGTTTGTTTTCTAGTAAAGGATACTTAAGCATTTCCATTTATTGGAAGAAAGCTGTATGAGTATTCTGTATTAGCATTTTTTAAAGGACAGTCTTTATTACATTTTTTTTTTTTTTTTGTAAAACCTTTCCATTAAAATGGCTTCTAAACTAAGTAATGCAACTTGGACTTGGAGCCTGTTTCTTTAGTAATAGAATTAAATATCCTCTATGAAACTACACTTCTGGAATTAGCGATCAAATGTAAAAACCAGAATTTTTTAAAAGCCCAGAAAACAAAGTAGTGTATTAAGTTGAATGTAAAAGAAATTTATAAGACTTTTTTTCCCTCCAATATAGATACCTCACTTTAAAATAAAAGCACAGCATACTGAAAAGTAGTTCTAGTGGGAAAAAAAAATTCTACTAGGAGAATTGCTAAATCTGTAGCAAATGGGGAGTTATAGTATGGGAGAAACAGAGTATACTTGCTTTTAACCACCCTGTTAGAATTATGTATTTATCCTGATAATTTTAAGCCAACACAGTAGTCTTAAATTATTTCTAAATTTTCTCATCTGTGAAGGCAATAAATAAATTTTTTGCTTAGCAATTGTTGAAACAAGTTGTTGATTACTTTGACCATAATTCAATTGATTTTTTTTTTTTTTGCCAATGATGTACAGTTTTATGGTTAAAATAGCTGTGGTTGGTTGCATTACATGACACACAAAACTGTCCTCTACCTCACGTGAAATAAATATTTTATATGGTTTTACTATAAGACAAGACTCATCTATCTGGTCACTTAGTTTACAAATTTTGAATTATATTTATTGAAACATGACATACTGTGCTCTTAGCTTATACCTCAATTGTATTTTGTGCTGTTTTCCATTTTTCATGCCTTGTACATAACTTGTATAGATTGTGGATTCAATTCCAAATAAAGACTTTTAATGCCAATGAAATCAGTTGACGTTGTCTTGGTATCCTATATGAGCTTAACTTTCTTGTCACTTAAGATTGATACCTGCTGCTTTTATTCAATTTTTTTTTCATTTTACATCATCAGTGAGACAATGAAAGAAAAAAGCTGAGAAACCCAGCTGCTTCTTCCTGTCTTTGCAGTCTTGTTCTGTCCCGGGTCCTCCTTCAGTACTTGTCCTGCTCTGACTCTGGGAACCTGTCTTCAGTGAGAGTTCCGGCTTTCTCAGATCCTTCTGGGCTTTCCACTGGGCTGGGCTGTTCTGGAGCCTTCTGAATACTCCTAGATCCACAGCTGCTTTCATTATTTTAACTTTGAAATGACTTTATTATCACTAGGGTTGACTTTTTCAGAGACAGTGCTAGAGAGGGAGAGAGTGACCACAACATGGGAGCTTCCTTCAGTGCAATGAGGGCCAGGCTCTAACCTATGTTCTGTGCATAACTAAGCAAGTGCACTAACTGCTTTTGAATTCTCTGCTTGCCCAAGTACTCTCTTCCTAGTATTTCCTCTATCAAATTCTCAGGCGAATAGAAAAAGGAATGTCTTGTTTCAGGACTAGTATCCAAGCCTGCTTGAGGAGTTGTGATGGGGGGGTGCGTGCAGAGAGAGAGTAAAGGTAGCTGCAAACTTTCCTCTCATTCTGAAGATAGCCTTGTCTCCCTGGGGTGTATGCTTGACTTTTTTTCTGGAGCACTGACAAAGCTGATTTTGACAGTTTCCAGTTTTAAATTGTATTTACTAAGGAAAGTGAAAGACCACATGTGTGATACCTGGAATTGAACTTGGGGCCTCGTGTGAGAACCCAGTGCTTTGTCTGCTGCTCATGACTATTTAGCCATGGTCTTTAGTGTTTAAAGATGTATTTATTTCTAAGAAAGAAACAGGGAGAGAAGCATAACGTCACTGGCACAGTGGCACAAGTGAGGTCGGGGATTAAACTCAGGGCTGTGTATTTGTGAGTCCTATATTTTAGCCACTGTGCCACTTCCTGGGGGGCTACTTGGGGACACACCTTTTTTTTTCCCATGACCTGTCAGAAACTCCATAAAGACTTGGTGAAGAGGGACAGTTATGGGAGGGCATACATAGGATGGAAGACCCCAGGAAGACGGGCTGAGAGGGCTCAGTTTAGAGGCTGCTTCTCACAGCTGGTTTGAGTTGAAACCACTAAGTATTATACACTAAACCCAGGACTTGGGTTTGGAAAATATTAAGGCAAGGAATTTGAATCACTTACTTACTGGTGACTGCCGATATTACAAATCAGAGAAGAATGGGTAGGGCACAGCTCCACCCTAACTTTCCAGATGCTGAGCAGAAATTGAGTGGTGCTGCTGACTTGCAAGGGAGACATCAGGGCAGGGGTGTCCTCTACTCAGGCCAAGTACCCCTGCCCTAATGCTGATGAATATAGTCCCCCACCCCGCCACCTCCCCCAGAGCTGGGCAGGAAGGTGGATGGGGACAGCTGTGACTGGGCTAGGAATGTTCTAGGCAGGAGTTACCTGAGGCAGGATGCAGGCTAGGAATCAACTAGTACTATCCTTCCAGAGGACAACTATTGAGTTCAGTTTGAAACAGCAGGGTAACCTGGGGCATCTGTGCTTTGATTGGAACTATAGACACCATCATAAGCCAGAGCTGAACAATTTTCTGGTAAAACAACAACAAAAAACCAAACAAAAACAAAAAACTGTAGACAGCACTTAACTAGTGGAATCTCCGGATGTTCATCGGAAGAGGCAGGGGATAGAAAGCTTCTTGGCTAATTTGGGGTGACTGAAAAGGAGTGATGAAGAGGTCATTATTTCCTGGAGAACAACAGGGACCAGAAAGCTCCTCTGAAGAACTGCAGAAGAGGCCATTGTGACTGGTGTGGGACATAGCCAGCAGCTACAGAGTGGAGGCGACTGGCTATTCAGGGCTGCACCAGAAGAGACTCCTGTGGGGACACACACATACACACACACACACACACACACACACACACACACACACACACACACACTCACATCAAGGGGACTGTTGACAATCAGTAACCCATTGAACTCCATTCGTGATGGGGATGGGGATTGCAATTATTCCCCATGAACGAGGAATTCCCAGTAAGTGCGAGTCATAAGCTTGCTTTGATTAAGTCCCTGCCCTAGTTGCCTAGTGTGTAGTGACAGGCATGCTCTCAACAGATCCTGAGTGACTTCTGAAGACCCTTAAATATTTGCAATTTAAATATTTTCTTGATAGACTGATTATTTTACCAGAGCAGGTCTCCTACTCTGGCTGATGATGGTACTGGGGATTGATCCTGGGATGTTTGGTACCTCAGGCATGAAGGTCTCTTTGCAGAACCATTATGCTGTCTCCCCAGCCTTTTTTTTTTTTTTTTTTTTTTTAATATTTTCAACTGGACCAATAAAATAGCTAATTTAGATAGTGTGCTGCTCTGGCCTATATGTGACCCAGACTTGAAGTTAAGACCAAGCACACTGGGGGAAGGGTCAGTACTGGGCTATTTCTCCCTCTTTCCCTTCCTCTTTCTGCCTCTCTCTTACCTGAAAAAGTTAGCCTGGAGTGGTGCAGTCCCCAGAGATCGCAAAAAAAAAAAAAAAAGTGCATAATAATGACCCTGGGTCCATACTCCCAGGGGGTTAAAGAATAGGAAAGCTATCAGGGGAGGAGGTGGGATATGGAGCTCTGGTGGTGGGAACTGTGTGGAGTTGTACCCCTCTTATCCTATGGTTTTTGTCAGTGTTTCCATTTTATAAATAAATTAATTTTTTCAGAAGTGCATAATTTAAATCTGTTGCTATACATAACTGAATTATTGAATTATTTGAAAAGGGGTCAACTAGTTGTACAATTTAATGTTTTATAATGTTCATTTTTGTATTATTTTTATTAAGACACCTTTATGTACCAGTAATGAGAGGCGTGAGAGCCCTCCAGTGGCCAAGCTAATTTCTGCAATAATTTGCAAAGATTGCATCTGTTCAATCTTAATGGCAAAAAGAGGAAATAGCTAGAAAATCTTATCATGCCATATCTTTTATTGTAGCTGGGGAAGAAATGTCATTTGCTTTCGACTTCTTATTCATTTGCTGCAAGATTGTCAACTGTTTAAAATTTCAATGCTCTGTAATATGATGAGTAAGATTAGGCTGGTTTCAAGGTTTGCAGTCAACGAAGTAGCTATTTTTTACTGTGGAGCTTAACATTTGTTGAGTACTTAGTGCATGTTTGATATTGCCCCAAGCATTTGGCACATTTAATTCTCATGTGACCATCACTCTGGTGTCATCCCAGAAATCAAACTAGACACCTTATACTTGAGAGTCCAATGCTTTATCCATTGTGCCACCTCCCAGGTCACTACAATTATTATTGTTGTTGTTGTTGTTGTTATTGTTGCCTCCAGGGTTATCACTGGGGCTCAGTGCCTGTACTACGAAGCCACTGCTCCTGGAGGCCATTTTCCCCATTTTTGTTGCCCTTGTTGTTATTGCTATTGTTGTTATTGCTGTGGTTGTTGGATAGGACAGAGAGAAATTGAGAGAGGTGAGGAAGACAGAGAGAGGGAGAGAAAGATAGACACTTGCAGACCTGCTTCACTGCCCTTGAAATGACCCCCCCCCCGCAGGTGGGGAGCTGGGGGCTTGCCCAGTGATTGTTATTCTGGTCCTTGAGCTTAGTGCTATGTGTGCTTAACCTGCTGCACTATCACCTGGCCCCAATTATTATTTTTTAATACCATTTTATTGGAAAGCATAGGTTGCTAAGCATAATCACTTAGGATGTTTAAGTAACATGTTCAAGATCAAATGACTGATAGCAATGGAGCCAAGATTTCACTCCAGTGCCCTTAGCCTTCTGTTCTAATGTCTTTGGGTCTTGGTGTCCAAGAATGTTCCCATTCAGGATTTCATAAGTAGTAGAATTTTATTTATGTCACAAATAAGAGCAAATAAACAAGCAAAAAAGAAAAACAGTTGGCATGTCTTATTTTATTTTATTTCAATGAGAGAGGTACAGAAAGATATAATGAGAGAGAGAACACAGCTCAGTTCTGACCTATAGCAGTGCTGGAGATTGAACTTGGGACCTCAGAACCTCAGGCATGAAATCATTATACTATAGCCTAGAATACGTTTTTAAAATCTCAAAGCATAGTGTTGATACACATAATTTTATATTATGTAGTGAATGACTAATAAGAGTACACATGACAATTTGATCACTACAAATTTATTTTTATTTTATTGCTGGGACTCAGTGCCTGCACCACTCCACTGTTACTGATGACAATTTTTTTAATCATGATAGAAACAGAGAAATAGAGTGGGAGGGGGAGGAGAAGGAGAGACAATGAGAGAAAGGGAGACACCTGCAGCACTGCTTTGTCACTTTGTGAAGCTTCCCCCCTGCACGTGGGGACTAGGGGCTTGAACCTAGGTTCCTGCACATATTAATATGTGCTCTCTACTGGGCTCCTTTTGGCTATATTATAATTCATGTTTTTAGTAAGACTTAAGTTAAAGAAACTTCTGTATTTTTTTTTTTTGCCGCCAGGGTTATTGCTGGGACTCGGTGCCTGCACCACGAATCCACTGCTCCTGGAGACCATTTTTCCCCCCTTTGTTGCCATTGTTGTCTTATCATTGTTGTGGTCATTATTATTGTTGTTGTTATTATTGTCATTGGATAGGACAGAGAGAAATGCAGAGAGAGGAGGGGAAGACAGAGAGGGGGAGAGAAAGATAGACACCTGCAGATCTGCTTCACCACTTGTGAAGCGACTCCCCTACAGGTGGGGAGCTGGGGGCTGGAACTGGGATTCTTACGCCGGTCCTTGCCCCCCTGCGCCACATGCACTTAACCCGCTGCACTACCTCCCAACTCCCCTGTTCTGTATTTTTTATGTTCTTGGTAGCTAAAGGGAATACTTACTCTTTTAAAAAAAGTTTTTTAAACTTTATTTTAAATATTAAATGTGAGTGGCAGTTTCACATGAGGCAGAAAGAAGATGTGAGAGCAAGAGAGAAGCCTAAGCACACGCAGTGTAGGCAGTGCCGGGAACAAACCTGCAGCTCAGGCATGAGGGCCTGATGGTCTGCCAGTTCAGCTTTGTCCCCAGCTGCAAACACATTCCTTTGTCTTTTTTTTTTTTTTGTCTTTTTCTTTCCCTTCCTTCCTTCCTTCCTTCCTTCCTTCCTTCCTTCCTTCCTTCCTTCCTTCCTTTCTCCCTCTTTCTCTTTTTGGTGAGGGGAATATCTATTCTTAATCTCTAAGATAATTGAAGACTGTGACTTTATAGCTATTTTTTTTCAGTGCTTGTATATTTTTATTATTGCATTTAAACACAGGATTTCTAGTTTTATGTTTAACATAAAGACTTTTACTGCTTTTCAGAAAATATGATCAATAGAGTCAATTAGATATGTCATCCAATGTATCCTAAGACTTCTGACAGAGAAGTAAATAAGCAGAAATTGTAGAGAGAATATTCTGGAAAGGACTCAATATCAACTCTTCAGGTACAGCTTTTACTTATGTTGTTGCATCTCCACATTGAAGAGGAGAAATTCAGAACTTGGCTTCTTAAGAAATAGCGTTATCAATATACCACAGAAGCCAGAAAGGGGCTTCTGACAAGGTTTGCCACCCCTTCCCCACAACTGAGTGTGAAATTCTTCTGAAGGTTCTGCGTTTCTCTTTTCTTCTCTTTTCTTTCTTTCTCTCTCTCTTTTTTTAACCAGACTGTTCACCTCTGGCTTATGGTGGTGCGGGGGATTGAACCTGGGCCTTTGGGGTCTCAGCCATGAGAGTCTGTTTGTATAACCATTATGCTATCTACCCTCTGCCCATTCCCTCCCTTCCTTCCTTCCTTCCTTCCTTCCTTCCTTCCTTCCTTCCTTCCTCCCTCCCTCCCTCCCTCTGTTCCTCCCTTCTTCCCTTCCTCTCTCTCTCTCTCTCTCTCTCTCTCTCGCTCTCGCTCTCTTTCTCTCTCTCTCTTTCTCCTTTTCCCAAAACAATGGCAACCTCTGGCTTCTACTGATGCTGGGGTTTGAACCTGGAACCTTTGGTGTCTCAGGAAGGAAGGTCTTTCTGCAGAGCCACCATGCTATGCTGACAGTCTGTTCAGGTCTGCTGTGTGTTCCCCCCTTCTTTCTTTATTTTCTTTTTAAAATTTTAATCATTTTTATTGGTGATTTAATATTGATTTAAAAATTATGAGACAACAGTTGTTTAATTCCACATCATCCCCACCACCAGAGTTCTGTGTCCCCATCCCCTCCATTGGAAACTGCAATAGTTCTCCCAAGGTCACACATATGGGTTGACTATTATTTCTATAACTATTTATATTTATTGCCCATTTTTTCCTATGGTCTTGCCTTCCCTTCTTCTCTAAGTCACACCTCCATCTATTGCTACTTACAAATGCCCTTTCTTTTTCCTTCTTTTCTCTCTGGGTCTTCATGGAATTGGAGTTCAGAGTCCTCTGGTTATTTTCCCCTAACATTTCTCTCCCTCTGGGAGTATAGACCAAAATTATTTCGGGGGTTCAGAAGGTGGGATTTCTGGATTCTGTAAATGCTTCTCCACTGGACATGTACAAGAACCCAGGTTCAAGCCTCCAGTCCCTTCATGAGCAATGAAACAGGGCTGTGGGTATCTCTCCGTCTCTCTCTCTCTCTCTCTCTCTCTCTCTCTGTCTAAAGGCAAAAAATAGGCAGGGGAATAGTGGAGTCATGCAAGTATCGAGCCCCAGCAATAACCCTGGTGGCAAAAAGAGATGGTAAAACCTGTGAGTTTTGGAAATTGCCTATTTTATTGAGCACTGGAATCTGAATATATAGTACCCAGTAATACATAGTACCTGGCAAACATGATGGCATTCAGGAAAAATAAGGGGGGCAGGTGGTGTCACACCTGGTTAAGCACATGCATTATAGTGCATGAGGACCCAGGTTCAAGCCACTGGCCCCCTGCAGGGGGAAAGCTTCATGAATGATGAAGCAGGGCTGCAGGTGTCTCTCTGTCTCTCCCTCTCAACCTCCTACTCCCCTCTCAATTTCTCTCCATCTCTATCAAATGAAAAATAAATAAATAAAGTTTAAAAAAATGAGAGGAGACACTCAATACATACCTATTGAATGGAGTTGAATAGGATTCCAAAAATAAAATCAGATTAAATTTGAAAGACTGAATTTTTCTTGCTTGTTTACGCCATCAGGGTCATTGCCTGGGCTCTGGCCCAGCACAACTCCACAGTTCTCAGTGGCCGTTTTCCTGACAAAGAGTATGAGAGAGAGTTGAAGAGAGAGAACTATACCCTGTAATCTTGTAACCTACTATTAATAACAAATGATTTTTAAAAATCTACCACTAGTGGGCGATGTGAGCCCATTCCTTTAGTCCACGTTTTCCAGGTCCTATGGCCTTTGGAAACCTGCCTCCCAGCACCTGCCAGTGTGTTAGGTATTAGGGCTTTTTAACTGGATCCCACGCTGAATGAGCTATCTTTAGGTGCAACAGCATAAGAACAGTTAAACAGGCTGGCTTTTTGGGGTATGTGTGTGAGAGGACCTCACCACCTGTGGTTTAGGGTATTGACTCTGTAACCTCTCTTTTAAATCCCTTTGAATAAGATTAAGGATCTTTATTCAAGCATAATCAAGACACATTTTTCCATTTTTATAATAGAAATAATCTTGGATCCAGAGGTTAAATACAAAGCATGGCCTATTGGTTCTTTTTTGTCTTGTAGAGATGGGAAGATGGGACACAACAGGGTTTCTTGAGAGAGTATTAACATGCAGGTCCTACAAAGTCATTTCATTTAGTTATTATTTAAAAAAAAACATTTTGGCTTATACTTGCAGAGGGGGGAAATGATAGGGGAAGATGACCAGAGAGCTCTGAACTCCAATTCCACCAGGACCCTGAGAAAGAAGAGGGAAAAGGAAGGACATTTGGAAGTAGTAATAGGTATAGGTGTAACTTAGAAACAAAGAGGAGGGGAGTCAGGTGGTAGAGCAGCGGGTTAAGTGCAGGTGGCACAAAGCACAAGGACTGGTGTAAGGATCCCCGGTTCGAGTCCCCCTCTCCCCATCTACAAGGGAGTCACTTCACAAGTGGTGAAGCAGGTCTGCAGGTGTCTATCTTTCTCTCCCCTTCTCTGTCTTCCCCTCCTCTCTCTATTTCTCTCTGTCCTATCTAACAACAATGACATCAATAACAACAACAATAGAACAAGAGCAGCATAAATAAATTAAGAAAAACCTAAAAAAAAAAAAAAAAGGAAGGACGAGGATGTAGGACCTTGGGAAAACGAGCAAATATATACAGAAATAATAGTCAACCCCTATCTGTGACCTTGGGAGAACTACTGCAGTTTCCAATGAAGGGGATGGGGACAATTGGTAGTTGGTGGGAATAGTGTGGAATTATACCCCTGTTATCTTATGGTGTTGTAAATCAATATTAAGTTACTGAAAAAAAAGAAAAAGAAAGAAAGAAAGAAAGAAATTTATTAATGAGAAAGAGGAGAAAGAGAGAACCAGAACATCTTTCTGGCATGTGTGGTGCTGAGGATGGATCTCAGGAGCTCCTGTCTGAGTGTCCAGCACTTTAACCACTGTGCCACCTCCTGGGCTGCTAACATCAGCTCATTTGTCATGCTGTGTAGGAAGGCAGATTCCGGTCCCAGAGGTGGGGTTGGGTTATCATTCAGTGCTCTCACTGGCCATCATTGTTATTATTACTTATTCTTTTACATAGAGGGTGAGAGACAGAGATAAAGAGACACAGAGGGAGAGAGATACCATACCATTGCTCCACGTCTTGTCTGCAGGCACTACCATGTGGTGATCAGGAGCTCAAATCTGGTTGCTTGAACATAGCAACATGTATGCTCTGCTATGTGAGCCTCCCTCCTCTTTTTTTTTTTTTTTTAATGAGAATACGAGCTCAGAATGTGAAGTAACTGGTCCCACAGTTTAAATGGTAGAGTTGAGACCTGGCACCAGGGCTGGTCTGTGTTGTTGGAAGTCATTGCTGATTATTGAATATCACTGGAAATTCCTGAGGCCTCAGAAAAGACTATAATTTTCACCAGAGAGGGAGAGCAGGAATGAGTGGTACAAGCAGCACCTGGGACCTCAGACGTATGGGCACTGAGCTCCAACATCAGATTTAAAATACAAAAACAAAACAAAACAAAAACAAACAAATAGAAAACTTCCAGATAGAGAACACTTTTTTTTTTTAAACAGCCAAACAGATGCTGGACTCATTGGTGAAGTTAATATGATTAATATGGAAATTGATGGCTTTAATGCTGGAGGTGACAGACAGCTGCTGAAGTTCCTTTGGAAAAAGTTTTTCCACTACCACTGATTTAACAAAACAAAACAAAACACCACACCACACCCGGTGCTGTTCCCCACCACTGCCCCTGCTGTGTAACCTTTGCACTTGGCATCTGAGCCTCAATGACAGAGCCTTTGCTGTTGCTGCACCTGATTTCTTTGGGAGTTTTCTGGGAACCAGTCTTAGAAGACAAGCTGATTTGCCTGCATACCCAGCATAGCTGTGGGAAAGCTCACTGCTTCTTGGAGGCCATTTTTCCCTTTCTAAAATTTTAAGTTATTTTGACAGGACAGAGAGGAATTGAGAAGGGAGGGGGAGAAATAGACAGATATAGATAGATAGATAGATAGATAGATAGATAGATAGATAGATAGATAGACTTGCAGCACTGCAGTACTGCTTCACAGAAAGCTTCCCTCCTGCAGATGGCGAGCAGGAGGGCTCCAACTCCTGTCTTTGCTCATGGTAACATATTGCAGCTGAATCGGAGGTTCCATCCCTGGATCCTGAAACGCACTTTTTTTTTTTTTTTTTTTTTTGCCTCCAGGGTTATCTCTGGGGCTCATTTATTGCCTGTTCTATGAACCTAGTGATCTTGGAAGCCATCTTTTTTTTTTTTCTTCTTCTTCCATTGTTGTTTATTTGTTGCTGTTGCTGTTGTTTATTGTTGTATAGGACAGAGCGAAATCAGAGGGAAAGACAGAAGGGGGGAGAAAGACACCTGCAGACCTCCTTTACTGCCTGTGAAGCGACACCTTTGCAGGTGAGGAGCCGGGATCCTTGAGCGGGTCCTTGGGCTTTGCTTTATGTGAGATTAACCCGGTGCGCTATTGCCTAGTCTCCTGAAATTCATTTTTAAATCTCACCATTGGCAATGGAAGGATAGAAGAAGTGGCATGTTTCAGAGGGAGTGAAAATAGTTTAATAAAGAATGCTAGGACTCTATGAAGTTAATAAAAAATGGACATAATCTTTTTTTTTTTTTTTTTTGGATCCGGGAAGACAGCACAATGATTCTGCAAAGGACTCTGAGCTTGAAGGTTCAACATTCAGTTCCCAGCATAACCAGAAACCAGCGCCGAGCAGGCGCTGGTCAAAGAAATAAATAAGTAAGCATTTTTAAAATGTTACATTGGAGCCCTTTGAGAATTTTCTGTAAGCGCTCATAGGATGGGCTCCGGGCATGTGGGTGCAAGGTTCTGCTGGTGTCCCCAGTGTACCCCTCCCGCCCCGCGGGGCTGCTCCAAGGGCACCGTGAGCTGTCCAACGTGTCACCACCCTGGGGTTGGGTGGGGGTGCCCGCGTGGCAGGGTGTGCCCAGCGGGTCCAGGCTCCCTCTAGACCGGTCACTCCTTATCCAGCACTGGCAATGGGGGCCGCAGCCCCAGCCTCCCAAGATCCCTGCACACACCCCTTCTGGACCCCGCCCCTCGGATTTCCCTGGAACCCGCCCCCAGCCCCGTCCCCGCCCCCGGCCCCCTCCCCATTGGCCGGCGCTGCCAGGGTGGCTGCGATTGGTGCTCGCCGGCGGCCGCGGGCTTTAAGGAGGGAGGGCGGGAGCTCTGCCCACTGCTCTGTTGCCCAGCTGTCTGTCCAGCCCCGCGCCTAGTGGACCCGACCGTGCGCCCCGCTGTCCTGCCTCACTGTCCTTCCCGCCCCGCTGTCTGTCCGCCCGGCCCCCGTGCCCGTCTGTCCGACCCGCAGTCCACCCGACCCGCGTCCCCAGCCCCGCCGGCGAGCGAGCCTGAGCCCCGGCCAGCATGGTGGCCACGTGTCTGCAGGTGGTGGGCTTCGTGACGAGCCTCCTGGGCTGGATCGGCATCATCGTCACCACAGCCACCAACGACTGGGTGGTCACCTGCGGCTACACCATCCCCACCTGCCGCAAGCTGGACGAGTTGGGCTCCAAGGGGCTGTGGGCCGACTGCGTGATGGCCACCGGGCTGTACCACTGCAAGCCGCTGGTAGACATCCTCATCCTGCCTGGTGAGGTCTGGGGGTGGGGGTCTTGGTGGGGGAGACCCCAGGGCGGGGCAGGAGTGGCTGGTGGATACCCTCTTCCTGCCAGGTGAGGGGCTGGGGGCGGGGCTCAGGGCCAAGATTTACTCCAGGAGCTTCAGGGACTCGGGGCTAGCTGGTTGTGCAGGCAGTCCCAGGCAGCTGGGACTCAAACTTCTTCCCTCCATTCCTTCCATCCTTCCTTCCTTCCTTCCTTCCTTCCTTCCTTCCTTCCTTCCTTCCTTCCCTCTATCTCTTCTTTCCCAACCATCCATTCTCCCTCCCTTCCCTCCCTCTCTCATTCCCTCTCTCTCTCCTTCCCTCCTTTCTTTCTTCCTTCCCTCCTTCCTCCATTTTTTCTTCTCTTTCTTTCTCTTCCTCTCTCCCTCTTTTCCTGCCTTTCTGACAAGACAGACAGATGAAGACGGGGATAAACAGAGCAGAGCTACCCTCCGGCTCTGGCAGTGATAGAGATCAAACCTGGACACTCTGCCACTGCACCACTGCCCTGCCTGTTCTCTTATCTGGCCAAGTCACTTTGAGGAGAGGTGCTAACAAGGACAGGGACCCAAGTGGCTACATCCCCCAAACTGACTCTCTTTGACCCCCAACCCCAGCATGAGCTAGATTCTGCTAGCAGGGGAGAGAAGGAAGGGGGCAGATCTCAGCTCCATCAGCCCTGAGCAGAGTTTGGGATCCTGTGTGACCCAAGTGCTGAAACCTAATTTCTCCAGTGGGGGACTCGGACCTCTGGCCTTGGTGGCACCCCTTTCTTGCTGTAGAAGTGTTTGTGGGGCTCCCTTCAGAGCCCAAGGACACCAGAAGGTGGTGGGGGAGATGTCCAGCCTTCACCCCCACCCCCAAAGGCCCCTGGTCACTGCCCCCCTCACCCCTCTAGGGCACCTGCTTCGACTACTGTTCATCCCTGGAGCAAGTTGGGTGCTTGGGGAGGTTGGCACTGAAAGGCACCCAGATTTTGCTGAAATCCTTTCTGTGCCAGTCGTGTTTATCTCCGACCCCATTTAAAGTTGTCTTAGGTCACCCTGGTCTTTGAGTATGGGCATCTAAAAGTCTGTCCTTTGAGTTTAGATTTCCCGGTCCAGAGGGCACTAAACTGAGTGCTTTCTCCTGGTGGTGGCCTTCTGTTCTGGGGCTGTGGTCGCTCCTGAGCATCTCCACCTGCCATTTTCCCCTAGGTTTCTACTTCTACCAGTCCCCTTTTCCTCCCTGCTGCCCTGCATGGACTCTCCTTCCTGTTCTTCGTGAGCCAGGTCTCAACTCTGTCTCTTGCTTTGCCATCTCCTTCAAGGTGGAGTTAGCTCTGTTCTCTAGGCAGCCTCCGTCCACCATATGCACAGTCCTGGCTGGCCCTGATCTATTTTAGAGTTTCAGAAAGACACCTCAAGGTGCTGGCAACCCCAGTTTAGGACCCCACAGCCCTTTCCTGGTAGATCTGGGTCACCTTCTGAAGTCTAGTGCTCACAAGCTGGGCGACTGGGGACAAGCCACTAACTTCTGCACATTCCAAGTGGATGATAATACTATTAACTATTATTATTATTATCATTATCCAGAGCCCTGCTCAGCTCTGACTAATGGTGGTGCCTGGGATTGAACCTGGGAACTTGGAGCTTCAGGCAGGAGAGTTTATTGGATGTACTCTTTTCCCAGTTCTCTTCTCAGACTGTCTTCCAGGACTGTCTTTGGAATTAAATTAGATTTTTTAAAAAGTAGTATTGGGTCTGAGGAGACAGCATCATGGTTCTGCAAAACACTCCTGCCTGAGGCTTCAAGGTCCCAGGTTCCCCAGCATCACCATCAGCCAGAGCTGAGGAGAGCACTGGTAAAACAAGCAAATAAACTCTTACTTTCCCTTGGAGAAGGAGGAAGTTAAAAATTTTAAAATATTTATTTATTTAGTCCCTTTTGTTGCTCTTGTTGTTTTTTTATTGTTGTAGTTATTATCGGTGTCGTTGTTTTTGGATAGGACAGAGAGAAATGGAGAGAGGAGGAGAGAAGGAGAGACCTGCAGACCTGCTTCACTGCTTGTGAAGCAACTCCCCTGCAGGTGGGGAGACGGGGGCTCGAACTGGGACCCTTATACCAGTCCCTGAGCTTTGTGCCACATGCACTTAACCCACTGCACTACCGCCCGACTCTGGGAAGTTAAATCTTAAAAAGTTATCCCAGGGAGTAAATGTTCCATAAAAAGCAGCCAAACTTTTTTTTTCTCCACCAGTGTTATCCCTGGGGCTCAGTATTTGCATGACTTCACTGCTTCCTGTGGCTTTTTTCCCCCTTTTTTCTTTTTGAGATAGATGATAAGAGCTAGAGAGATAGAGGCAGAAAGAGAGGGGCCACAGCACTGATGTACCAACCATGAAGCTTCCCTTCTGCAGGTGCTTCCATGTGGTGGCCTGGAGCTCGAACCCGGGTCCTTGTGCATGGTAATGTGTGCAATCTCCCAGGTGAGCTGCCTGCCAGCCCCCGCCATACACTTGTGCTAAGAGCTAGTTGAGCTGGTGTGGTATGGGAGTCTTTGGCAGGAGCATAAACATCCAGGCTCCTTTCTCTAAAACCAAGTGTACCCAACACCCAACACCTAGTGCCCTGTTCTCAGAAGGCACTGCCCATTGGGCAACCGGAAGGTGGTAGGGAGGTCCTGCCATGCCTGCTTCCTTCCTTCTTCATACCTTGGCTGAGTGCAAGGACACAGCCCAGCCTCCCTCTTCAGATATCCAGGCATGGCCTGGCACCCATGGATAGGCACCCAGGGTGGGGCTTCGGAGACCCCGGTTCCCAGTGCAGCATCTCAGTGCCAGCCCTGACTCCTGCTTTCTACAGGGCTGCAGGGCTGGCCTCTGTGGGCCTCAGAGACAGCAGGCCCTGACCACAGCTCAGCCTTCATTGTTAAGGAGCCAGAGGCATCTGCGTAAGAGCCTATGTTCTGGCCAAGGCATCTTGCAGGCTCTCTGCTCTGCAGGCTCAGGGCCTTGGAGACTTATGGCTTTGCACTGGGCCTGGCACTCAGGCAGACAGTCAGGAGGCAAAGGCCGGGCTGGACTTATCACCTCTCCTCCCCCAGGCCTTGCTCTCCTTCCCTCCAACACAAAGGGAGAAGAACAAACTCAGCTTTTTGTTTCCAAGGAGGGGAGTGTTTTACTGCGAAACAATGTAGTCAAATCTGTCCTGTTGTGCCCACATCACCTCAGAATCACTTCACAGCAGCACCGTATATTCTAGAATCTTCTTAGTGCATGTGATTGCATGATATTCCTTGGCATTTTACCTGACAGTCCTAGCTTGTGTGTGTGTGTGTGGGGAGCTTCATGAGTGGTGGGGCAGGGCTGCAGGTATCTCTCCCTCTCCCTCTCTCATCTCTTCTCTCCTCCTCTCTATTAAAAACAACAACAACAACAACAACAACAACAAAAGCTGTCTAGAGTGGTGAATTTATTGTGGAGGCACAGCCCCTGCATGAATCTATTTGTAATTTATTGCACATTTGCATAATTGTTTGCGTGGTTCTAGGCTCTGTGTCACCTCCACCCCCACTGTGATGGTCAAGGCAGCCACCTACCTTCTGTAGACTCTGGATGTTGGGGGTTCCCTTAAAGCAATGCTCAGAGATGGGGGGGCTGGATGAGGCTTGACTGTGTGCAGGGACCAGACCCTGTAGGCATAGCACCTGATGGTGACACTGGGAGCAGGCGGGCCTACTTAAGCCTATTGAGGTCATGGGTTATTTTCCATTTGCTTAGTGTAGCCTGTGCACCATTTCAGTGCTCTGGGCCACTCTAATCATGCAGAGAGAAAGAGAGAGAGAGAGAGAGAGAGAGAGAATCTGAATGAGAGGCCACGGTGTCATAGTTTTCTCCACCTTCCATGTGGCAGGGCCTGGAGCTGGACACATGACAAACCAGCATACTGCTCAGTGAACTGTTTTACTGGTTGAGGTTTTGAGTTTGGGTTTAAATCTTTCACAAGGCGATAGAAGAATGGTACAGGGCTCTGGATCCATCAGGCTGGAAGCTTGGACAGTGGTGTGAACCAGGAAGCTCCTATAATGTCCCTCCCACAATCTGTGGACCACCACTGCCCTTTTTCTTTTCTTTTCTTTTCTCTTCTCTTCTCTTCTCTTCTCTTCTCTTCTCTTCTCTTCTCTTCTCTTTTCTTTTCTTTTCTCTTTTTTTTCTTCTTTTTGATGCTGTGTCATTTGAAAGTGGGGGCAGGAGAAACAGCATGATGATTTAGCTAAAGACTTTTTTTTTCCCAGAGCACTACTCAGCTCTGGCTGATGGTGGTGCAGGGGATTGAACCTAGAACTTTGGAGCTTCAGAAATGGGAGTCTCTTTGCCTAAACACTATGCTGCCCCCCCATGCCCCGCCCCACCCCCTACTTCCCATGAAGATAGAGACAAAGGGAAAGGGAGAGAGAGAGAGAGAGAGAGAGAGAGAGAGAGAGAGAGACTACAGCACTAAAGCTTCCTTCATGTCAGTGTGGTGGAGACTGGATTCAGACCCGGGTCTCGCACATGACAAAGCAGCACACTATCCAACTGAGCTAGTTTACTGGATGAATAAGACTCCTTCCTGAGGCTCTGAGGTCCCAGGTTCAGTCTCCAGCACCATCATCAGCCAGAGCTGAGCAGGGCTCCGGTGTGTCTCTCTGAATCTTTCTCTGTGTATCTCCTGTATTAATATTGATGTAAATACAGTACTATTACTATTATTATTGTTACTAGAGCAGAGCATGTGGAGTGACTCCGAGAAATGGGAGGCACATCCTAATCCTGGAGTGGGGTCCCAGGTGGGTCCTGGCCTGGGGTCCCTGAGGCCCCTGAGGCCCCCTAAAGTCTCTGGTGTCCCCCAAGGCCCCCCATAGTCTGCTCTTCTCCATCAGGCTATGTGCTGGCTTGGGGACCCTGGGATCTGAGTCGCTGGGACCTGTGGGGGTCCTACAAGGCCCCCAAAAGTCTGACCCCTCTCTCCCCCAGGCTATGTGCAGGCCTGCCGGGCACTGATGATCGCAGCCTCAGTGCTGGGGCTGCCGGCCATCCTCCTGTTGCTGACGGTGCTGCCCTGCATCCGCATGGGCCAGGAGCCTGGCGTGGCCAAGTACCGCAGGGCTCAGCTGGCCGGCGCGCTGCTCATCCTGCTGGGTAAGGGGGTACAGGGGGGCTGCTCTTCCTGCTGGGGAAGGGGGTGTAGGGGTGCAGGGCCCCATCCTGCTGGGTAAAGCACTTCCACAGCCCTGGGTGTGAAGCAGGAGGGTAGACAGGAAGCTAGGTGACTGCAGAGGGCAGATAGTGGGTAAGAGACAGAGGAAAAGAGAGACAGAGAGAAGGAGAGACACCTGCAGCTCTGCTCCACTGTTCCTGAAGCTTCCCCCCGAAGGCTTGAACCTGGGTCTTTGTGCATGGTAATGTGTGCTCAACGGGTGCATCCCCACTGGAATTCCCCATGCCTGGCCCATAGCAGGCTGAGTGGGAGTTTCTGTACATTGGGCCTCCAAGGATATTTATTGAAAATTTCCCAAGTGACTCTGAGCATGCCTTCTCTGAGCACAAGCGCTTCAGTTACTGCATTAGGAAAGCCAAGGAAAGAGGAGGAGGGCGAGAGGAAAGACAGCCATCCAGGGAAGGTCTGAGCTTTCACTCAACAAGTGCTGCCTGAGCACCTGCGGAGCACTGGGTGCTATACAAGGGGCAGGGGTGAGGGGGTGGGGGTGAGGGTGGAGGTGGAGGTGGCTGGAGCAAAGGCCATTTGCTCTGTGAGACCTGGATGTCTTGGTAGAGACTGGTGTGTGTGCTTCAGACAGAGTGGGGAGACATCACAATGGGTCTGCAAAAGACATTCCTGCCTGAGGCTTAGAGGGCCTAGGTTCAATCCCCAGTAACGCCATTAGCCAGAGAGCTGAGCCGGGCTCTAATCTCTCTCTGTATCTTTTTTTTTCAGTTATTTTAAAAACTTTATTTATTTGATAAAGGCAGAAAGAAATTGAGAGGGAAGGAGGCGATAGATAGGTAGATAGATAAAGAGATAGATAGATAGAAAGACATCCGTGGCCCCGCTTCACCACTGGTGAAGCTTTGCCCTGCAGGTGAGGATGGGGTCTGTGATCCTGGGTTTTTGCACAGGTAACATGTGCTCTCAACTAGGTGTGCCACTGCCCAGCCCCCTCTCTGAATCTATTTCTTGTCTCTCTCTGTCTCTGTGTGTGTGTGTGTGTGTGTGTGTGTGTGTGTGTGTGTGTGTGTGTGTGTGTGTGTATGAAGGAGAGGGAGAAAGGGAGGGAGGGAGGAAGAGGACTGGGAAGATAGCATAATGTTTCTGCAGAAGATTTTCCTGCCTGAGGCTGTGAGGTTCCAGGTTCAATCCCCAGCACCACCATCAGCCAGAGCTCAGCAGTGCTCTAGCAAGAAATAATAATGAAAAATAATTTAAAACACTGACTAAAAAACAAGCAAACACCAGGCCACTGTGGAGATGGCTGGGCTGCCCAGCTGCATCTGCAGGCCCGGGGCTCCAGGTTCCATTTCCAATGCTGCACAGCCCATAATGGTGCCTCACATCCTAGCCTCTCTCTCTTAGGACATTAACTGTTAGACAGATCTCTCAACAAAACTAAAACAGGTACACAGACCCTGCCAGGGTTTCCTCACCCAGATGGGGGCTTTCTGAGCACAGAGGACCTCATGGTGAGTATCAGTGTCTAGGAGAAGATGGCCAGATGATGGTGGGAGGGGTGGACACCTGCCCACGGTGGCTTAGCTTAGCAGCTCAGGGGCCTCTCCTGTGCTTAAATCCCAATAGGAGATGGACATTTTGAAGACCATAGCTCTTGCTGCCAGAGTGGTCTGTTGTATTAGGTGTTCATCTTCAGAGATTCTGGCCTTCCTTCCATGTGCAAGTCACAGAGCACCCATCAGAAAGAGAATACATTAAAAAGCAGATCAGTGCCGGCAAAAAAGCTCACCTGGGTAGTGCGCTGCTTTGCCATGTATGCAAGTGATATTCAAGCCCAGCCCCCACTGCCTTGAAGGATGCATTGGTGCTGTGGGCTCTTTCATTCTCTCTCTCTCTCTGTCAGTATATATCTAGAATTGAAAAAAAAATTTAAAAAGCAAACACCACAACCTGGTAGAAATTAATGATATGATAGCAAAATTCCCAAGGAGAAATTGGTCTTAAAGGGGCTGGGTGGTGGCACACCTGCTTGAGTGCACAATGTACAGAGACCCAGGTTCGAGCCCCCAGTACCCACCTTCAGAGGGAAAGCTTTTTGAGTGGTGAAGCATTGTTGCAGGTGTCTCTCTTGTCTCTCTATCACTCCCTTCCCTCTTCATTTCTGGCTCTCTTTATCCAATAAATAAATAAAGGAAATATAAAGAGAAAACTTAAAAAAGAGAAAGAAAGGAAGGAAGGAAGGAAGGAAGGAAGGAAGGAAGGAAGAGATAAAGAAAAGAAGTTGGTCTTAAAAAGTCCAAAACTCTTGACTTGGTTGGTGGCACAGAGGCTAGAAAGTTGAACTTAAAAAGCATGAGGTTTAAGTCCAATATGTAGCATTGCATGTGTAAGGGTGATAGTCTAGTGTTTTCTCTCTCTCATAAAATTATCTATCATCTATCTATCTATTCATCTATCTATCTATCTATCTATCTATCTATATGTAAACAAATAAACCTTTCACAATAAAACAAATGCCTTAACACAACTGAAGGGTCCACTTGACCATTAATAACAAAAACCACTGAAAAAATAGCAATTGTTTGAGACTTTTTAGTTGAACCAAGTGAAGCTTCTGCTTACCTATCTGGCCTGGGCTGGGATGTGGACAGGGCAGTGAGGGGGCTAGGCAGGGGCAGGGGGTCATGAGCCCAGAGTGAGACAGTCAAACCTACCATTATCATGGTCCCCATCCCTGCCCCAGAGCAGCTTGTGTGTGTCTCTGGGTGGGACAGACAGACCCAGGATGCTGCCCTGGCTCTCACAGCCCTGGGCAGCCAGCTCCAGTCCATGCCCCTGTCCTTCCTTGTGTCCCTGTCTTCCCCTGCCTGCTGCCATTGCCCCTGTTCCTGCCCCTTCTTCTGCCCCTGATTACTGCCCATTGGCCATGGTGGAGGAATGAGCCCTGAAAGTGCCCTTTGTGTGGCTCAGGGTCACTCACTCTGCTGGGAGAAGCTGGTGCTGGGTGTGAACATAGAGGTTGGCACTGGGGGCCAAACCCAGGAAATGTCACAGTTAATCTTGGTGGGGATTCTGGAAGTTGTCTGAGGCTTGATTTTTCTTCTGACCCTGAAATTCCTTATTTTTCTTAAACCTTTTTTTTAAAACTCAGTTAAAGTTTTATTTATTTATAGATAAAGGCAGAAAGAAGTAGGGAGAGAGAGAATGAGAGGGAGGAAGAGACAGAAAGACATGTGCAGTCCTGTTCTGCCACTCAGGAATCTCCCCTGCTGCAGCTGGGGTCTGGGGGCTTAAACCTTAGTCCTTGAACTTGGCAACTGTGTACCTCACTGATTATGCCACCAGCAGCCCCTATTTTTCTGAAACCTTAAGAAATCATGTCCGTCTGTCCTGCAGCAGCCTTATGTTCCCAGAGGTGTAAGTTTAATGACCTGGAGCTCTGGCTTAGTCACAGGGGAGGGGGCCTAATGCTGTTTCATGAGTGGATGAACAGAAGGACAGAAAGACAGATAGGCTTTTGGGTGGCATGGCAGGGGCCTTAGATCTGGGTGGGATCTAATCTGCTGTGGCTTTAGAAGCACCCTTCCCAGCCAAAGGTGCCTTTGTCTCTAGTCCCTTTATAGCTTTCTTTCTTTCTTTCTTTTTTTTTTTTTTTTTAGTATTTTCTTTGGGCTTATTACTGGGTTAAAACATATATACATACATATATACATATCCAACATGCCAATATCCCACCAGCTAACTAAAATCCCCCCTCTCTCTCTATATATATATATGTATATGATTAATGATTTGCATTCAGCATTAAATACAGTTCTTAATACATGTATAAAATTTCTCAGTTTTTTGCAAAACACCCTCAGCCTAGGTCCTCCTCCACCATCATACACTGGGACCTAAAAGACCCCACCACTTCCCACCAAGTCCTTTACTTTGGTGCAATACACCAAACCCAGTCCAAGTTCTACTTTGTGTTTCCCCTTCTGTTCTTATTTTTCAACTTCTGTCCATGAGTGGGATCATCCCATGTTCATCCTCCTCTTTCTGGCTTATCTCACTTAACATGATTCCTTCAAGCTCCATCTAAGCTGAGGTGAAGAAGGTGACTTCATTCTTTATAGCTGAGTAGTATATTTACCACAAATTTCTCGGCCACTCATCTGTTGTTGGGCACCTGGGTTGCTTCCAGTTTTGGCTATTACAAATTGGGCTGCTATGAACATAGAGATAGATCTTTTTGGATGGGTGTGCTTGGTTCCTTAGGATATATCCCCAGGAGAGAGAATGCTGGGACATAGGGTCTAGCCTTCTGAGAGTTCCCCAGACTGCTCTACTTTATCTTATCTCAGAAGTCCCACCAGCCCTGAGTCTGGGATGCTTCTTCAGTGTCCCTGAGCCTCCTGATAAGATGGGAACAATCACTTCCCTCTGAGGTGAGAGAGAACAGAGGGATGACGTGCAAACAAGCCACTGAGTGGGGATCTTAGACTGAGCTCCACGGAGTGTTAGTGAGGAGGGTCAGTGACCAGCTTATATCCTGGTCTGGTGCAAATACTGTCACCCCCTCCTCCATTTTTTATTTGACAGGACAGAGGGACATTGAGAGGGGAAGGGGAAGTAGAGAGACAGAGAGAAAGAGAGACACCTGCAGTCCTGCTTCACCAGCTCATGAAGCTTCCCCCTACAGGTAAGAACTGGGGACTCAAACACAGGTCCTTGTGCATGATAATGTATGCACTTAACCTGGTAATCTACCACTGCCCCGCCCCCAAATGCTGTCTTTGTAGAAATCAGAATGTAGAAATTATTGGAGGTTAATTTTTGCTTATCCCATTATATGTATTTGATTTTTTTATTTATTAGTGATAGAAGGAGTGAGAACCAGAGCCTCATTCTAGCACGTGTGATGCAGGGGAACCAAGCTTAGGACCTCAAGTTGGGGTCCAAGACTTCATTCACTGTGCCACCTCCTGGGACGCTATTTCATTTAAAAGGCCTGATTAAGCTATCCAGCTGGAAACCCTATTGTTCATTATTGATTCTGCTTAGTTCTCCTTCTGCTACTAATTAGAAAGGACCTAGTATGGTTGTTTCTTTTCTTTTCTTTTCTTTTCTTTTTTTAATTTTTTATTTATAAAAAGGAAACATTGACTAAACCATAGGATAAGAGGAGTACAACTGCACACAATTTTCACCACTAGAACTCTGTATCCCATCCCCTCCCCTGATGGCTTTCCTATTCTTTATTCCCCTGGGAGTATGGACCTAAGGTCATTGTGGGATGCAGAAGGTTGAAGGTCTGGCTTCTGTAATTGCTTCCCTGCTGAACATGGGTGTTGACAGGTTGATCCATACTCCCAGAATATGGCTGTTTCTTAGGGAGATATGATAGAGAATGGACTTCATAAGGATTCCAATTCCTTTTGTTATTTAAAAAAAACGTATCCCAGTAGAATTGGACTTTTAGTGGTGAACTTCATGTACTATATACAGACAATGATTTTCCCCCTTCTTTTTTCTTCCTTATTTGATAGGACAGAGAGAAATTAAGGGGGAAAGAGGAAAGAGAGAGGGAGAGAGAGAGAAAGAGAGAGAGAGAGAGAGAGAGAGAGAGATCTGCAGCACTGCTTCACCGTTCATGAAGCTTCCCCCCTACAGGTGGGAACTGGGAACTTGAACCTGGGTTCCTGTGCTTGGTACTGTGTGTACTCAACCAGGTGCACTACCACCCAGCCCCTAATGTTTTATATATATATATGAAAGAGAGAGAGAAAGGAAAGAAAGAAAGAAAGGAGGAAGGGAGGAGGGGAGACAAGGAGGGAAGGAAGAAGAGGGGTTCTACAGAAGACTTTTTTTCCTGAGGCTCTGAGGTCCCAGGTTCATACCCCAGCACCACTATCAGCCAGAGATGAGCAGTGCTCTGGTGATTAAAAAAAAATTATCTAATTGACATGTGGTTGCCTTTTAAAGATGGTATTTTATTTTATTTTATTTTTTAAAGATAATGATGTGTGTGCAACAGAAGTAAAGGGAAAATTACTGAAAGCAGGCCAAGAAGCTTGTGGACTGTAATCATCCACTAAATATTTGCCAAAAGTCAGTTGCATATGTGAGGGAGTGTGTCCCCTGGCAGTTTGTCTCCTTTAGTCAAAATTTTGGAGACTGCAATGGAGTCCTGGTGCAGGGTGGTGAAAAAGAAACTAAGCTGAGGTGAGAGTGTCTTGCAGATACTTGTCACAGGGAGATAGGAAATTGTACCCATGTGTCAGCACCTGCACTGTAAACCATTAACCTCCAACACAGTAAAAACAAAACAGAAAAAACCCTGAAAATGACACATGAAAGAAGACAAGTGAAGTACCTTCTAGTTTAAATGATAAGACAGCAAACAAATATAACCCCAACTATCTATCAGAAATCCATTGTAGCCTTTAGTTAATTGTTCTCTTTGTGGAAAATTAAAGTTAGTGACTTTTCAGGCTGTGACAATAGCCTTCATTATAGAAGGCGATACTCATTATACTGTAAGATGTCAAACAGAGGGTGACTAAAATTTTTTTAATTTGGAAAAATTTCCAAACATACACAAGATAGCAAGAAGAGTACAGTGAACACTACCCACCAAAACTCATTCTCAATAATGGTCAACTTAGTTATACTCTGATATATCCACACACTTCTTGTTTTTTAGTTCCCAGATTTTCTTTTTAAAATGTTTTCAAAGATCTATGTATTTTCATGAGACAAACTAGAGCATTACTCAGTTCTGGCTTATGGTGGTATTGGGGATGGAACCTGGGACCTGCAGGGCCCCAGGCAGGGAAGTCTGGAGAGCTATCTTGGGCTGTCTCCCTGGCCCCAGTTTTTCTGTTTTCAAAAAAACTTCAGAAGTGCTATCATGAAAGTCTTCACCTACCATTGTTAAATCAGAATAGCTGAAGTGATTTTTAAATAAAACTAGTGCTTTCTGCCAAAAGTGATGGTTTTAGTAACCACTAAAAGTGCCACTAAAAGTAACAAAGTCTATAAGACAGAGGTGCTCACTTGAGGAGTAAAGAAATATCAGGGCTTAGTGTTTTGTTTTGTTTTTTTAATTGTCTTAAGTCTAAAGAGACAAAGGTCTATCTCTCCTTGACACCCCACCCCTGTTGTTGCCCTCAAGGTCAAACACACCTGCACCAATTTCTATTTCTCCTCATGATGTCAGTCTAACTCCACGTGCCACTACATGCCACCTTCTCCACACGCTAAAGGTTATAACCACATTTTACTGCTCTAAAGTGGCTTTTCTAAATACTTTGCCTACATCAAAACTATTGTTTACTTTGAGTTATGTAGGATGCGGCCTGTCTATCTACCCTCTAAAGAGCACTTTGTGTTACATTATCTGAAACTTAACAAAAGAAGCAAACAAGCACATTCTGTGAAAAGCAAGAGATTCTAATCGTGAAAGGACCAGATTCAAATTCTTCATAATCCAATCTACTCAGTAATGCTTTCTTCTCCCATTTATTTTCTCTGAAAGAGAGAGACTGAGAGAGGTGGAAGGGGGAGGAAGAGAGAGGGATGGAGGGAGAGAGAGAATCTGAACACTGTTTAACTTTGGCATAAGATAATGCTGAGGACTGAACCTGCATCCTCTGAGTTTCAAGCCTGCACATTCATACACCCACAAACTTAATTATCTCCATGGTGTCTCTACACTCCCCTCACCACCCCTCTCTCTTAGTTAAGACCATTTCTAGTTTCTCTTTCTACTCCTGCCGCTTCCCTACTGCCCATGGCAAATTCTTTCTCCTGTTCAATAAACTATCATATCCTCTGAAAGTGGAAGGGGAGAAAAATCCATGTGTTAAACTCTCTTGTTCTGTTTATGGATGCTTAATTTAAAAATAGCTTTTGATGACGTACAAGAAAATCAGTGAACGGGTTCCCTTTGTCTTCAGTTTTCTTTATAGGTAATTGACTTTTTAAGAAAAACATTTTTTCCCCCATATGATGAAAAACCCCACAACAAATTATCTTTCTGTGTCTGTAAATAGAAATCTAACAGGTCTTCTATGTCTTTCTGAAATCTCTAGTTTGTTGCTAGTTGTGTTTATGCTTCATAGTTTTCAGTTAAGCAGTAATCTGACTTGAATTTTTATTTTTACTGATTGAAACATGTTCCATGTCCCCCTTTAAACCATTCCTATAATCTTGAGTTTCCAAACATGCTTTCTCAGGGTTCATTGGAAGGGCAGAGCATGGCAGTGAACCTTGTCTTACTCTCCTGCTGTGTGGGGGCCTGTCATCTGCTTGTGGTTTAGATGTGGTTCATCTTTGGGAGACACAGTACTTCTACGAAGCATTCACTTATCTGCTAAGAAATCAGAGCCTGCTGGCCCTCATGTGCCCTACTTTGCCTGGATTATAAAAGAAGGAGATCTGGGCGGGGGAGGCCGTACAGCGATTCTGCAAAAGACTTTCATTGTAAGGCTCTGAGGTCCCAGGTTCAATCCCCAGCACTATTATCAGCCACAGCTGAGCAGGGCTCTGGCAAAAACAGAATCCAAAACATACCATCACCACCAACAAAAGGAAGGAAATCTTAATTAGTTAACGCGCATGTTTGAAACTTGAAGGATGCTGACATCATACTCAGGCTTTACGATTTTGGAAAAGAGTGTTGGTGTGTATCAAGTGGAAAGCAGGCTTGAAATGAGACCACCTTTCACACATCTATCCGTTTGATCATCTTTCTGTCCATCCATCTACTACCTGGACTGCAGGTTGATATTGTAGGTTGACTGTTGAACTGTCTGGATCTTTTTCTGATTTTCCTTTTCCTAGTGTATTCTGTTCCAACGAAAATTAACAAAGTCTCTCAAATATTTGAAACCAAGAGTGAGAGCTATATTTGGAGTATTGAGCCTGATTCATTCTTTGTGTGGAGAAAACCTTGTTTTCTTACTTTGTTTACAGAAAGGGAGAAGGATTAAAATACACAAGGGGCCTCTTTTTAAAAAAATTTATTTATAAAATGGAAGATCATAGGATAAGAGGGGTATAGTTCCACACAGTTCTCACCACTAAAACTCTGTATCACATCCCCTCCCTTGAAAGCTTTCCTATTTTTTATCCTTCTGGGAGCATGGACCCGGGATCTTTATGGGTGCAGAAGGTGGAAGGTCTGGCTTCTGTAATTGCTTCCTTGCTCAACATGCGTGCTGGCAGGTTGATCCATACTCCCAGCCTGTCTCTCTATTTCCCCAGTGTTGCAGGGCTCTGGGGAGGCGGGGCTCCAGGACACACTGGTGAGGTTGTCTGACTAGAGGCCATTTCTTATCAGAGACCCTAAACCCTAGACCACATCTGCAACTCAGGTTCCCTGAAATGTGAGGGAAGGCCTGAGTGTGTGCATGTGTGTGCTGTTTCTCTAAACACAGAGTAGGTGAAGCTGTAAAAATTTGATTTGAACCATAGGCTGTTTTGAAACCAGTTTGTTGTTTATAGGGAATATCATTTGGTTTGCCTCAAATCAGTTGCTTGGGAATCGACATGTTTTCCTGAGCAACTCAACTTTTTATTTCTGCCCTGTCCTCCAGACCAGGCTGTATGTTTTGTTATGTCTTTGCCAAGATGCTGCTTTTGCCCACAGCAGATGCATTCTCATCTTGGGGCTTGGGCTGTGTGCTAGGTTATGTACTGAGACAGAGCACCTACTGCAGTTCCCTCTGACTGGAACACTCTTGAGGTTTTACTGTCTCTTATCCTAACAGAAACTGTCTTTTCTCTGAGTTTTGCCTTGGCTGTGACTGTGAAAATAGCCAAGCAGTTTTGCAAAAGTGTCAGCTCTGAAATCATGGCCAGAAGAAGAGAAAGGGGAGGGAAAAACAAAACAAACAAACAAAAAAAAACAATAACAATGAAAACACTGTTTCCCTGTACCTCCGGTGTTCAACAGCCTGAGCTGGAAAGAGAGGATTCAGTTAGCAATGTGGTTGAGCATTCTATTCTCAGAATAGAAAAACATCTTTCCCTGCTATCGTATGTAGAGGTATTGCAGAAGCTGCCTGGTTTTACTTTTATATTTTTTTCTTTTCTGCTCAGTCTGGCTTATGGTAGTGCTAGGGATTGAACCTGGGACCTCTGAGGTTCAGGCAGGAGAATTTTTTTTGCATAACCATTATGCATGCCCCCTCCCTGCAACTGACTTGTTCTTAAAGAAAAAAAACGAATCCATTGACATATAGACTTCATTTTCTTGGATAATCTACACTAATATAATTCACACCTAGTAGAGCAGGTTTAGGCTGTTTGGAGTTACTTTGAGCAATTTGAAAATTCAAAAAAAGAAAATTCATTTCTTTCCCTCTTCCCCCTCACCTTTTCTTCTGACTTGACTTTTCCTACTGTATTATATTGCAACAAAATTAAAAATAAATCCCTTCTGCAACGATCATTTTCAGTAAAAGAAAAAATTTTAAATGGAAAAAAATCCTTAAAACTTGAAATTAAGACTAGTGATTAAGATTTAAAAAATCGATTCTAGAACCCACATGTCTTGTACCTTCAGTACTCACCACAGAAAGGCCCTGGCTCTAGCTGCCTCAGGCCTTTGACTGTGAAGTGACCATCCTGAGTGGGGAATTGAGAAGGGCACCAACTTTTCTGTCATTTCCAAGCAGCCCGGTCATTCCAGTCATTCCACTAGGATAGACTGAAGATACTATACACATATGCTGGGCACTTACTATGTGCTTGGTCTCAAGCTAAATACTCACTTTGCAAATAGAAGTAAGACAGGGTCCAAAGACTTGCACTGGGAAATAGTTGTGTTAAAGCAATAATGGTAAGTTTAGACCAGATAAGTCACAGCAGAATTATGAGTATCAATAGCAGGAAGTCAAGGTAAATAAGATCAACATTATTTGGACATAAGTGACATGTCTATAGTTTAACTTTGGAGCTCTTTTGGGTCTGCCACGTGTTGAAAACAAGGCACTCACAGTTTTCTTTGAAGACTTATTTATATTTATGTTTATTTTATTTATATTTATTTTTATTGAGAAAGTGAAGGAAGAGGAGGAGGAAAAGGAGCAGAGGAGAGAGAGATAAAGAGACAGACAGAGCATCACTCTCATACATGCGATGCTGGGGATTAAACTCAGAACACCTTGTTTGAGAGTTCAACGCTTTATCCACTGTGTTACCTCCTGGGATATGGAACACACAGTTGGATGCAAGTTTTTGATCAGCTTGGCAGAGATTTGGGCTCAGTTTTGGGAGTCTGTGGTGGGATGCCAGGTGTGTGTGTGTGTGTCTGTGTGTGTGTGTGTGTGTGTGTATGAGAGAGAGATCCAGGTGTGTGTATGTGATCCGGATGTGTGTGTGCAGGTGTCTCTGATGCAGGTGTCTCTGGTGCAGGTGTGTGTGTCTGTGTGTGTGTGTGTGTGTGTATGAGAGAGAGAGAGATCCAGGTGTGTGTATGTGATCCGGATGTGTGTGTGCAGGTGTCTCTGGTGCAGGTGTGTGTGTCTGTGTGTGTGTGTGCATGTGCGCACACATGCCTGTGCGCAGGTGTTTGTGACCAGGTATGTGTGGTGCCGGGTGCATGTGTGTGAGGTGCAAGAGTGTGAGATTCAGGTGTGTGTAGTGCCAGATGTGTGTGTGAGGACCAGGTGTGTGTGTGTGGTGCCAGGAGTCAGGTGCGTGTGAGGAGCAGGTGTGCCGTGTTGCTTATCCATGACTGGCCTTTCTGTCCTGCAGCCCTGTGTGCCGTGGTGGCCACCATCTGGTTCCCAGTGTGCGCCCACCGTGAGACTACCGTGGTAAGCTTCGGCTACTCGCTGTACGCGGGCTGGATCGGTGCAGTGCTGTGCCTGGTGGGTGGCTGCGTGGTGGCCTGCTGCTCCGGGGATGCCCAGGCCTTCGGGGACAGTCGCTTCTACTACGCCTCTGGCTCCAGCTCACCCACGCATGCCAAGAGCGCCCACGTCTGAGGCCGGACACCTGTGGGTACTCGGACATAGCACCCAGCAGTCTCAAGAGAAGACTTCTCTCCTGCAGGCCCCATACTTTAGCTCAGAGCATTTCATGCTCTCTCCTGGTCCTGCCCTCTCTGGCCTTTTTCCCCTCAGGCATTCCTGCATTACTCACTAAAACATGCACACGTACCCATCTGCTTCTGTCTCTGAAATCCAGACATCTGGCCCACATTGTTGAGCTGGGTGTTGGGGAGACAGAGGCCCTCCCCACCTCTTCCAGGGTGAGGCAGCCTGCTTCCCCAGGCCTTGACCTGCCCTCTCCCCCACCCCAGAGTCCTCAGTTATAAGCAGTAGAGACACGTGCAACTGGGGACACGGGGTAGGGAGGTAGGGAAATCTGAAGCTACCTTGCCTGGGGAAGCTTCCCTTTTTGTAAGTCTAGGGCCAGGGCTGGGGGTATTTTTCAGTTTGGGGTTTTGCATTGCTCTGTACATATTTTTTTTTCCAAGATGGATCGTTTTTATAACCACAGTTTTCCTGACTTTCTCGATTCATCAGCATAAAGGAAATGAACCAACTAGATTTTAACTTACCACTAAAAAGCAATCCAAGTGGGTGTCATTCTGACATGTCGCAAGACCCTTTCAATGGCCAGGTTTGTAGGATATAGTTTTTAATCTGATTTTGCATATGGCTTCCATTTAACATGTTTTTAAACACTTCCTTCCCTGCCTGGGTTTTCATCCTGCCAGCCCTCTGGCAGGGATGTTCATTAACCTAACTTGTGCTGTTCAACTTGGCTTTTACGGGTGTAAACACTGATCAGTATCTGAGACCCCAAACTCTCCAAACAATGATGGTGCATTTCATTCTCTAAGTGAAATCTGTGCAATAAAAATAACAGACTGTCTGCAAAATTGGCCTGTCATGTTGTCGTCTACCCAGAGATATCACCTTTTTATTCTACTTTATTTTTTGTCGCCAGGGTTATTATTGGGGTTAGGTGCTGGTACTATGAATCCACTGCTCCTGGCGGCCATTTTTTTTTCCATTTTATTGGCTAGGACAGAGAGAAATTGAGAGAGGAGAGGGAGATAGAGAGGGAGAAAGACAGATACCTGAAAACCTGCTTTGTGGCTTTGAAATGATGAAGGTAGAGAGGAGGGGCTTGAACCTGGATTCTTGCATGGATCTTTGCGCTTAGCGCTATGTGAGCTTAACTGGGTGCAGCACTGCCTGAACCCTCACCTATTTCTTTTTTAAAAGTGATTTGTTACTCTCTGCTTATAATTTACAGAGAACCTAATCCAAGAACAAGCCATTCTGCAGTGCCCTGAAATATTACAAGTTAACGTTTTAGCTTGTATTGTGGCAGTAACGTTTCTCTTGTGTGCTGTCTAGGCTATATATATAGTTAATAGTGATGTTGGTCTGGGGGAAAAAAACACAAGTATTACTCTCTGGCAAATGTCATGCCAGGAATTGAACTCAGGACCTCATGCTGCAGACCCAGTGCTTTATCCACTGTCCAATTTCCCGGGCCAGTCTTTAGGCTTATTGAACAGAGTGAATTGATGGCATTTTAAAGTCATTTGTGAAAGGATAGCTGTCAGAAGCCCAGTGCCAAGTGCTTCACAATTAATGCCCTTCATCCTCTTTTGAGCACTTAGTAGAAGTATTGGTGGGGTGTAAAGGAACTATAAAGCAAATCCATTTCATTCGAGGCTGAAGTAAGACTATCTCAGCCCAATATGCTCTAATATGTACCTGTGGTTATTTGGAAATTTTGGACAAAGGCAAACACACTGAATTGGCTTTTTGTTTACTTTTGATTCCAGAAATAGAACTACTCTAAAAGAAAAAAGACACAGATGATCATCTGTTTTTGGTAGTATTCTTCCAAAGCGATTAACTGGTAGGATAATAATTGGCAAACATTTCCTCTGGAAAGATCCCTCTGGGAGACTCACTTTGTATTTGCTTTAGGAGATGACAAGCTGGTGGAAAGTTTGTGCATCACTGCTGTGGAAATCACTTCTACTTAAGTTACTGACAAAGAGATTACTTTCGTGTTGACCAAAACATTTGCTCAGTCTTGACACAGTCTTTTTAGGGATACAGGCTGTGGGATCATAATGGTGTGGGTGGGATGGGAGGAGGGCTTCTCTGCCTCATAAAAATCTCATCAGGATGAGAACATGAATAGAACAAAAAGTTTGTTGGGGGTAGACAAATGAGGCCAAGTCCCTCCTGTCTCCTCTCCTCCAAACCTCCACTGGCTTGAGCCTGAGGGATCACATTAGCCTTTTCTTGTGGGCACATATGATCGCTCACACAGGTTGCATTCTTCCTCATCCACCCTCAAGTCATTTTATTGGGGGGGACTAGTGGTTTACAACATAGCTGTAGGCGCATGGGTGTAATTTCTCATCTCCCTGTGGCAGGTGTCAGTAGAACACACTCAGCCCCACTTAAGATCATTTCCCACCATCTTATGTGGAGGGGGTCCACCATCTGAACCTCACTTTTCCCTGTAGCAGGACCCCACATTCTTCCCAGCTGAAGAATCTCACTCTGGTGGTTCTGGTGGTTAGATTTCATCAGCAACTGAGGGAGAAGACAGGAAAGCTGTTCCTCTATAATAGCCTTTTCAAATAGAAATAATGCTCTAGGAACCATATTAAGCATGAGCAATTAAATTTTTTTCCCTTTTTTTGCCATCAGGGTTATTGCTGGGGCTTAGTGTCTGCATGGCACCACCATTTCCAGTGGCGGTTTTTCCCCTTCTTTTTTCATTCTCTCTGAAAAGACAGCTGCAGTACTACTCTACTGCTCATGAAGCTTCTCCCCTGCAGGTGGGGACTGGGTTCCTTTGCATATGGTCTTGTGTGGTAAAATACCACCTTACCCCATGGAATTAATTTCAATGTACTTAATTTGAGATAGCTGAGGCACAGCTGTCCCTTGGCATTGGGGGAGGCCATTTCTGAGACTCCCAGGCCCTCAATGTCCCATGGAGGGAAGCTGGTGCTGTGTTACTCCAGGCATCTCCTCCATTCCCCTGTATTCCATTCTCCAGCCTGTTTTGAGGGTGCACTCGGTGGGTCTTTGGTCTGAATGAAACAACGCAGCTTCTGCTGTCCAAGAACTCAACGAAAAGCAAATCCCAGAAAGAATGTTTCCAGACAGTCTCTGAGTGCAGGGACGCTGTGGCAATGCTGGCAGCGAGAAAGAAGACTGTGTGCCGGAGAAGACAAGTCCTGCATTTGTGCCCAGTTGCTGGTTTGGGGCAACAATGGAACAGGCTGTGGCTGTCTTTCCCTGCGGGTTCTTCTTGGCTTGTTCGGTGGAGCCCTGCCCGTCGTGCTTCTCTGTACAATGTCCACAATGTCAGAGCTCCCGTCTCAGATGCTTGGCAAGACACCCCTGCCCATGACCTCACATGAGGAGGACAGGAAGGCTACTGTGGCCTGGCCTGGGGACAGGCCACCGCTGTCAGTGCTGCCATTGAGTTTTCCCCACAAAAGAGGGTGTGACAGCCAGATGTGCCACCGGGGGAGACTGAGGCAGGATTGTAGGGCAGCACTGGCACATGTTGCCTGTGGCATGAAGGGTGGTTCTTGGGGGGTGACGGGCACTTTCTCTCCCTCAAGCGGGGCCCTTGGGCAGTCTTTGTGGCCTGGGTGCAGGGGCTGGAGATGCAGGGGCTTGTCTCTATAGCAATAGGAGGGCCAGTGAGGTAATGCAGTGTCCAGCTGCCTACATGGCTGTGGGAGGTGAGACTTGCTCAGGCTGAACACCAGCAACCCCCCCCCCCAACTTAATCTACTCACGTGTAAGCAGGACTCACCTGCTGGGTTGTGGACATCCAGGTTGCCGGAGTGTGTGTGCTTGGCGGGGGGTTGGGGGGGTGGTTCTTGTCACAGTACAGATTTTGACCCAGCAAGCCTGCATTGCTGACTCACTCTCCGGGGAAGCTTAGACTCACACCTGGAGGGACAGGTGTACTTATCCCAGGACATGCAAACGCCAGAACAACACAAATTCCAGTCACCCACAATTTTATCAATGAAGTGACTTCTGATGCATTTGTGGTCATCACTGTATTTTAAAAACAAAAGCCTCTAAACAAGCTTCGGAGTTTTGTCACCTGCTTTTTAAAAAGTCAACACAGAAGGGGCTTCGCAGTGGCACACCTGGTAGAGCACACACATTACCGTGTGCAAGGACCCGGGTTCAAGCGCTCATTCACCACCTATAGGGAGGAAGCACAGTGAGTGGTGAAACAGGGCTGCAGACTTCTCTCTGTCTCCTTCTCTACCTCCCTCTTCCCTCTCAACTTGTTTATGTCTCTATAAAAAGACAAAAAATAAAAATAAACGAGCATGGAGAGAACATCAATTTATGTTTTTCTAAACTGATGTTTCTTTTGCGTGTAGCAGTTTCATGTGGATTTTTTATTGACGCAGCGTTGTGTGGTGCCTGTGTCAGGTGGACATCAATAACACTCAGCCCCCACACACCCCCACATCCAGTCCCCACAGAACAGCCCACTTGGCCTTCACTTCCCAGAATCCCCTTTGTTCTGGGATATCTCCTCCCCTCCCCCTTTTCTTTCTGGTAGCTGCTCGTTGATCTTAGAGTTTAAATGTCTATTTTTTTTTATCGTTAGTTTGCCTGTTAGTTTTCTCTGTTCACCACATACAAGGGAGATGGTATGGTGTTTGTCTTTCTCCTTCTCCTTTTTCCAAGAAGCACAATACCCTCTGTGTCCTCGGTGCTGTTAGCAATAGCAGGGTTTCATCTCTTTAGAAACAGCTGAATAGTATATCACTGTGTGTATATACTAGGTCTTTTTTCTCTATTTGTCAGTTGCTGGGTAAAGCAAGAGCCATAACATTTGCATAACCTTCCATTGTTTGGGCTTATCATCATTTACTCACAAATACAATCGTGTCCCTGTTCTGATTTCTTTCAAGTAACCTCATCACGAACATTTAATTTTTTTAAAATTTTTATTTACAAAATGGAAATATTGACAAGACCATAGGGTAAGAGGGTACATTTCCACACAATTCCCACCACCAGAAATCCATATCCCCTCCCCTCCCTTGATAGCTTATCTACTTTTTTATCCCTCTGGGAGTATGGATCCAGGATCACTATGGGGTGAGAAGGTGGAAGGTCTGGCTTCTGTAATTGCTTCCCTGCTGAACATGGGCATTGGCTGTCTTTCCCTTTCTGTCCTTGCAGGAGTGGGAGGAGGTGCTGGGTGAGGCTGGCACCCACTGGACCTCTGGCTGGCTCAGTCTGGCTGACCCTGAGATCCTGCAACTTGTCTCTGTTTGCTGGCCATGTCTGCCAAAAATGTTGGCACAGGGGTAGGGTTCCATCCTGGGACTGTTGTCTTCAAAGCAAATATTCTGAGAAAAGGGTTGTTCATTCACAGCCCATTGGAAAATCATGAAAACTCAAGCTGTGAGAGCTACTGAGTCTTTGTATCTCTGGAAGGAGAAAATGTAGACTCAGATTTCCCACTGCTCTGCTAATGGGTTTGTGAGGAAATAGGGAGCTTCCAGCAAAGACAGCTGAAGGGAGCACAGGCTTGAGAGGCTTTACAGCCCCTTCTGACAGCAGTGATCACAGTCTTTGTGTGAAAAGTCAACTCCTGGCATAGAGAAAAATAGCTCACATAAATATAGCACTGCTTTGCTACATGTGACCCAGGTTCAATCCTGGCCCCCATAGCAATGAAGGACGCTTTGGTGCTACCCCCCCCCCCCGTGTGTGTGTGTGTGTGTGTGTGTGTGTGTGTGTGTGTGTGTGTGTGTGTCTCCTTCCTTCTCTGCTTGTCTTTACTTAAACAACTAGTTGAGGGGGCTGACAAGTTGTGGACCCAGTTAAGCGTACATAGCACTATGTGCAAGGACCCAGGATCAAGCTTCTGGCTTCCCACTTGCAACAGGAACACTTTACAAGTGGTAAAGCAGGTCTTCAGGTGTGTTTTTCTCTCCCTCTCTATCTTCCTCTCCCTTCTCAATTTCTCTCTGTCCTATCCAATAAAATGGAAAAAAGGAAGGAAATAAAGGAATGACTGGCTTGTGATTCCAGAGTTTCTTTTTAAAAAATTTTTATTTATAAAAAGGAAACACTGACAGAAACCATAGGATAAGAGGGGTACAACTCCACACAATGCCCACCATCAGAACTCTGTATCTCATTCCTCTGGGAGTATGGACCCAGGGTCATTTTGGGGTGCAGGAGGTGGGAGGTCTGGCTTCTGTAATTGCTTCCCTGCTGAGGAGAGCAGTGGACACTGTTTAGAAATAGCACTTCCTTTGCAAGCTGGATGCCAGAGTGAGTGGGTACAGTCCCTGTCAACAGAGAAACCACTGGACTGGAACCCTTCATAACAGCAGTCACTCAGGAAGGTCTGCTTAAGAACACAATACTGAGGACTGCCAAGAACCCCTGCTTGAAATGAGCCAGTTTTAGCTTAAAGCTTGGAAATGAAACAGGAGAGAAAGGTCGCTTAGAAGGTCTCTCTGGGTCACTGCCAACCATGCACAACCTGGGAAGGGAGAGGGAAACCTGGATTTTGTTTTACAAAGACCATAAATAGGCATTTGGCTACAGATCGGAAAAGAAAGAGAGCCTGGGTTCTGATCGCTTAACCAGTATGTTGCTGCTGAGCCCAAGGCAGGTGAGAAGAGCCAAGACTTGGGGGGCACCACAGACTCCCTCCCTGCATCCCTGCATCCACTTCCTTTGGAATGCGGTTCTGATGGAGTGATAAGAACAAAAAAGAGCTAAGCTTTGTTTTAGGTGGGGCAGCTCCCTGCTCCTAGTGGAGAGGGGACTAAATCCTTTGTACACTATTAGAGGGCCTTTCCCCAAACCCAGTTTTCCCCCCTCTACAAACCTTCATTTAATTACCTGATAGAGCATTATTGTCTATAGAGGCATCTCAACCCTTCTCAACCCCATTTATGCTTCAGCTGGCACTGTCCCTTAGAGCTAACAAGTTCCATATATTTGCCACCCATAGCTAAATATTTTTCCCCTTCCTTCCTCCCTCCCTCCCTCCCTCCCTCCCTCCCTTCCTTCCTTCCTTCCTTCCTTCCTTCCTTCCTTCCTTCCTTCCTTCCCTCCTGTCTTCTCTCTCCTTTCTTTCCTCCCTTCTTTCTCACTTTCTTTTCTTTCTTTCTCTCTCTCTCTCTCTTTCTTTCTTTCTTTCCATCACTTTATTGAAGGTGGTGGTTAGTGGCTTATACTACAGTTGTTGACATTTGAGTATAACTGCTTATCTCCCTGTAACAGGTATCTGAAAAACACTCTTATCCAACTTATGCTCCTTTCCACCATCCTACAGTAGGACCCCAGAGTCCTCACTGTCTTCTCCTTCCCTCTACTCCCCCAGAGTCCTTTGCTTTGGTGCTAAACACCCCATCCCACCCCAACTCCACCTTATGTTTTCCCTTTCTGCCCTTGCTTGTTTAGGTCCACCTGTGTGTGAGGTCATCAGGTACCTGCCCTTCTCTTTCTGGTAAACCTCACTCACTCAACATGGCTCCTTTAAGATCCATCCTTGATTTTCACCTTGCCTCTCTGGAGATGCTTGCGTGATGCCGTCAGTAGTTCATCTGGTGGCTATTAAGTCTATTGTCTCACCTTGGCTGAATGGACTGTGCTCAGCACCTTTTAGAGGGCAGGGTTTTATTGAAGTTGAGGGATGAACACTCACCAGCTACCGAGATGTGGGCTCAGTGAGAAGTGAGTTGGCTTCAGAGACACCCACCATTTGGTCTGTTAAATGGAAGCAGAGACTCTGGAAGATTTGTGAAACAAACAGTACCTATTACAGTCTCCCTTTCAGAGATGAAGTGACTGTGTAAATGGTCAAAATGCCTACAGGTTCTCATGACACTGTTCTCACTGGCTGGGCGTTTTGCAGTGACATAGGAGAATACCATCATGTTTGTGAATTCAGACTATCCCGTTCTCTGAAAAGATGGGAAAATGAACCTTTGTTTGGTCAAGCGGATTTATGTGATACTTTGGTCCTGAGAGTCTACCAGAAAACACCACTACATTTTAGTCTGTAACTCCTCTTTAGTGCATTTTCTTAGCTGGATATACAACTCCACATAATCTTTCAGCCAGTGGTGTAGACAGTTTAACTTTATTGACAAAACACTTTAGAAAGGTTTCCTTTCCTTTGTGGTCAAATCATAACCAACCGGAAAGGTGTTATTATCTTTTTTTTCTTTCTTTTGAGTCCTCACAGGACTCTACTGTTCTCTACAATGGCTGCACCAGAGTGCATTCCCACCAACTGTGGAGCAGAGCTGTCTTTCTCCACATTCTTGCCAACACTTGTCATCTCCTGTTTTGCTTCATTGACGTGTGTCCCTCAGTGTAGCTCTGAGGGATGAGGGGAGATAGCATAATGGTTATACAAAGAGATTCTCATGCCCAAGGGTTCAAAGCCCCAGGTTCAGTCCCCCTGTACCATGATAAGACAAAGCTGATCAGTGCTCTAGTTAAAATACAAGTAGTTGTAACTCTGAGCAAAGTTGTGGCATAATTAGGGCAGGCTGGTCTTGAACCCACAACCTTTTCCTCCGGCATACCTTCCCCTTGGGAAGCCCCTAGGCCCTCATGCTACTCTTTTCTTATGCCTCTGAAAATCTGCCTTCTGAGGAAGAACTGGTAGCAGCCACTCAGGTCTCCAGGAGGTCGAGTCCCTTCTTCCGTGGGAGTAAACCATGAAGGCACTGACAGGTCATTTTTCTGACTTCAGCAGAGGCCAGATCTTGTCTCCTGTGGAGGCATTTCTGAGTGTCAGGGAGCAGATGGGACAGAGGCACCCTTCCTCCTCTACCCTCCAGGCACACTCGACCTGGCTAACCCAGTCTCCTTCTGCAAGGTCCTAAGGCTGGGGGGCAGGTGGAGACTACAAACCTGAGCTCATCCTCAGCCCACTGAGCCTCCTAGGAGGGAACCCCTGGCTAGGAAGGCCCCATGCTCCCCCTGCCTAACCCCTCCTATGAGGAGTGTCTCCCCTGGGAAGGAAACTCAGTCACAGCCTTTCAGCCATCCACAGTTTCCTTTCTGGGTTCTGTTCCAAAGCTTACTCTTCTTGCCTTGTTTGAAGTTAATGAGAGTCACAAATCACTAGTAGTTCCCTGCTTTGAGGAAAATCTGCCTTGGTCCTTACTTCTCATAATTAGTTGTCTTAACAGAAAACTTGTCCCTTCCAGAAAACTCAATGGTTCTGTGGGAGGAGAGGCAGGCTTACACAGATGCTGTGAAAGTTGGTAAACTTAGATTGCTAGGTCAGAGGCACAGGCATTTCCTCTGGCCTTGATCTGTGAGGCCATTGTGAAGATGGGGGGATTTATCTGGGGGAGTCGGGGGGATGCCTGTGGGCAAAGCCAAGGTAGAGGGCTGGGGAGACAGCATAGTTTGGATGCAAAAGACTCTCATGCCAGAGGCCTCTAGGTCCCAGATTCAATTCCCTGTGCCACCATAGCCAGAGCTGAAAAAAATCAAGGGTGAGGAAAGGAGCTTGGGACAGACAGGATGCTCTTTGCCAGTCAGTGGGCTGCTGATAATGGGAGCTAAAAAGTGGAAGAATTATTGTTACTGGTCATTTCTATCAGGAACAACACAATAAACCCCTTTGTGGGCCCCCATAGGACCTTGCCTTCAATTTAGATCAACAATCCTAGAGAATGTTCCATCCTCCAAAGGGAGGATGGACAGCATACTCTATGCTACACCTGAGGAAGATGGGTCGATATTGGGGCAGCTTGGAATATTCCTACTCATGACCACAGAATGTGAGCTCAGATCTACAGGGATGCACAGGTCACACAGGCTCCTAAGCTGAATATGGGCCCCAGATCACATCAAATTGATGGAATTTACAGTCAACTATTTTATTTTATTTATTTTTTAATTTTATATTTATTTATTCCCTTTTGTCATCCTTGTTGTTTTATTGTTGTAGTTATTATTGATGTCGTTGTTGGATAGGACAGAGAGAAATGGAGAGAGGAGGGGAAGACAGAGAGGGGGAGAGAAAGATAGACACCTGAAGACCTGCTTCACCGCTTGTGAAGTGACTCCCCTGCAGGTGGGGAGCTGAGGGCTTGAACCGGGATCCTTATGCCGGTCCTTGTGCTTTGCACCACCTGTGCTTAACCTGATGCACTACTGCCCAACTACCTGTCAACAATATTTATACCTCTTTCCCATATTAGGGAGCTACTCTCTTCCCTGATCCAGCTTTCTGGTCCTTTTTCCAGCCATGACATCATCTCCCCAGACAATAATTTGGATCCACCTGCATATCAGATTTCAGGCTCAGGGGAAAAAAGAAAAAGAAAAAGAAAAAGAAAAAGAAAAAAACTAGTATAGCCACAGGCCCTTTGGAATATAATGAAAATATGCCTACTAGCTATCTACAAAATGGAGGACCCCTCAACTCTTCATCTACACTATTCCAGTTTTTAGGTCCATGATTGGTCAACAATTTGTTTGGCTTTGTATCTTAACTCTCTTTTCAACCACCAGGCTCCAGATGCCGACCAGACTTCCCTGGGCAGACAACCCCACCAATGTGTCCTGGGGCTCCACTTCCCCAGAGCCCTTCCCCACTAGAGAAAGAGAGAGGCAGGCTGGGAGTATGGGTTGATCTGTCAATGCCAATGTTCAGTGGGGAAGCAATTACAGAAGCCAGACCTTCAACCTTCTGCATCGCACACTGACCTTGGGTCCCAGAGGGTTAAAGAATAGGAAAGCTATCAGGGGAGGGGATGGGATATGGAGATCTGGTGGTGGGAATTGTGTGGAGTTGTACCTCTCTTATCCAATAGTTTAGTCAATGTCTCCTTTTTATAAATAAAAAAATAAAAATAAAGTGAAAGAATTGGCGTTGGGCTATGTTGCACCTGGTAGACAACACCTGTTATCATGCATGATGACTTGGGTTCAAACCCGCTCCCACCTGCAGGGGGAAGCTTCACAGTGCTGCGGGTGTCTCTCCTTATCTCTTGCCCTCTCAATGCTTATCAACCCTTATCAAGAGAAAGAAAAAGAAAGAGAGAGAGCGAGAGAGAAAGAAAGAAAGAAAAAAGAAAGAAAGAAAGAAAGACAGACAGACAGACAGACAGACAGAAAGAAAGAAAGAAAGAAAGAAAGAAAGAAAGAAAGAAAGGGTCAATGAGAATAGTGGAATCATAAAGGCACTGAGCCCCAGCTCTGGTGGCAAAACAAAAACCAAAGCAAAACGAAAAGGCAGAAGGTTGTCAACTTAAAGTTTGGGTTGCATGGATTCCTTAATTCCCTCTCTCTCTCTCTCTCTCTCTCTCCCTCTCTGAGCACAGCTTCTGGCAGCCATTACTTCCTCTCCCCCACCCCTCTATTTTATTTGATAGTACAGGGTGAAATTGATGAGGGGAGAATATAGAGGGATAGAAACAGAGAAACACCTACATTACTGCTTTGCCACTTGTGAACTTCTTTCCTGCAGGTGGGGAATGGGAGCTCCAACCTTGGTCCTTGCACATCATCACATATGTGCTCAACAGGGTGCACCACCACCCAGCCTGAATCCCTTAATTTTCTAATATTTTGAGTTTTGAGATTTGCATTACAGCTTAAGATGTAAAGTTGAGCTACTCTGAATAAACTTTTACTTTTCTTTTTAACTTTTAGTTTTCCTAAAGTGCATGTAACATAAAATTTACCATCTTAACCATTTTTAAGTGTACAGTTTAGTGCTATTGAAGGCACTTCCAACATCTCTCCAACTGTTTTCCTTTTAGAAAATTTGCTTTTGTTTCGTTTTATTTCATTAAGATAGAGTGGTTTCTTTTCAAAAGAAACCATAGCACCAAAGTGTCTCTCAGTACACTGGGGACTGTGCTTGAACCTAGGTCGTGTGCATGGCAAAGCAGTGCATTCTCCAGGTGGAGAAATTAAAAATCAAAGTTCATTTATCATGTATCATGTGTCAGTATTTCCTTCCACTTTAATTCTGAGTAATATTCCATTATATGTTTTATTTATTTATTTATTTATTTATTTTTACCAGAACACTGTTCAGCTCTGGCTTATGGGTGTGGGGGATTGAACCCGAGACTTTGGAGTCTCAGGCATGAGAATCTGTTTGCATAACCATTATGCTATCTACCCTCCGCTATATGTTTTATTTTTAAAATGCTTATGTATTTATTAATGAGAGAACCAGAGCATCATTCTTGCACATGTGATATCAGAGATATAAACTGGAACCTCACACTTGTGACACCAATGTTTTAACCACTGTGCTACATTTGGGTCATCTACTATAAGCTTTTTTTTTTTTCCACTCATTCATCTATCAATGGACACTGGTTCGATTGTGTCTTTTAGCCAGGGTGGATAAAGTTGATCAGAGCAAATAGCTCCTAGTTGCTGCTTTTGGTTCTTTGCAGGAACAAAATCCCAATTCTAATTTCTGAGTATTTGTCAGACCATATTCCATAACACCTGAACCATTTTTTATCCTAATCGTACACAAAGTTTCTCATTTCTTTACATTCGAACCTTTTAATGTGAAGTCCCATGTAATAAGGTTGCATTTTGGAGTGTTAAGCATATTGTATTTGATCCTGCTGTCACCTATTCCCATGATCTCTCATGACACTTGTGGGACTGTCTGCAAACAGGCAATGATCAGCCTTTGCTCAGGAGGCTGAGCTAGGAGGCCTCCTGCCCTGGGAAGGAGAGCGATTCACTAAGGCTGAAAGAGGAGCAGCATGTCAGCACTGACTGTCCTGGCAGGGTGGATGCTGACTATCCTGGTGGTGTGAACAATGACTTGGCCTGGTTGTGTAGAAAGGGAGAAACACAAGCAGGGCAAAGTGGGCAGGCAAGAGGTCCAAACTCCCATCCAGGCTTTCTTCCTAAGGAAGGGTGGGGTGGGAATCAGTTTGAAGGCACTGGATGGGAAGTGTGTAAGTGGTGGTGTGCTCGCAAAAGGTCTAAAAACACTAAACCGAAACAACGGGTCTTGTAGCACTTGACACTATGTGGCGTGAATCTTTGTACCATTGTTGATTTGGGGCTTCTTCACTGAGCAGACTCACAGAGTGTATTGCCTCCCCGCCCCAGAAAGAGCTTAAATAACCTCAATGCATAGGAACTAGATGTAACGGTGGGACTACATTTTATTCCTTGTTACCTCTGTCTTTAGTTTGACTCATTGAGTTTTTAGAAATCAACTTCAGTGATGACGGTGTTTGATGACTCACCCATATTCATAGATGCGATTATTCTCAGGAGTGGCTTCAACCTTCCCTGGCAGAGCCTAGAAATGATGCTGTGTGCTTTTTCCTGAAGGAAATGGCTGAACTCTTGGGCCTGAGGTCACTTCTCTGCCCCCAGGATGTACGGGAGGCAAGGAAGTGTCTCTAAGTTGGAAGTGCTGGGGGCTTTGTGGGGAGGCCCAGGTTTGGAGGCCTTCACGCTGGTATGAACAGGTAGATTCATGGAGGTCACTGCCACCATGGAGCCTGTATGGTCAGATGGGTCAGTCCCTCTTCAGTGAGCTCCTTCCCAGGGGCAGGACTGGTAGCTACTGAGCAGCGGCAAGCACCCTGGTTTCCTCTTATACCCATAACACCATACTCTTGGGATTTTTTTTGTTTATTTGTTCCCAGAGCCCTGGTCAGCTCTGGTTTGTGGTGGTGCTGGAGGTTGAACCTGGGACCTTTGATGCCTCAGGCATGGAAGTCTTTTGGTATCACCATCATGCTGTCTCCCCAGCCAAATCATGCTCCTGTTACTGGGTCCTATAAGCTCTGTACCCACATATGTAATGTTGGAGAGAAATAAGTGGCAGGCAGGGGAAGAAATCCAAAGACTGAACATTCTCTCCAGAGATACTCAGGCATCTACAAGGAGACTAAACTAGAAGACACCTGTGGTTCTGCACCTGAATGCACTCAAAATTTGCAATTTCTCTCCCTTGCCAGGCAGGCAAGTAGATTTTTACAAGGGCAATCCCTGAATTGTTGAAAACAAAGTTGTGACTTCTTAGAGCTATGGGGAATGCATAGTTCTGCTTCACCAGCGAGCTTTTTCTTTGAGTGTCACTAGCTGTAACCACGAAAAACTAAACTGAACTATATTAACTACCATGAATGATCTGGGACTGCAGACAGGTGGTACTCTTTCAATTTGTCCTTGAATGGAAGAGGTCAATGAACTGAGTGCTTGTGGTGCTGAGGGCAGAGTGACTGTGACTGGGAACACGTCCTGGGCAGTCATCAGGGAGCAGCATCATGAGCAGGGTGCCAGGCAGAGAGAGCCCCTGACTAGAAGGAAATGGTGAGCCGTAGATGGAAGTACTTCACCTTTTCTCAGGAGTCCATAAGAGAGCAACTTAGTTATCCTCATGGAAGTAAAGTGAATTTAAAAAGGTATATAGGACAGATGGCACTAGCTTGCCTCAAGTTTAAATTTGAATAGTAGATTAGTTGTAAGTTTTATTCTGAAAATGAATTTTCCACAATAATGGAATTAGTTCCAGAAAGGAAAAAAAAAAAAAAAAAAACCCTCATTTACTTGGCTTTTCTACAAAGGACAATTGAACCATTTAAGGAAAGATTCACTCATCTCCATTTTAGAATGGAAAGAGTATTATACTTCAGGTAGTATTATGGGAAGTTCAGGTTAAGGTTAACAAAATATGGGAGCGCTTCTTTTTCCATCTCTTACTGTGTTTTCCTTTTGGTAGTCACCTGTGTAAGAATGTCACGTCAGTGGACATTTTATAGTAAGATACTTGTTTCTTTCTTTATAAACTTTTTTTTATAATTTAAAGGCACACAATAAAGTTTTATGCATTTATTAAAATATACACATTTTGGTTAATTTAGAATTTTCCCTTAGAATCTTGAAAAGTCAATATATTGTCAACATCACAGTCATTTGAAAAGAAAACACACTTCATAACATATGTGCACATTATTTCTTTCATCAGGACACACAGCAACCCCCCATTGTACGGTGCACCAATGGGAATTGAAAGTCACACAACAAACAAACTGGAACAAATACAGCAATTTCATACCCCAAAAAATTGGGGGGGGGAAGCAGAGAATGACACCGGAGATTACCATTTGCAAAGAAGTAAGTTTTACATTTCAAGGACCAAACAAACAAAAGGAAAAAGTCAGTAAAATTTACAAGCTGTATCTATAGCTTTGGATATGAATTGAACAGTGACCCCTTTTTTGTTTTCCACAGTGAGGAAAGCGAGAATGTTGTTGCATGGTGTCACTACATGAGATGGTGAGAGCAGCTGCTCTCAGGGACCTGCAGCCCTTTCTGTCAGCTCAGACAATTGAGGTATATGTGTACCATCATAGCGTTAGCAGGGGTTCAGCTCTAAGAAGTAAGACCATATCATCTCCAGTGTCTCTCTCCCCTTTGGGAGTCTACTGAAAACTGCCAAGGCCAAACCAAGGAGCTTGCTCTTACCAGAATGAGATATCTCACCAGCAGAACGAATACAGCCCCTCAAAGTCTGCACTTCCTGGGAAACACATGATCCCTATTAAACAGCATCCCCGATGTCAGTGTCAGGAGATCAGAATAGAACAATTTAAAAATAGAAAGGAGAGAGAGAGAGAGAGAGAGAGAGAGAGAAAGAAGTGGAACCCAGATGGACTTTCTAAGAGATAGTGATGGGGAATCCAGGCTGCTTCTGTTTCCTTCTTTCCATCCAGAAAGTCTCCTCCTACTGTACCAACGTGCATTCAATGCTTGCAAAGAGTAAGGAACACAGAGCCACCTGCCATCAGAAGGCCTCAAGCCCAACGCTGGACTCTGGAAAGCCATATATGAGAGCTGTGAGTCTATGGAGGGGAGTACTATTGAGTGATCTCTAACATTGTGGCTGCTGATAGTGTAGGTTTCATGTTCCCTTTTGATGGTCTTCATAAAATCTCACTATTCCCTTCTGGATTTTAAGTCAGTTTCACTCATAGGTAGAACTTAAGAAACAAAGACAGAAAAATAAAACATAAGATGAAATTTGGACTAGGTGAGGTGTGTTGCAGCAAAGCAAAGGACTCTGGGAAGGAGGGGAAGAAAAGGGGCTGGGAATGGGATGGGGGAGGTGAAGACATTGGGGTTCATGATGGTAGGAAAGAACCTCACTTGGGGGTGAGAGTGTTTTGCAGACACTTAGTCACAGGGGGATAAGAAATTGTACCTATGTGTCCACAACTGCACTGGAAGCCATTATCCACCCCCACCAACCCAATAAAGAAAAAATAATTTAAAAAATGAAAAAAAAAGAGAGACCATTTTCTTAGAGAAGTAATTTTGGCAAATGGTCACTGTGTATTCCAGAATGACACATGTTTAAGGTCAAGCCAGAAGAGGAAAGCCTTCTGGAGAGGAAGTTGCTCCGGGGTATGGGGGGATGACAACAGTGTCTTATTTAAAGTCCTAGAGAAAATAAGGGTAAGCAGCTATGTGCATGGAGGGGACTTTCAGGCACTCACCCTTATTCTAACTGAGAACTCACAGAGAATTCTCTGCTGAAATGGTAGCTAGGCTCTTGCTGCAGATGGAGGGAGTGATGTGTCTCTGTGTTGCCAATACCATCTCTTTTAGGGTCAGGGCACTGCTGGTCATCTGCTGACGCCATTGTCTCTTAGGGACCCCTGGGTGCCCTGTGGACAATTGACCCTTAGAGTAAGTGAGGTGCAGGTACCCAGGAAGTCTAAAGACTAAACTATTTTGGGATAGGAAGACCTTCCCTGGAGAAACTTGTTCTAACAGACAAATGCAGTGCTGCCATGTAGCACTCAGGGGAGCCTCTAGACAGTTTTCTGTGAATGAGACACCAAGACCATCTCTGGATTGTTTCCTAACCTGGAGATTGGTTTCTATTTTTATCTACTCATTTGTTACCAGGCTATGGCTTGGTGCCTACATGACTCCACTGCTCCAAGTGGTCATTTTTATAGACCGTGAGAGGTAGAGGGGTGGGTGAAGAGAGAAGAGAGACACCTGCAGTGTTGCTCCACCACTCATGAAGCTTCTCCCTTGCAGGTGGGGACCGGGGTCTTGAACCCTGATCCTTGAGCATTGCAGCACATGTGCTCAACTAGATGAACCACTGCCCACCCTCAAGGATGTAAAGTTTATCAACCCATCTCAGGAGAACAAGGCAGAGGCATTTCTTTGAAAGGTTTTGTGATGTTTTCCAGTAAGGGGTAGGGCAATATCCTGACTGACTCACAGGATCTAAAAAAGACTGGATCGTTAAACCAAACAATCTCATCCCCCTGCTTGTCTCTCCCAGTTTGTCATGACCAGTGTGTGGGGCACACAGTCAGCCATCAGCTTGCTACTAAGAAGAGGAACTGGATTCTCATTCTTTGTTTCATAAGACTGGTCAAGCATTAAGCTTGAGTAAAATCTTGAGCTAAGTTCTGCTGTGTTAGACAGGCCTAGAAAGTTGAGGTTTTAATGATGTAAACTCATTGTGGGGTATCATAATAACTGTGTAGCCTCTCCACAGGTTAAATGTCAGACTTCTTGGTTAATGGTGAACTCAGATGTTGACCTCAAAGGGAAGATCCTATGTTGCTTTAAGTCTGAGCATTTACTTTGAACTATGTCATGTTGGTGTGTGTATGTGACTTTCTAATTCCTTTCACAGACAGAGGAAGCCACAGTCCAGGCTTCTGAATGTCCCGCCTGTCTTGACTTATCTTAGCATCATGTCCCCAGTGCCAGCTCAGCTGGACACAGAGGTCTCTCTGCGCGGGACACCTCCCCTACTTTCTCAGATGGTTTCTTACAGTTCCATATATAACTACACACCCTAGTCAAGCTAGCTTCTTCCTTCCTCCCAGTGGAGGGACATCACGGATAATCAATCTGGGGACAGCTATCAGCCACAGGCTATTCTTGCTGATCCCCCACTGACTATGTCTTTTTGCCATTTCTACCATCCCACCCATCCTACATGTCTTAACACAAGGGCTGCATTTTCTTCCCCTTCCAATGGAAAGAGACCTTTCCCACACTTGATTCCACAGACCACATTCTAACTCCTCAATCACACTCTGTCACCTGCAGTCTGGTGCTTCCTTCCTTTATTCTCTCGATACTATTTTCCTTATTTCTTATGCCACAATATAGAATAGACATTCCAAACAAGTGTTGAGTAATGTTTCATTTCCTTTTGCCTATCAGGCATGCCATGCATCGATTCATTCATTCATTCATTCATTCATTACTTATTAAAATCTACTGTATGCCAGACATGTGTAGCTGGAAAATCCAGATCTTAAACTTACACGTGAATTTCAGTGACCTTTGCTCTTGAAAGCTTCTAAATGGAGGTGAGAGGGGACTTGTTCCAGTCATGCGGGAGCCCCTTTCCATCATTTCTCCAGTTCTATCACTTTTCAAGTTTTCCCCTCACTGCTAAACTTAGCAGTGCATAGCAAGGTGTTGTAAGCACGTTCTTGGCTTTGTTTTATCTGCTCTAGCTCCATTTCTATCATTTTTTGTATATGTGTCTTTTAACAGCCACACTAAATAATTTGTACTGAATTAGAGTACAAGAAAAGATAGTGTACAACAAAAAGAAAAAAAATTGTGTGGCTGTCTCCAAATCACAATAAAAATTTGGTGGAAGAGCTCTTGTTGTAGAGCAGAACTCTGTCAACTGTAAGTTTCCCTTGAGGTCCACTCACAAAATTCATGTGGCAACTATTCATGAGGTGATCTTTAAAAAATGGTAACTTGGAGCCAGGTGGTGGCGCATCTGGTTGAGCACACACATTACAATGCACAAGGACCTGGGTTTGAGCCCCCACTCGCCACTTGCAGGGAGAAAGCTTCACAAGTGGTGAAGCAGTGCTACAGCTGTCTCTCTCCTACTCTATATCCCCTTTCTCTCATTTTCCTGGCTTTCTTTATCAAATACATAAAAATAATTTTAAAAAATTATAAAATGGTAAATCAATGGTATTTTAATTACAGATAAGATGAAGCATACGGGGAATTGGGCGGTAGCACAGAGGGTTAAGCTCAGGTGGTGCAAAGCACAAGAACCAGCATAAATAAGGATCCTGGTTCAAGCCCCTGGCTCCCCACCTGCAAGGGAGTCGCTTCACTGGCGGTGAAGCAGGTCTGCAGGTGTCTATCTTTCTCTCCCCCTCTGTCTTCCCCTCCTCTCTCCATCTCTGTCCTATTCAACAACAACATCAATAATAACAATAATAACTACAATAATAAAACAACAAGGGCAACAAATAAATGGAATAATAAATACTTAAATAAATTAATTAATTTAAAAAAAAGATGAAGCATACATCCATAAGCTTTGTGCACTTGAGCTTTTGCTCACAGAAGCCCTTCCTTGCTCTAGGGTCACAAAGATATTCACACACACACACACATTTTTTTTCCTGTTAGAAGTGGCCTTAAATTTAATTTTAGGTCTGATAAGTGTGCTGTCAAGAAAATTGTTAGATACCACTAACAATCATCCTGGTGTTTTAAAACTGTCTTGTGAAGCCTTGGACAATTTTACAGAGGTTGGGAAGCAGTCGGGAAAACATGGCTATGTATCTTAAAAAGCTTTCTAAAAATCGTATTGACTAGTTTCTTTAGAGTGAAGGTTGACAGAGAGAAGACTTACCTATCTTCGGAAAACAAAGAACGCAAAGCTTAAAAAAAAAGAGATGCCGGGGCTGGGTGGTGGCTCACCAAGAATATACATGTTACCATGTGAAAGGACCAGGGTTCCAACCCTGGTGTCTCCCTTTCCCTTGCAGGGGGAGTGGCTTCAGGAGCAGCACAGCAGGGCTGCAGTTGTCTCTCCTTCTCTGTGTCTCTCTTCCCTACCTATCTCTCACCCTCTATCAAAAAAGAAAGAAAAGGGGGGGGGGTAAATGACCAGCAGGAACAGCACAGAATACCAGTGATAGCCCTGGTGACAAAAACAATCAGACAGACAAATAGAGATATTGTTTTGGAGGGATGGTGAAAGAGATTCAGATTCATGAGATCTACTTGAAATGACCGTGGATGGTGCTTGCCCAGCACACACTCTGTCCACACACTACAGAGACACGTGCATTGGCCATCAGAGAACTGCAAGTCTAATGCTCAGTCTTTACAGGCACAGAGAAGCTGATGCTCAGGTGAAGACTTCATTGTCTGCACTCAGATCCTTCTAGGAACTCTGAAGTGGACACAGCCCCACTCACGGCATCTACCTGGATATGTTTATCTAGGAAGGTGCATTGAACCATAAAACCAGTTGAAAGCCTCACTTCCATAAAACCTACTAGTTTCCTATGTGATACCTTTCAAGATACAGAGCAGGTACTATCTCTTCAGAGTTAAATCTGGGGAACAGAAAGCAGGGTGCCACCATTTTGCTACTTGAGAACCATAAACTGTCCTCTGGAAACCAGATTTCTAAATGGCTGCTGTAAAGGAAGAAGTAAAACAAAGCAACGATTCACATCATTGGCCTATGGCGACTGTGCATGTTCTAGGTAATGTGCTGGAAGGTACTTGGTCACACACAATCTTTTTAAAATATTATTTTATTGGGAGTCGGGCGATAGTGCAGCAGGTTAAGCGCACGTGGCGCAAAGCGCAAGGACCGGCATAAGGGTCCCAATTCGACCCGGGCTCCCCACCTGCAGGGAAGTCTCTTCACAAACAGTGAAGCAGGTCTGCAGGTGTCTATATTTCTCTCCCCTCTCTGTCTTCCCCTCCTCTCTCCATTTCTTTCTGTCCTATCCAACAGTGACGACATCAATAGCAACAACAATAATAACCATAACAGTAAAACAACAAGGACATCCAAAGGGAGTAAATAAATAAATATTAAAAATTATTTTATTGGGAGTCCGCGGTAGCGCAGTGGGTTGGGCGCAGGTGGCGCAAAGCACAAGGACTGGCTAAAGGATCCCGGTTCGAGCCCCCAGCTCCCCACCTGCAGGGGAATCGCTTCACAAGCGGTGAAGCAAGTCTGCAGGTGTCTATCTTTCTCTCCTCCTCTTTGTCTCCCCTCCTCTCTCCATTTCTCGCTGTCCTATCCAACAACAACGACATCAATCATAACTACAACAATAAAACAACGAGGGCAACAAAAGGGAATAAATAATAAATAAAAAATATTTTTAAAAAATTAAAAAAAAATTATTTTATTGACTGTGTTAAGGCCTGGTGCAAGCAGCAGAGAAGGCTTGTCAGGTTGCCTGGCTTTCTCTGCATTTATCAGGACCCAGGGCCTCCATTGTCAAGGGCAGATACTACTGTTCTTTTCATTCCTGTCACCAGCATGGGGGACATTCTCAAGTGGTGTTGTTTGGGTAAGAGGAAAAAATGGACTTTCACCTCTTCTCTCCAGTCCCACAGCATGCACAAGTGCCACACCACTCAGCCTTGGAGTCACCACAGAAGTGGACTTTAATCAGCAAATTCTGGACCAAGTCTGGTGCAGTACTAGAGTCAGGTGGGGAAGAACAAAGGATCTGCAATTTCACGTCCATTTCAGGAGACTCTCAAGGAACACAGCTTGATGCATGTACACACTTGAGCACAGCCCGGGAGCCCCTGTGAACCTGGAGCACTGGCCAGTTCATTCCTCTGCCTTGTTTCAAAACGTACCCTGGAAGAGACTGTTATGGGGCACCTGTTATCGGAGACAGAAGACAGTTAACCCATCTGAGAGCAGACTAAACCGGAGAGTGGAGGGAGTGGGGGGGATGACCATAGTTGCTTCGGCATTTGTGTCTCCAGAGTAGTGACACACACCACCCTCAACCAAGTCCTTGTATGACTCATAGATAAATAAATAAATAAAATAAAATGACAGACATTACAACTTTAGCAAGCTGAAATCTTATTTGCAATGTGACCTGGAGGCTGGGGTAGGTCTGTTTGTAGAGATAGTTATCTGAGGAGAGAACAAATGCCTGTTTCTCCATGGCGTAGCCAGGCCATGGAACCAGGCCCACTGGCCCTCTGTCATCCTACCTTTCAGGAAGAGCCCTCATCTGCTGGAGCAGGAGGTGGGACAGAGGGCAAACTTCTGCCAATGCCCTTGTAGCCCATCCTGTCCATTTCCTTGTTATTTCAGTGGTGCTTCCGTGGTGTTCTTACTATTCCTGGGCCAGCTGACATCTTGGCTGTAGGTCTGAGGCCTTGAGGAGAAGTTGCCTCAGACCCCTTAGCTCTGTTGGATCCTAGAGTCCCAGGTGGCTGTTTGTGTGAGTGCTGTGGGGGCAGAGCTGCTTGCTGACCAAGGGCCAGTGGCTACTGGCCTTCCCAGGCATCAGGGAGCCTGGCATTCTGGGCACAGAGTGGGGTCTATGGGGTCCTGGGGGTGGATGCTGCTTTGCGACCACAGCAGCCTACTTCCCTGCCTCTCTGGAAGTGACCCTACAGGTCTGCTTAGTGAAAAACAAACAAACAAACAAACAAACAAACACACAGTTCAGCCAGCAAAGCAAAGGGCTGGGAGACACTGACTCACTGACTCTAATGGCTGCAGGTAGGAGTTTTATAGCCTCGTGTCTATGTATTTACTTTTAAAATTTACTTTCACAAGGGGGCCAGCTGGAGGTCTCAGGTTCAGCCCTTCCATAGAAGAACTCCCCTGCAGAAGAAAAGTAGCAAATGCCAGAGTGTGATGGGCTGACTTTGGGGAAGGCTGGCTTTTGACATAAGAACCAAACCTAAAGGCCTTCCTGTGGCCATGGTGCAGCCCTACACCTCCTGACGTTTGCTTCTCACCTACTCTGGGGAGAACTCCAGCTCCTCATTGGCAACCAGGGCCTCTGAGTTCTGTTTGTGTTTGCTCTTGCTCTTGGCTTTGATGCCCGTCCGGGGGCTGGGCCTGGCCTCTGACATCTGCTGGTAAGAGAAGCCTTTGTCCTCAGCTGGCCCAGTCCAGTCCTGGCTCTCGCCTTCAGTGGCGTAGGAGAAGCCCTCCTCCAGTGAGAAGGGGTCATCCACGTCATAGCGCTGGTAGGTGCTCTGGTGCAGGGCCTCCTCCCGGGCACTGAGCTCCAGGCTACTGTTCCAGATGCCATAGCCAAAATAGATGAGCATACCTGTGGGGAAAGAGGGAGCGAGACTGTGAGTCCACCTGTGGGGAGGGAGACAGTGAGTTCACCTGTGGGAGGGACAGTGAGCTCAGCAGCAAGCAGACAGTAATAAGCATACTTTGCATTTCTCTACCAGATAACTACTAGATGGTTTCACTCACATGTGTAATATGAAGAATTGAAATGCAGTAGTCTGGGAGGCGGAGCAGTGTATAAAGCATTGAACTCTCAGGCATGAGGTTCTGAGTTCAATCCCCGGCAGCACATGTACCAGAGTGATGTCTGGTCCTCTCTCTCTCTCTCTCTCTCTCTCCTCCTATCTTTCTCATTAATAAATAAATAAAATATTAAAAAAAGAATCGAAACACATATACTTGTAAAAAAAAAAAGGAAATAGACAAACTGTTGCTAAGACCTTGTGAAAACTAAGGTGATTATCCTGAGGGGGTAGCCGTGGAGCACAAAAAGTGTGGTGTGGAACTATACCCCTGTGTTGGGAACCTATGACACTCAAACACTAATTTGCAGGGACATACACACCCACCCCTATGTTCATAGCTGCATTATTCACAGTAGCTAAAGGGTAGAAGCAGCCTAAATGCCCTTCAACAGATAACTGGGTTATAGTGCATATACTTTATAGAATACTACTCTGCAAAAAAAAAAAAAAAAGGATGATATTCTGTCCTTTAGGACAAAATGCATGGAACTGGAAGTGACTATGCTTAGTGGAATAAGTAAAGAGATGAAAGACAACCATCAGATGGTTTCACTCATATGTTGAGTGTAGAGAGCTGGTACACATGAACTTGGAAAAAAAAAAAAAGATGCAAGCAAAGTATTTCTAACACTTGTGAGAACTCTAGTGATTATCTTTGGGAGACGGGAGAGTGGTGTGGTGTTGAAATAGATCTTGTACGCTTACCATCTGGTAACCTACCAGTTACAAATTCAAAAAATAAAGAAAAAATAAATAGATGAGAGGGCTTAAAGATTTCTTCTTGGGAATCTGCTTCTGTCACAAGCAAGACTGATATTTGAGAATAAATTTCAGGACAACAGTGGGGCCATCAAACATATTCCTCTTTTAACCCAATTTTGCTTTTCTTCTTTTGCACGACCTTGAGAGATTCTGTTTATTACAGTAAGCATGTAGTGGAAGGGAGAGATGGAAGACATGCAAATCTTGTCTCTTATTTCTGCTTAGCATATATTATATCATTAACTCTATCTCTGATCCCAGCTTGAAAAAAAAAAGATTTATGGGGGCTGGGCAGTGGAGAACCCAGTTGAGTGCACTTATTACCATGGGCAAGGACCCAGGTTCAAGCCTCCTTCCCCCACATGTAGGGAGGAACCTTCATGAGTAGTAAAGCAGTGCTGTATATATCTCTCCTCTCTCTCTCTCCCCTTCCCCTTTCAATTTTATTTGGGCCTATCAAATCAAATCAATAAATATTAAAAAGAAACATTTAAAAAGGTTTATGCACTTCAATGAAAATGAGAGAGAGAGAGAGAGAGAGAGAGAGGGAGGGAGAGAATCCAGAGTCCTGCTCAGCTCTGGCTGATGGTATTGGTGGGAATTTAATCTGGGACCTTGGAGCCTCAGGTAGGAAAGTCTTTTGCAGAACCACTTATGCTAGCTTCTCAGCTCTGTCAAACCCCATCTATAAACAAGCCATTTCGCTGCTGAACTGAATACCATTTACCTTTTTTTCCCCCTTACTCCAGCTTCTCTCCTTTGCAGCTCTTTGGCTGTTAGTGTTTTGCAGACACCTACCACAGAGAGATCAGAAATTGTACCTATCTATGCACATCATTAATTGCAAACTATTACCCTCTCCACCATGAAATGATAAACTGAAAAATGTGTTGATGTGAATGCTGCCAACCAGGAAGTGACTATGCCTGCAGACTGGCAAAATAAGTGAATAACTAAGCAGCCACATTGTAGCTCTGCTAAACACAGGGTCAGAATTCCAACACAGCTCTACTGTGTTCCGATATCTAGTATCATTTTCACTATCTTCCCAGGAAATTGTGTAAGTGTACTCATATATAGATTTATGTCCAAATGGCATTGTGATAGTTTGTTTGTTTGCTTGCTTTGTGTGCTATTATAAGTTTATTTCTATTTGCAAATATACTGTTGAGGAAGAGAAAGATCACCCAGAAATGCGAGTGGTTGCAGGTGTAGGTGGGGCCTTTGACTTTAAAAAGACTTGACCTTTGGGGGCATACTCTCTCTCTCTTCCAGGACAACCATGTAACCATCAAGCCTGCAAGTGGGCCCCCTTCTTTCTCTCATATATATATTCTAACATGAGTTTCTGTCCAATAAAATTTAAAATTACCTGGATAATCATGCTCTTTTATCACTTCTTTGCTGTTTCCCAGCATGGGGAACTCTCAGAATGGGGGACGGATACTGTCACCCAATTTATCCCTATAACAATACTTGTAGACACATGAATGAATTCAACAAGATGACTGGAAGGATGGATGGATAGACAGAAGAATAAACCAAGAACCATTTGAGGGATTGCTTGGATGGGTTGTTTATAATGCCTACCCAATTAACTTTCAAGTATACTGTGAGTCTCTCAGATATATTATATATATTGGATTGTTGGAAAAGTCATGAATACCTCTATGCATAGAAACATAGAAAAGGGGGCTGACTGGGGGTGCACCTGGTTAAGTGCACCTGGTTACTATGCACAAAGACCCAGGTTCAAGCCCCCAGACCCCACCTGTATTGGGGAAGCTTCATGAGTGGTGAAGGACTGCAGGTCTCTGTCTCTGTCTCTGTCTCTCTCTTTCTCTCTCTATCTTCCTTCCCTCCCTCTCAATTTCTCTCTGTTTTATCAAATAAATACAAATTAAAAAAAAGAAAACAGAAAAGTACATCGAGACTTTTCTGACAACACAAAATATATACATACAAAAGTGTATTTTAGTTTTCTACCATAATTTTTCATTTTTAAATGTAAAAATTTCACTTAAAACTGAGTGGTTCTAAATAAAGTAGTAAGTGGTAGATCTAGGAAGAAATATATCATTTGTGTGGCTAAGGCTCCTATCTGCCTTTGATCCTGCTGACTTTCTGGGGTGAACTCAGGGAAGGGAATCCTTCCCAGAGGAAAAGGAGGAAGAGGCAGAGGAGGACTGGAGACAAGGAAAAAGGGAGGATGACAAAGAGGCAGAATGACCAGACCAGTCCAGTGGGGCTGGTGGGCGGGTTCGAGAGGGGAGAAGCATGTCCCACCATCTGTCACACATAAACAAGGGCTTTGTGTCCTGGAGTAAACAGAGCTGCTAAAAGCCTCCTGTGTGGAAACAGGGTGTTTTGTTTCTGCTCCTTTTTTGTCCCCAGTTGGCTGAAAGAAGTGAGCATGAGGTTGTTTCTGCAAACTCCGTGGCAATTCTGGGAATCCTGGATCATCCTGGCTCCCTGCACCTCGTCTGTGTCTCTCCCAGGCCTCTCGGAGTGAAGCTTTGCTTTGGCTACACCTGCCAACCAGTCATCTTGGGATATGGAAAGAGCACTACTTCTTTTAAGAGGTTTATCTTGCTTCACTTGGGAAGGTGTATGTGAATGTGTATGTGTGTGTTCATACCACAGGCAGAAGAGTGGAACCACAGGACAGCTGTCAGGTTGAATACACGTGGGTCTCTATGTCCAGCCTAGGGTCCCTCCATTCGTTATGTCCCCTCGTCATCAGGGTGACTGTGAGGTATATACTGATAGAGAATAATTCCACTGAGGCCACTGAGGCTCCAGGTTCAATCCACAGCACCATCATCAGACACAGCTCAGCAGAGCTCTATTTCTTCTCTCTGTGTATCTTTCTTTCTCACTTTTATTCAAAATAAACTAATTAAATATTAAAAAGACAACCCTGCCGAACCTTTGACTTTGAAAACCTTTGCATATATACGAAGCAGAAGAAACTGGCTTGTGCACTCACTCACCTGTTCCCTTCTTTTTAAGAGAATTTTTGAACACATCCCTTCCCTCAAGTTTTTGATCTATAAATATTCTACTCTCTTTAGATAGACTCCTTTAAAAATGACTCAGGGCAGGGGAGACAGCATAATGGTTATACAAAAGGCTTACATGTCTAAGGCTCAGATTCAATCCTCAGCACAGCCATAAGCCAGAGCTGAGCAGGGCTCTGCTCTCTCTCTCTCTCTCTCCTCTCTCTCTCTCTCATTAAAAAAGTATAATTAATATGTCTAACAAGGACAAATCATTCCTTAATATTATCTAGTAGTCACCAGTGTTAACATTTACCTGAATTACTTTTTAAAAATTAGTTGTTTTTTTATTAGTGATTTAATACTGATTTACAAAATTATAAGATAATGGGTACAATTCCACCACCAGAATTCTGTGTTCCCATTACCTCCACTGGAAACTGCTATAGTCCTCCCAAGGTTACAGATATGGGTTAATCATTATCTCTATAGTTATCTATCTATCTATCTGTCTATCTATTTTTCCCATGGTCCCACCTTCACTTCTTCTATAAGTTACACCTGCCCCTATTACTATTCTGAATGTATTTCCTTTTTTGCTCTTCTCTCTCTGGGTTCTGATGGAGTTGGAATTCAGTGCCCTTTAGCCATTTCCCTTAACATTTCTCCTCCTCTAGGAGCATGGACCAAAATTCTTTTTAGGGTGCAGAAGGTGGGAATTCTGCCTTCTGTAATTGTTTCTCTGGTGGACATGGATGTTGGCAGGTTGACCCATACCCCCTGCCTATTTCTATCTTTCCCCAGTGGGATAAGCTCTGGAGAGGTGAGGTTCTAGGACACAATGGCGATGTTGTCTGCCCACAAAGTCTGAACTACTACTTTTTTTTTTCTGCCTCCAGGGTTATTGCTGAGGCTCAGTGCCTGAACTATGAATACATTGCTCCTGAGGCCATTGTTTTCTTTCTTTCTTTCTTTCTTTCTTTCTTTCTTTCTTTCTTTCTTTCTTTTTTTTTTTTTTTTGGCTAGGACAGAGAGAAATTGAGATGGGAGGGAAAGATAGAGAGGGAGAGGGAAAGACAGATACCTGCAGACCTGCTTCACTGCTTGTGAAGTGACCCCCCCCTGCAGGTGGGGAGTTGGGGGCTTGAACAGGGATCCTTGCATGGGTCTTTGTGCTCCATACTATGTGCACTTAACCAGGTGTGCCACCACCCAGCCCCCTGAACTACTTCTTAAAGTAGTTTTATTTGATATATATATAAGTAGCATCACGTTTTTAAAATTTAAATTGATTTTTATGTGAAAGTCACAGGAGAGAGAGAGAGAGAGAGAGAGAGAGAGACCAGAACACTGCATAGCTCTAGCATATAGTGGTGCAAGGGATTAAACTTGAGGCCTTTGAGGTTTCAGATATAAAGTTCTGGTGTACACAATAGAACCTATCCCCACAACCTCCAGCTGAGGATGCCACCTCTGGGCATGCCCTGGGAAGGGGATTTTGGGAGGGGCAGGGCTGCAGCCTCTCCATAGCAGGAAGCCCTGCCTGCTGCACACTGCTGCTGGGCTCTATTATGCCTGAGATTTTTTTTTTTTTTTTTTTATTGTTTTCACTACTCTGGGATCGACTTCCACCAAACAGACAGCTGCTAGGGCACAAGTGAGGGAAAAGACCTCCCAACTCCCATCTGGCTGATTGTTCAGAAAAGCTACTGCAGAACCCAGGTGTTATGTTCACATGAAGGCCTGTTTGAGACGCTATGCCCGGTAAAGGTGGCTCAGCTGGGGCTGGTGGGCCATTGGCCCAACATGGGGAAGGGACCCCACTCTGTGCCTTAGTGGCTTATCAGCAAAATGGAGCTGGGGAGTCCTATATTTATTTTTCAGACTTTAAAAAGTGATTTTACTGTGCTATAAGTTGAAAAAAATTTGTTGGGAGATTAATGTTTTTTTTAATTATTTTATTTATTTTTAATGAGAGATATAGAAAGAGAGAGGGAATAGGAGACCAGAACACTGCTCAATTCTGATCTAAGGTGATGCTGGGGGTTGAACTTGGGACCTCAGAACTTTGCATAACCATTATGCTGTCTCTGTGGAGTCTGATTTTGTTTTAGGGCTGTGAATGCTACCAAACACAATGGCAGCTTGGGAGATGTGTCAGGATTCCACAATCCCTGCTGAATGAAACAAGCCAGGAAGCCACAGTCCAGTACCATGGAACTGTCTGTGGAATATAACCAAGCAAATCAAACCAACAAAAGACAAAAACAACTCTTAGATGCTGAAAAAGGCAGGGTGACTGCCAGAATGGAGAGGGCACAGGGCCCCATGGCTCAGGGCAATGGTGATGGGCTGCTCATGCCATGAGCCCTGGAGCGCAGCTCTGGAGACATTACGGAGTATGTGAACCACTGGTGGGACAATGGCATCTTGATTAAAAACAAAACAAGCAAAACCCTTAACTCCAGCCCTCTGAGCTAGTTTTTCTGTTTTTCCTGTATTTTGACTACTGGAATTACCTCTGGGGTCCAACAGCTACACAACTTCACCATTCCTGGTGGCCATTTTTCTTTCCTCTAGCCAGAGGATAAGAGATAGAAAGGGAGAGAGAGACACACACCGAGAGGAGAGACACCACAGCATGACTCGCACTCATACAGCTCCCCGATGCCATGTTAAGGTTCAAACCAAGGTCCTCCCACAGGGTGACAAGTGGACTCTCCAGGCTTCTCCAGTTTCTACCCCAGGGGGAGCCCTGCAGCCTCCATGAGGGTGGGGGGGGGGGGCAGCACACCCTCCCCCTGGGAAAGGCACTGGCCCTCATGTGGCCTTACCCCAGGCAGCCTTCCCAACTGCCCTTGCTTTTCTGAATGAGCTGGGGTTTTGTGTCCAGAGGTGCCACCTACTTCTTCCTCTCGATAGGGAGAACTGTAAGCCACTAATGGGATGTGTCTCAGGAGCTTATCTGGCTCCCTTATCAGAACAAAGGCTCTGGGTCCCTTTCCAAAGGCCTTTCAGAGGGAATCACAGGTAAAGACTCTAAGGTGTGTCTCTGCAATGCATACATTTTAGTTCAGGATTTGTGAGCCTCACTGCTCAAATTCAATCTTGCCTTGAATGTTAAAGACAAAAACTCATTTTCTCCTAATCACTGAAAAAAAAAAATTCACAAGATCCAAGCCCCAGCTCCCCACCTTCACAAATGGTGGAGTAGGGCTGCAATTGTCTCTCCTTCTTCCTCCCTCTCTTTAGCACTCCCACCTCCAATTTATCTCTGGCTCTATCAACAAAAGAAAGAAAGACTTTTTTAAAAATAGAGGGAAATGGCTACAGGAACAGAAAATTTGGTGTGCAGGTGCTGAGTCCCAATGATAACCCTGGTGGCAATAAAAAGAGTAAAAAAAAAATTAAAAGAAAACCTGGTGTACCGCCCACCCACCCACCCACCCAGGGAAATGGGGTTGGGAGCTGGCCTGCCAGGTGGAGTTTATGGTGCAAGTAAGTCCTCAGGGAATAGCAGGGCTACATATGGCCTGGACAGTCCCTCTGCTGGTTTCAAATTCCTAGAGACTCTGCCCATCCCTTGAGATATTCTTTTACAAAGCTGCTTAAGTTAAGAGAGAAGGAAAAATGAAGGCGGCTTTGTGCTCATCTGGCTGGGATAATTAAATACATGCTACCTGGATTATTCTCTTGCCTGAAAGAAAAGGAGCATGTATGATGTGGTCTTGTTGGGACTTAGACATTGTTTCACTCCAAGTGAAGGCATTTTCCTCTGAAGGTCAAAGCTTAGCAAAACATGGTTACTGATATTCGGGAATTAAGATGCATTCAGAGGGGGGGCCAGGTTAAGGGCACCACATTAAGCACACATAGTACAAAGCACAAGGACACCACAAGGATCCTGTTTTGAGCCCCAGGCTCCCCACCTGTAGAGTGCTTGGCAAGCAGTGAAGCAGGTCTTCAGGTGTCTATCTTTCTTTTTCCCTCTCTATATCTTCCCTTTCTCTTTGTCTTATCCAATAAAATGGAAAAATGGCAGAAAGAAAGAAAGAAAGAGAGAGAGAGAGAAAGAAAGGAAGAAAGAAAGAAAGAGAAAGAAAGAAAGAAAGAACGAAAGAAAGAAAGAAAGAAAGAAGATGCATTCAGAGAAGGCTAGGGAAAGATGTTCGTAGGAGATTATCAACTTCTGACTCAGGCTAATTATGTGTGTCTTCTGGAAAAAAAAAGGAAAGAGAAAAACTAGCTGATGTTGCATAAGAAACTCCATTTGAAAATATCTCCACTGTTCCTCCCAGGAATGTTATCTTATGAATATAGAGATTAAAAAGAGAGGAAAAAAATGTTATACACAATGTTTCCTACCTAGTTACAAATAGGTTGTGAGGGTAATTCTACATAAAAAGGATGGTTGTTGTTGCTTCATATTAAAGTTTTATATTCTTACATATCTTGACTCAAGATGAGAATTACATACTGCTACTCATCATATATCATATATTCATTCTAACGTGAAGCATTTGTTAGCCTATCTGGAAGTTGAAAATCCTTGTAACGTTATTGTAATAAACAGATCCTGCCAATGAATACTGACTAAATAATGTGCACACACTTAAAGAATCTTATATTTAAAAAATTTTCCTTTTTGTTGCCCTTGTTGTCTTTTTTTTATCATTGTTGTAGTTATTGATGTTGTCATTGTTAGATAGGACAGAAAGAAATGGAGAAAGGAGGGGAAGACAGAGAGGAGAGAGAAATATAGACACCTGCAGACCTGCTTCACCATTTGTGAAGAGACTCCCCTGCAGGTGGGGAGCCGGGGGCTCAAACTGGGATTCTTACGTCGGTCCTTGTGTTTCGCACCACGTATACTAAACCCACTGCACTACCACTCGACCCCCAAAACTTTACATTGTAAAGACTCTGATATTTAGAAGTGAGATGCTTGTTTATTCTGCAAGATTGTTAAAGATTTTGGAAGCTGATTAGAGACTTGGGAGGGGTATATATATACATATACATTTACTTATATATTTACATATATATCTATATTAGAGACAGAGAGACATGGAAAGGGAAAGGAAGGACAGATGGAAAAAGAAACACCGACAGCATTGCTTTACCATTTGTGAATCTCCATGCCCCCCTCACCGCCATAGGTGGGGACCTGGGTTTGAACCTATGTCCTTGCACACTGCAACATATTCATTCAACCAGGTGTGACATATCCTGGGTGGATATATTGTAATTTATGTCTGGCAGACAAGAATTTTTTCTGTAATTAGAGTCTCTGCCCTGTTTGCTAATATCTTCTTATTCTCTCTCTCTCTCTCTCATCTCTTTGCATAACCATTATGCTATCACTCCTGTCTTCTTCTTTTTTTTTTTTTTCCTCCACGGTTATTGCTGGGCTTGGTGCCTGCACCATGAATCCACGCTCCTGGAGGTCATTTTTCCACCTTTTTGTTGCCGTCTCATTGTGGTTATTATTGCCATTGTTGAGTTGCTTTGTTGTTGGATAGGACAGAGAGAAATGGAGAGAGGAGGGGAAGACAGAGAGAGAGGGGGAGAGAAAGATAGACACCTGCAGACCTGCTTCACCGCTCGTGAAGCGACTCCCCTGCAGGTGGGGAGCCGGGGACTTGAACCGGGATCCTTACGCCGGTCCCTGCGCTTTGCGCCACGTGCGCTTAACCCACTGCGCCACCGCCCGACCCCCTCCTGTCTTCTTCTTATTCCCTTTAGATCAGTGGGTTCCAAATTTGATCCTGAATCAGAATCCCCTCGGAGACCTGTTTAAATCTTCAGTTGTCTTGGGAGCATCTGGTTCAGGGAGTCTGAGATGGGTCCCTCTCTGAGCCCTTATGTCACTACACTGTGGCATGTGTGCTGCTGTCCAGGCCACACCCTGAGGAGCGCTGTCCTGTCAGCAGAGTACTGTCCACCTGGCTATGTGTTAACACTACTTGAGAAAGCTTTCAATACCCACTGCTTGGCCAGGCCAGAGTGATCTCACTGTGGTGGTGAGCCCTGAGCACAGAATATTCCTGATGCAGCTCAGGTGCAGCCAAGATGGGGTCCCCTGTTCTGGATGAAGTCTTGAGAGGACAAAGCCCCACGGCTGCTGGCAGTTCAGGGAGGAGTTTGTGGAGCCAAGGGCTCCTGTGCCCTCATCTAGCCAGCCTTTGGGCACGAGGAGCATCCTCCCATCCCACAGAGTCACTGTTTCTGGAGGAGTTTGAGGATTGTGCTATCAGCAAGATTACAAAAGGCTCCCTGGGAGTTGCCTTCTGCCTGATAACTGGGCAGGGTGCCGAGTCACAGTGGGTTCACCTTGTACCTTGGCACTCAAGAGCCAGTCTGGGGACAATGGTTCATTTTAGAGCTTACAAAAAAAAAAAAAGAAAAAAAAGGAAGAAAAAAAGAAAAGAAAAAGGAAAAGAAAAAAGAGAGAGAGGAAAAAAAAAAGCAGGAGAAGAATTGTTCTTATTGCTTGCCCCAAGCTTGTCTGTTTGATCTCCCTCTCTCTTTCAAGATTGCTATTTTATTTAATGAGACACACACAGAGAGAGATGGAGAGACAAAGAAAGCAAAGAACAACTCTCTGGTATGTTCCTGGCTAGGACTGAACTCAGGACCTTGTACTTCTAACTCCAGAACACCATAATGGTGCCACTTGTCAGGTCATTTTCTTATTTAAGTTCCCAAACCCCAACCTGATTTAGGCTAATAGAATTTCCTGTTTTCATTAATGAGTAAGGTGAGGTACAAAACAACTAAGTGAACTTCCCAAGGCCCTGGGGCCAGGAGGGGATAAATCTGTTTTGAAGCACTGACTCTGTGCTTCCAAGGTCAAGGACCCTGATTAACTTAACACTTTGGCAAGAGGCCTTTTCAGAAAATGGTGACTATATTGCAGCACCAGCTATCTGACCTGCTGGCCCCAGTGCAGATGAACTGTGGAGCTTCTTGTTAAAAATTTGGTAAGAGGGGTTGAAGAGATAGTACAATGGTTATGCAAAAAACATCTCTGTGTCTTTCAGGACTCCAAAAGTTCCATACTCAATCCCTGGCATCACCATAAGCCAGAGAGCTGAGCAGTGTTCTGGAAAAAATTGTTAAGAGGGGATTGACAAATGGCTTGGCCAGGAGAGAGCACATGTCACCATGATCAAGGAAGCAGGCCACCAAATGGGTGCACCAAAAAGGGGGCTGTTTCATGAGTGGTGGGATGGTACTATTTCTGCCTCTTTCTTGGGTTTCCACCTCTACCTGAAAGAAAAAAAAAAAAAGGAGGAGTGGGGACACTGGCAGCAGTGGTGTGCAGGCACTCAGCCCCAGCAGTCATGGAGCTTTTTCCAAGGGAAAAGCTCTATGGGTGATAACCCTGGTGGTCAGAAACAACTGTTAAAAGAGTTCCAGGGGATAGCAGAGAGCTTCCAGGCAAGCATGGGGTCCTGTGCTGCAGTGCTGCAGCCAGACCTGAAGCCCCTGAGCCTGTGGGTGCTGGACACCATAGGCCACACAGCAAAGCTTCTGGTTGAATAGAAGCCTCTGGAGGAAGCAGGGTGTAGCTGCTGCTTTGGGAAGAGCTTGGCACTCTTCTTGTGACCTTGCACTGTAACCTCTCAAGCTTGATTTGTTCACCTATAAAGCCAAGAGTGGGAGAATTGGACATCTGGTAGACCAGGCAGTGTCTGTCTCTCTGACTCTCTTTTATGTTTCTTCTATCTCTCTTTCTCTCTCTCTCTCTCCCTCTCTCTCTCTCATTAGACAGTACAGAGAGAAAGTGAGAGAGGAGGAGGATATAGAAAAGGAGAGAGAAGAGAGACTCTCGCAGACCTGCTTCACTGCTTGTGAAGTGTCCCCCCTGCAGGTGCACAGCCTGAGGCTCAAACCCAGGTCCCTGCACTTGGTAATATGTGTGTTTAACTGGGTGCACCACTGCCCACTCCCCTTTGTTAATTTTTTCTCTATGGAGTATATTTTGAGTTCTTGTCCACATATGTAGCACGTATGTATGCAGAACCCTGGTCTCTATATAGTAGTGCTACCGAAATTCTGATCTTGGTTCAGCTATGTCCCCTTAGCCAAGTGTTTCAGTTCTCTCATCTACAAAAGTAGAGGTTCTTGTAAGGACTGAATAACATACAGATAGAGAGGCCTTGCATGATGGCTGATATGCAAAAAGGTGTCAGTCATCACTGTGACTCACACTGCACCCAGTGCTGGGACAAGTGATTTCTTTGTTTAAGTTGGCTCAGTTTTAAAATTTAAAACACATCACTAGATGTATATGTAGTTTTCTAGAATATGTGAAAATGAGAAACTGCAATATTTTTTATTTTTTAGATAAGGGGGTGGAGGCAGACCATATCTCCAAAGCATCCTTCAATGTGGTATGAGCTGGGCTTGAACCTTGGTCACATTCATGACCAGTGATTAGCTGTTGACAGAAGAAACAAATCACAAGGATGATGGCATGATGAGCATTTCCTAGGGGCATGATTGAAACAGCAAAGCATGAAGAAAGGGCTTGGGGAAAGTAAAAAGAACAGCCCTTCACTGTTTCATAAAAATCTGAGTGGAGAAGGACTTTAGTTGGTACCCTGATCCAACAGTGACAGAAAAATGAAGCCCAAAATCCACACTTATTTTATACTTTGCTTATTTAAAGGAAATTAGGGCTTCTCTACTATTTATGACAATTTTTATGACTGGGGAAAAAGTACAATGATTGTGCAAAAAGACTCTCATGCTTGAGGCTTTGAGGACCCAGTTCTCTGGAGACATACCCTGGAGACAGACAGACCCAGGAGAGACAGACTCCTGGAGACAAACTGACCCCCAGAGACAGACAGACACCTGGAGACAGATAGACCCCCAGAGCCAGACAGCCCCTCCAGAGTCAAACAGACACCCAGAGACAGACAAATACCTGGAGATAGACAGGTTCCCAGAGACAGACTCCTGGAGACAGACCCCATAGACAGACAGATTCCCCAGAAACAGATAAACAGATTCCTGGAGACAGACAGAACTCCAGAGACAAACAGACCCCTGGAAACAGAGAGACCCCCAAAGTCTCCCCAGCCAGCCAGCCCCCACGGAGGCAGCTGTGGGTGTTCAGCCCCCCAGCCCCGCTCACCCAGGAAGCACCAGACTGCGAAGCGGATCCAGGTGAGGGCTGACAGCCGCAGCATGAGGTAGACGTTGACCAGCACAGCGCCCGCGGGCACGAAGGGCAGGCCAGGCGCCATGTAGGGTAGGCGCTCGGGGTTCTGCGGTTGCCGTAGCAGGGCCAACACCAGGCAGGCCAGCAGTGCGGCCAGCAGCGTGGCCAGCAGCACCGCCCACCAGCGGCGGCGGCCCAGCGGCTCGGAGCCGAAAGCCAGCAGGCCACACAGGGCAGCGGCTAGTGGGGGCAGCAGCAGGGCGCACACCGCGGCCCGGCGGCCCGAGGCAGGTGTGGGCCTCTCTGTCCGGCCGGGCAGCCCCAGGCCGAGCCGCAGAGTGTAGTAGTGGGGCCCTAGCAGCGCCCGCAGCCTGGGCAGCCGCCCCCCAGTTGGCCCCCCACCTGCCTGCCCGTCCACTGCGCCGTAGCTCCCGGCCCGGCCCTGCGGCCCAATGAGCAGCTCGCTGTCCCCCACTGATGGTAGGTTGGGGGCCCCGCAGGTGTTCGCCTGGCCCCCCGGAAAAGGCTCGGCTTGGCTGCTAGCCGGGGAACCCCCCTCAGGTGTGTCGAGGTCCCCCGGGCCCCCAGCTGGGCCCCTGCCCGCTGGCTGGTAGCGCAGCAGCAGCACGCACAGGGACACGAGCGTGTAGGCCAGCAGTGTGCCGATGGACATCATCTCGATGAGGTCCCGCAGGCTGACCAGCAAGGCCAGCAGGGCCGCCAGGAAGCCCGACACCACGCAGGCCACCACCGGTGTCTCCGTGTGTGTGTTCACATGGGCCAAAAACCTGTGGGGTGGGGTAAGAGTCAGGGCACCCCCACTCCCTGGACCCACAGCCCAGTACCCCTAAATCCAGAACCCACTCCTGTGGGGACCCCAGCAGAGTCAGGGCCACCCCCCCCACAACCCCACTCCAAAACCCACTCTTACAGCAGGGTCTCAAGGCACAGAGAGCCTGCTACTCCCTTCTGCCTCCCTACAGCACCCCCACCACACATGCACACTTCCCAACCCAGAACCTGCTCCTACAGTGCACCTGGAAGCCAAGCTCTCTTTGCAGGTTGGACACAACCCATATCCTTCACTATGTGGAAGGACATGGGTTCAAGCCCCTGGCCACCACATGGGAGCACTTGTCTGGAGGAAATTTAACAACTGGTTGAGTGAGGGCTGAGAAGATATCATGATGGTTCTGCAAAGACTTTCCTGCCTGAGGCTCCCAGGTTCAATCCCAAGTACCACCATCAGCCAGAGCAGAGCAAGACTCTGGTAAAAATAATAATAATAATAATAAAATTATTATCTTTTATGTTTATTTATTTATTTTCCCTTTTGTTGTCCTTGTTTTTTTATTGTTGTTGTAGTTATTATTGTTGTTGTTATTGATGTCGTCATTGCTGGATAGGACAGAGAGAAATGGCGAGAGGAGGGGAAGACAGTGAGGGGGAGAGAAAGATAGACACCTGCAGATCTGCTTCACTGCCTGTAAAGCGACTTTTCTGCAGGTGGGGAGCCTGGGGCTCAAACCGGAATCCTTACACCGGTCCTTGTGCTTGCGCTTTGCACCATGTGCGATTAACCTACTGTGTTACCGCCAGACTCTCAATAAAATTATTTTTAAAAAGGCTTAATAGAAGAAACTTAAAGAAAAGGAGGTTGGCTGGTACTATGTTATTTCTTCTTCTCCCTCTCTTTCCTCTCTTTCTTGTGATCACATTCTACTTTAAAAAAAAAAAAAAAGACTGGGAGTGGAGGAGTCATGTAGGCATGGAATCCTACAAGGCCATGGTGGCAAAATGAAAAGTACAGTCAACTTCCTCTAACTCCTTGACATGGAGGCAAACTTTGTGTTTATTTACTTACTGTCTGTGAACCTGGAGTCTCACAAACATGCCTTACTGCCTGTGTGACACCCACTTGGCACCTGTAACATCCACCTTAATCCTGTGACACCCACCTGGTCCTGTGAAACCCTCCTGCCCATGTGCCTCCCCAGGCCCAGTGCAGCCTCCTACCTGAAGAGCAGCCCATCTCCGGCCATGGCATAGATGACTCTGGGCATGGGGAAGAGGGAGCCCAGCAGACTGACGGTCAAGCCAGCCACAGCGCCCACGGCCACCACAAACTTAGCGGCATAGAAGCCATGGGCCACAAACATCTCCATGAGCGGGGCCTCCGTGTCAATGGCCTCACATGGCACCATCAGTGTCAGGATCACGCTCACCTGTGGGGAGGGGGGTGTCAGGCTCACCTGCAGGGGGAGTCAGGAGGTGACCCCAGGACCCTGAGGACTCAGGCTTGCCATCCTGCCCTCTCCTGCTCCCCTGTGGGAGCCCTGGAGACCAGGCTACAGTCCCATACACTGTTGAGCCTGTGTGTGGGTGTAACTCTGCAGAGAGGCTGAGTCTTCAGGGCCCAGTGTCTGAAAGGAGGCTGGGTTCTGGGAGGCTGGGTCTTCAGGGAGTGGGCATAGATCTTCAGGATAAGCCCAGGTGCCAGAGCTGCTCTGACAGTTGTTGGGTAGGGGAGGGGTGGAGTGACTACAGACAGAAGCACTAAGATCAGTGGTTGTTGAGATTCTAATTTCTTTCTTTCTCTTTTAATATTTGTATGTACTTTTTGAATAGATATAGAGAGAAATTGAGAGGAGAAGGTAACATTGAGAGGGGGAGAGACAGAGAAACACTTGCAGCCCTGTTTCATGGCTCCTGATGCCTCCCTGCTTCACCCTGGTGGGGGTGGGGGCTTGAGCCCTAGTCCTTGCACATGGTGACAAGCTAAGCGGGAGTGCACCATTGCCTGCCCAGATCCTTGCTCCTTGGACACTTCAGGCTAATTCAGGGCCTGCTCTGCCTCTGGAGGGCAAGCCACTAGCATGAAACTTCAGAGATGCGACTGGACCAGCTGATGCCCTCCCCCCAGGTGGCTGGCCATGTTCTTTTCTCTCTGAGTTCAGTTCCAGGAGGTGGGTGGGTGGGTGGCCAACAGCACTTATAGTGATGGCCTCAGGGCAGGATCTTCTCCTGATCTGGAGCTAGCAGGCCACAGTGGCTTTGCTTTTATCCATTTGTGACTCATTTCAATATTTATTTATTTATAATATTCATTTGATGAGAGATACAGTGAGAAACTAGAGAGAGAAAAAATAGAGCATCAGTGTGACAGGGAGAGAGGGTGGGGGAGAGAGAGAGAAAGAGAGAGAGAGAGAGAGAGAGAACCAAAACATCAATTTGAAAGTGAAAGAGAAGACCACCAAAGCATCAATCTGCAAAGAGAAGAGAGGAGACAGAGTAATAGAAAAACAGAAAATGAACGAGAGAGAACCAGAGCAGCGCTCTGGCACATGTGGACCAGTGGTGGGTAAAATGCCTGGCTTTTGAGGCGCACCCACTTGTGGCTCTAGGTCTGTGACTATTGCCAGTGCTGAGGGAAGCTGACGGGAGGAAGCTGTTTCTGTGGAGGGGACCTGGGGCAGAGCTGAGAATGTGCCCCTTGGGTGGGCCTGAGGCATGCGCTGGGCTTCTTCCTGGGGTGGGGGGAGTGTGCAGGAGAGCTCCAGAGGGTGTAAAGGGAGAGCCCTAGGCCAGGGAACACTCCTCTTGCCCCAGAAGCTCCCAAAGACAGGGAACATTGAGAGGGTACCCAGGGAAGAGCTTGTACTCACACTCTTACCCTTTACTGCCAGCCTCTGATCTGAGGCCTTGGTCTGCTGCCTGAAGCCTGCCTGGCCGGGGGTATTGGGGTGGGGTGCTGGCTTCTGCAGCTCCTTTTCCCAGCCCTGACTGTCTTCTGGCTATTGTTGGGCAGGCCCAGGGCCTGGAGTTATGCCTCTGCAGCCCAGGAAGGCACAGGAGGGTGTTACTTCAGTCAGAGGGGAGCCCAGCCCTGGAGATCTGCACAGTCTATATGAGGGGCCCAGAGGCTCCAGAACTCATGTGAGGGGCCTTGAGGCTGTCATGATGGTTGGCTTTCTGTTAACACCACCAGTGGTAGTACCGGGGCTCGGTAACTGCACAGCTCCATTGCTCCTGGTAGTTATCCCCCCGCCCCCACTACCTTCTTTCTTTTAGATAGAGAGTGAAAGACAGAGAGAAGTAAGGAGGGAGTACAGCACTGCTTCTCCACTGATGACACCTTCCCCCACAAGCAGAAGACTTGAACCCAGGTCCTTACACTTGGTGACTGTGTGCACTCTAGCTGGTGGTGGCATCACTGCTCATGACAGCAGTCAGGAGACTGGGATTCCTGTCACCTACTGGCACAGGTATGTCTCCAATCTCCTCTTCTTCATGTCAGAGTGGAGAGTCTACATACACACATGCATCCACCCATCCATGTGCTCATCCATCCATACCTGCACATATGCCCACATATGCATGCATTTACACACCATCCACACACATATGCATATATGCACCCATCCATCTACACAAGCATGCATACATCCATGTACATGCACACATATGCATGCACATACATGCGTGAATACATACATATCCACACATGCATGCATCAGAGGGACAGGATGGGGCCCTGCAGGAGACTATGTCCACAACACTATGGTACCCTGGATCTGGGTGTGACTCCATGCTTTCAATGGCCATTTTTACCTTTCTTTTTTCATGGGGGAGTCGGGAGAGAGAGAGGGAGGGAGAGACAGAGACAGAGAAGGAGAGACATCTGTATCCCTGCTCCCCAGCCCGTAAGGCTGCTCTGCTGGGTGGGGAAGGGACACGATGAACAACGCCCTTGTGCTGTCCCCTGCCCCCTGCCCACCCCCCTCCTACTTACAGACACATAGGCAGTCAGGCAGATGACCAGGGAGGCAGTGATGGCATACGGAATGGAGGTGTTGGGATTTTTGGCCTCCTCTCCAGTGGTGGCGATGATGTCAAAGCCAATGAAGGCATAGAAGCAGGTGGCAGCTCCCTGCAGCACCTGGTGGGGGAGGGGGCATGTGAGCTGGGGGACCATGGGAGTCATGGGAGGTGATGGGGCAGTGGCAGCCGCAGAGACATGGGGGAGGGTGTAAACTGGGAGGAGGGCATATGAGATTTGGGAGGCCTTGGAGCCTCAGTCATGGGAGTCACTTTGGAGTCCCCATGCTGTCTCCTGGTCTACCTGGCACAGCTCTTAGGCCCACTTTTCTTCAGAAATCTCCTTATCTGTTCATTTAAAAACATTTTATCTGAGGAGGGGGGTTGCTAATGGCTTCCAGTACAGTTGCTGACACAGGAGTACAGTTTCCCATCTCCCTGTGACAGGTGTCTGCATCATACTCTCTCCCCCAGCTCTGGCCCTTCCCCCATTCTGTACCAGGATTCCAAAGCCCTTTCTATCCCCCCTCCCACCCCCTCCTCCTTACCCAGAACCCTTGCAAATATTAGATGATCTCACTCCTAGGTGGAATTTAAGGGAAAAGGACAAAAAGGGAAAACACAAGCATGAAAGTTGGACTGAGTGTGGTGCATTATACTCTGGCACATTTAGGGCAAAACAAATGTCGGCTGCTCCCCTGTGTCCAGCACTGAGCTTGGCAGTGAGACCACAGTCCTAGGCAAAAAAGTGCTTTGAGCTGTTCCCTCTGGCACTAAGAGTCAAATACAACACTCAGTGCTGAGGACCTGAAATGCAACACTGACACACCAAATGACACAAGGCTGACAAGCGCCAATATTATCTGTAGGACACAAATTCTCCACATCAATATGAGCAGAAGAAGATCTAGCAATGAATGCTCATGACAAGGTGGCCAGCAAATTCACTGTGACCAGGTTGGGGAGAGAGAGACGGAGTTTGTCCAGAAAATGCCTGTTTGTCAGAATCTGCATATACAGAGCTCGAGAGCCATCATAGTTGAGGACTGACCAAACTGAGCTGGGGAGCAGGACACTTTGGAGTTCCCTTGCACATGGCAGGAAGCAGAGTTGAACTGAAATGACTCAGCAAGATGGGAGCAGGTCTTCCTGACTCTGTCCTTACAGGCACCTCCCTACCCACGCCTCTCGTGGGCTCCAGCCAGCAGGAAGCAAGGCTCCCATTCCCAGAACACAGGCCAGAGGAAGCAGGGTGCAGAGAGGGTCTGGAGAGGGGACCGACAGAGACCAGCAGCTTCTGGTCCAGCCAAACAGGTCAAGCACACAGACTGTCAAAGGAGAAGAGAGTCCAGTGAGAAAGTAAGACTCATGCATTTACTTCAGTTGGTTTGAATGAGCTGTTTTACCTGGTAAGTATATGAAACCTGATAGGCACATAGAAAGATGCCCGCCATGAAATTGCTCGAGGTGTGCCTCTACCCCAGCAACCATTCAGACTCCTCTCTGCATATCTCTCTACCCAGACCTCAGCTGTAGCCACTGGTTTTCACCATGGGGATGCCTTTCCATTCTTAATAAAAGAAGTATGTGGGGTTTCTAGCATGAGCATCTGTGAATAAAATTTGATGCGTGGATAGATCTTAAAAATTGTTAATTAGGTTGGGAGTATGAATTGACCTGTCAATGCCCATGTTCAGCAGAGAAGCAATTACAGAAACCAGAACTCCCATCTTCTGCAGCCCATCAGGAATTTTGGTCCATACTCCCAGTGGGGGAGAAATGCAGGGGAAGATAACTAGAGAGTTCTGAACTCCAACTCCATCAGGACTCGAAGAGAGAAGAGTAAAAAGGGATCATTGTAGGGATCACTACATTTGGATGTAGTGATAGGTGTATGTGTGACTTGGAAAGGAAGAGAAGATGAGACCACAGGAAAAATGGGAAAATACATACAAATATAGATACGGAGCTGTAAAAATAATAATTAACCCATATCTGTACCACCACCATGTGCACTTAACCTGTTGCGCTACCACCCAACTCCTCGTATCTGTAACCTTAGAAGAATTGCTGTAGCTTACAATGGAGGGGTTGGGAATTCAAAACTGTGGAGGGAATGGTGCAGAGTTGTATCCCTGTTATCTTGTAAATTTGTAAATCAATATTAAATCACTAGCAAAAAGTAAATAAATAATGGTTAATTTACTACTTGCTTATTTAACCAGAGCAGTTGTGGTTTAGGTAACTTTCTTCTTTTATGGGACAGAGGGAAATTGAGAAAGGAGGGGGAGAAAAAGGGAGAGAGACCCCTGCAGTCCTTCCCCCACCTATGAAGCTTCCCACTGGTAGGTGGGGACTGGGGGCTTGAACCTGGGTCCTGGCACATGATAATGTCTGCACTCTAGCAGGTGCAACACTACTCAGTCCCCTCAGGGCAATGCAGAGGACTGAAACTGGGAGTTCTGAGTCTCAGACATGTCTGTTGCAAAACCACTATGCTAATGAACAAGGAAGTCACAGGAAATACATTCTGTGGAATACTACTTTGCAATGAAGAAAGTGTTTTTTGTCCTTCAGGATGATAAGGATGGAACTGGAGACAACTATGCTTGGTGAAATAAGTAAGGCTGTGAAAGCCAATTCCCAAATGACTTTAATCATATGTGGAGTTTAGAAAATTGAAAGACAAAAACTTGTAAATCAAACAACCAGGAGCAGCCAAGCTATCTTTAAGACTTTGTGAGGTCTGTGGGGGCTTGAGGAGGGTGGATCGTGCACTGAACTGTGGTGGTGCGTGCACTGTGTAACTAGACCCTGCAGCTGCAGACCATTATTAAACCACTAATAACTTATTTTGCCCTTTTTAAAAAACATACCTTATTTGTTTTATTTTTAATGAGATGAGAGAGAGATGCAAAGAGGCCAGAGCACTGCTCAGCTCTGGCTGATGGTGGTGCTAAGATCGAATCTGGGACTTTGGAACCTCAGGTGTGAGAGTCTTTTTGCAGAACCACTATACTGTCTCTCCTACCCAATCCCTTATTTTTTTAATTGAGAGCAAAGAATAGGTTTGTGTGCTCCTTGGGCCATTCATACTTTATCCTATCCCCCCCCCCCGTTTTAGTATTGACTCCTTTCTTTCTTCTTTTCTTTCTTTCTTTCTTTCTTTCTCTCTTTCTTTCTTTCTTTCTTCCTCTGGAGAGATGCAAAACCAGATAGAAAAACAAAACAACAAAACAAACAAACAAATAAAAAAACCACCACAGCACTGAAACTTCCTTCTACTTAGTAAGAGCCAGGCTGGAACGTGGGTGGTGCATTTGGCAGAGAAGCACATTGTGCAGGTGAGCCTCTTCGCTGGTCTCGTATTGCCTTTGCTCTTGTCATTGCTACAAAGACCTCACAGCTTCAGGTGGAGTTCTTCACAGAGAGAGGGAGAGAGACTGCTGCACTGAAACCTCCTAGGTGCAGTGGGGTTGGCAGTGACCCTGACCTGTGCTGTGAGGGAGCAGGTGCTCTTCCTGATGGGCCAGCTCTAGCCCAAGTGGCCTGGACTTTGCTGACATTCGGGATCATGGAGTGACTGCTGTAGCTATCAGCACAACCTGGAGCAGCTGGCTGGGCTCCCTCTATGGCAGAACTTGATAGCCGGTCATCATGGCCTCCTCCTCCTCCTCAGGGAGCCTTCTGCCTTGCTGCTGTGTGGGAGACCAAGCTGAGGAGGCCTGGACAGTCAGCCTCAGCCATCCACAGACGCTCGGGAGGTAGGGAGGTGCTGCCCTCAACAACCAGACCTTGTCTTCCGGTAGCTGTGCCCAGACCCTAGGAAGGTGCCAGAGGCCCCATATCCAGGTTCTCTGTGGAGCCAGGGAGAAACAGCATTCTTCATCTGCAGCCCCCAGCATCCCCAGATGGCTCCCAGCTGCTTTCCAGGCAGCCATTCCTGCAGGAGGAGTGTCTTGTTTGGCTAAGGGAAAACTGGTCAGATTGCATCAGGACCAAATACCACATGGAGACACATCCCACCACAGACGTAGTGAGCAGGGTTCAGCCCAGGGCCATTGGGCACTGGACGTGGGGAGTGACACTGGTGGTTCTGAAGCACTTTAAGGCCAAGTGGCATCTGACCCTGAGCCTGGACTCGAGTACATGGTCCCTCAAGGTATTTTCTTTGGACGGAAATGGCTGGAGAGAAGGTGTGTGTTGGGGGGAAGGGAGCAGTGGGGAGAGGGCCAGCTGTGGTGGGCCTGCAGCCAGGGGACAGAGTGGGCACTGACCCCTGCAGAACATCTGAGGTTTCCAGTCTCGGGATGGGGTCCTCTAGGCCAGGCCTCACACAAAGCCTCCCTCCTCCATCCTGTCCACACAGAGCAGCAGAGGAGGATGGTGAGCTGGGGCTCCCTGAGAGTTTGCCAGGGCAGGAGGGACGAGCTCACTTCACCACCAAGAAGACAGCTTGGCTTTGGGTGGCGGCCGACTGTGGAGGAGGGCATGTGGACACTCATCTGATGGGTGACAGGCTCAGGAAAAGGCACCAGGTTACACCAGACAGGCCCTGGCTCAGGGTGGCCTTGCTGGGCTAAACAAGTGACAGTGAGCCCTCAATGAACTCAAAAGGACTCAAGTACTTTTGTGGCAAGCTGAGTGAGAACAGGCCTTGGCCAGTTTCCTGGGGAGGAACACACTGCATGGAGATTCAGGACCAGGCAGATGCCAATGGTGCAGATCAGCACTGTCCCTGTACGGGGATGCCCTTTGGGCTGGAAGGGTGTTTCTGGTCACAGCCACCAGGACACACACTGGGGTTTTCTGAAGGGAGAATAGATCTGCAAGGGAAAACTCAAAATTCTGTGAGTTTAAGTTAATGGCAAACTTGAGACAGTAAGTTTAAGTCATCTCCTATCCAAAGAAGGTCAGTGGCTAAAACTGCAGTCAAGGACCACTGGTCTCAGGCACACTAGTCCTGGAGAAAGTAACATAAATACAGACTTGGCTTTGCCCAGGACTGGTACTGAATTTTAATTCAATATGGGAAAGATAGCACAGTGGTTATGCAAAGAGACTCTTATGCCTGAGGCTCCAAAGTCCAGGTCCTCTCACCACAAGCCAGAGCTGAGCAGTACTCTGGTAAAAAGAAGAAGGAAAAGGAGGAGGAGAGGAAGAAGAATTTTAATGCAGTTGTGATCTAAGACTGTGACCTTGACTTTTATAACTTTTGGTGCAAATTCAAATAACTCAGTAATGCAAAAGTGGAGATAATCATAGGGCTATTGATATCTTTGATGCAAAGTGCACATTAAAGAATTTGTCATAAAGAAAATGTGAAGCACGGGGAAGGGCACCCTTCCTTCCTGTCTTATGCTGCTTTCTGAATCTTTTATTTCTGCTGAGAGGGGGCGGGGGCTGGGGTGCACTCAAGAAGAGCACCTAGTGCTGGTCTGAGGAGCTCCTAAATGGTGAAGAGCTGTCCTCACTGTAAATGTGGACAGAATGAGAGAATAAAGACTTTAGAACAAAGCACAGGGAGAAAGGCTAAACTCCCTTCATCAGCATGGCCGAAAGTGTGTGCCATTCAGGTGAGCAATTAGAAAGTTTTTGAAAATAAAACACGAGTGGAGTGATTAACAGAAGTTTTTAAATTGCTTTGACATAACGCTTTAGTAAACAACGAATAACAACACATTTAGAAAACATTGCATCCTAAGGAATCTAGAAGCTCATCTGAAGATAAGAGACCAGCTCAAGTCATCTTCCTTTCCTTTGCTGTTTTGTTTCGATAGAGTCAGAGAAGTAGAGGGCCAGAGAGAAAGGGAAAGAGCCCATGGCACTCAAGAGTCCTTCAGTGTGGTGGGGCCAGCTTGAGCCTGAATCACAGACATGGCAGACAGGGCAGAGAACTATCCAAGTGAGCTTTCTCAGCAGCTCTAGAATAATTCTTAACGGAAGATGCTCTTTGGGAAAGTTTAAAAGAAAACAACAATAAAAAACATGCAACATGTTGGATTCATTACTATATCATTTTCTCCTTAGGAGTCACCCTCCACAGAATGAAGGACATAGCAACTGTACAGACCTGAGTAACAGACCAGCTGAACAGGGTTGGCTTTGATGCCTTCCTGCCGACAAGAGCAGAACCTATCTTCAAGCATAGTGAAAAAAGTGAGGCAATACTTCCAGAGCACAATGTCAGTCGGTGTCTCATGAGGAGCCAGTGAACCCTACCTCCTTCTGCCTGTCATTATCATCATTACTGTCCACACGAGGGACACATGAAACCTCCCAGGGCTTTATCTACATACAAATTAATGTATGTCTTGGTGCACTGAGTTCTCCTACTTCAGAGCCATGAGAAGCTGAAAGCACAGAAGACAGAGGATTGTTGATCAAAGCCCTGTGGCGAGACCATGATCCAAGGGCTGCTTGTGTTGTTAAGAAGACAGTGAGAATATTTTCATGTAGGATGATAAAATGCAACAGAGTTCTGGGAAAACATTCCTTCCTTGTCACTCTAGTAATTTGTTGTTCCTTTTTATTTTGATAGGAAAGGAACGATATGTATCATAAGAAAACAAACTTGGGGATCCAGAATGGGGTCAACAGTGTTTCTTTGTTTCTCCTTCTGGTTTTAACCAGTTTCAAGATTGATTCATTTCCAGGAGGAGATGAACTTTGCAGTTCTGGGGAATTCTTGCAGATAAGCAAAAGACCAGAAATCTTTGGCTTAGTTCTCTGCACTGGACAGTATGGCAAGGCCCTGAGTAAATAGCTATTATTTTAAGTGTTCTCCAAGAGAGGTTTCTGGTCCCTAGACACTATGGAGAAAACTCAGGCTCAACAAAAGGTTAGTCTTGTTCTGGCCACTGATCCTAGGCAGACTGACCTCTCTCAGTATCAGTGTCTTTGTTCTATTAAGAGGACAGAAGCAGTGAATGTCTAGAAGACTTCACAGCTTGAAAATCTCTAACTCTTGTCCTACCGGTTAATGAAAAAAGTCAGGTTGGTGAGTTTTACCAGCAAATCCACAAAGTGAGAATGTGCAGGCCTACTGGAGGGACTCAGGTCCATGAATGACTTAGAGCTGCAGGTCAGTCTAGAGAGTCTGTCACTCTGCCTTGGGGACATGGTGCCCGGTGGTGGGTAAGGGCGGAGTTGGTGGTGGGGGCAGCACACAGAAATACACCATGGGGGATAAGACAGTGTGCTCATGTGACAAGTGTTTGACAGGTCGATATCCTTCAATCAAGTGACTTGATAAATACAAACAGGGACAGTAAGGGGGAAAGTATCAAGTGACAGTTGAACTGGGTGGGGTGTACTGTGCAAAAGCAAAGGACTAGGAAGGTGGCAGGGAGGGGGTGGAGGGGCTGAGGATCCTGGGGTAGGGGAGCAGTGTCTTCCAGACTCCTAGATACCGATCATGGGGAGAAGAGAGGTTGCACCTGCGTGTCAACAGCACACTGTAAACCACTAACCCCCTCCATAAAGCATTTAAAGGATTTGCTATGCTCACTGTGTCCTTTTCTTTAGCATAAGCCACACCGACCAAACCATAAAGGGGACATTGGAAAGTGTCCTTTTGGTCCAAGCCACTCTCTTGTCATCCCCAGACCACACCAGGCAACTTCAAGACCATGAGCTGCACTTGTGGGGAGGGTGTATATGGCTTTACCCACTTGCCTCACCCCACCACAGCCAGCAAGCCACTCCTGCCTGAACCAGGTGCTGGAGCTGCACAGACAGTGGCTTCAGGCCCTAAGCCCACAGCACTCCCTCCTCCACACCCCCTGCCAGGCTCTCTGCTGTCCATCTGTCTGTCTGAGTAGATTGGATAAAGAAAATAATTCTGCAGAGCTTAAATGCTCATGCACAGGCTTTTGGAATCATCCAGCCCTGCCTTTGGGTCCTAACTCTTCTCTTTGTTTCTAGCAAGGCACTTGCTGTCTCTGAACGTTAATGTTTTCGTCTATAAGACCGACAGCCTCCCTCACAGATATATTAGATGAGGTGAGATGTGCAAGGTACTGAGCACAGTACTAGGTGTATTGCAAAGGGCCCATACATAGAATCCATTCTTTGTATTTGTACTAAAGAAGATCTCAGGGGGTGTTTGTGAAACAAATGAAGAACAAAAGGGCCACCCTTGAAATTAAATCCATTAAATGGTGACGATGGAGGAGAGATGACTTCATGGTGTTGGGAATTTCTTGCAGGTGATCAGATGATGGGGAACAGACATGGGGCTGGCAAAGAGGCTCACCTGGGCGGTGTGTTGCTCTGCCGTGTGCACCCGGTCTCTCTCTGTCCCTCTTTCTCTCTCTCTCTCTGCCCTCTCTGCCTCTCTGTCTCTCTCTGTCTCCTGTCTCTCTCTCTCTGGTTTTCCAGCTCTAGCTGAAGGATGGGGGCTGTAGATGTACCAGTCCCTTCCTTCCTAAGAGCGTGGCCCCTGAGGCCTGGGTCACCCAGGCTCCCACTCACCCCCGACCATCCATGGGGAAGGAACTGGCCATCCGCCCAGTATTTGCCGTTGAGGAAGAAGAGGCCAGCAACCATGATGAATGCCCACACAGCCAGGTTCAGCACGTTGAGAACGTTGTTGAGGCCCACGGAGTTCTTCGCACCCAGGGCCACCACCAATGTGACGCCCACAGCAATCAGCAGGGCCAGCAGGTCCGGGTATGATTCCTCACCCTTCCCTGAGGGCACAGATAGGGTGAGGGGGAGGTGCCTCAGACCAGAGTGAGCAGGAGGGGGCTACCTTAGGATGCTGAGGAGGGTGGAGAGTTTGGTATAGATGGTGGAGACTCACCTGTGTCTATGTCAGTGTGCCTGTGTGTCTGTCTGTGCCTGTGTGGGTATGTATGTATGTGTGCACACCTGTGTGTCTATGTGCATGTATGCATTGTGGATGCATGTCTGTCTATTCCTGTGTTGTCTATGTGTGTCTCTGTGTGCCTGTGACTGTGTGTGTGTGTGTCTATGTGTGTGTGTGTCTGTGAAAGTCTATATATCTGTCTCTGTCTAGTCTGTCTGTGTCTGTGTGCTTATGTGTGCCACCTTCTGTTAGTGTTTGGTCTGAAAGTGCCAGACTGCCTCTAACTATGAACCCTGCTGGCACCTCAACTCTCCTGTGTGTGTACAGGCAGTGGGCAGGGGGCTGGGGGGATAGGCAGGCTCACCCAGGCCATTTAGCGTCCCCAGGGTGTGCACGGTCCAGCGGCTGATGCTGTGGTTGGCCAGCGAGTCGAACATGCTGCTAAGGGCACTGGCGCCAGCTGCTGTGCCGATGAGGTACTCCAGGATCAGGTTCCAGCCGATGAAGAAGGCTACCAGCTCACCCACTGCCACATAGCTGTAGGTGTAGGCTGAGCCCGTGGTCTTGGGGACACGCACACCGAACTCTGCATAGCAGACACCTGTGAGGAAGCACTTGTGGACGCTGGGCCTAGTGGGGGCTGGCCTCTGAAATAGGGGCAGCAGGCCATATAGGCCTCTGGACAGAGATGCTCCATGTCCAGGGGTTCAGGCAAGCCAGGCCCACCCTCAGCTCCCTCCTCCCACTCAGCTAAAAATGATGAATTCACCTTCTTTACCTCATCTTGAATGGAGCTTGAATGAATCATGTTAAGTAAATTATGCCAGAAAGAGAAGGATGACTATGGGGTGACCTCACTCATGGGCAGAAGTTGAGAAAACAGAAAGGAACAATACAATGCAGAACTTGGACAGGGTTTGGTGGATTTCACCAAAGAAAAGGAATTGGGTGGTGGGGTGGGAGTGGTGGGGGTGTTTTTCAGTTCCTGGTGCACGATGGTGGAAGAAGACTTGGGCTGGGAGTGAGTGTGTTTGGTAGAAAACTGAGAAATATTACACATATACCAACAACTGTATTTTATTAAAACAAACAAACAGAGAGCTGGGTGGTAGTACAGCAGGTTAAGCGCAAGTGACTCAGAGCACAAGGACCGGCGTAGCCCCCAGTTCCCTACCTGCAGGGGAGTTGCTTCACAGGTGGTGAAGCAGGTCTGCAGGTGCCTATCTTTCTCTCCGCCTCTCTGTCTTCCCCTCCTCTCTCCATTTCTCTGTATCCTATCCAACAACAATGACATCAATAACAACAACAGTAAAAAAAAAAAAAAAAGCAAACAAAAAAACACAGCTTGTCCCCCCTGAACGCTGGGGAGAGGGCTCAGCACCAGTTTATGGAGCCCTGGGGAGCTCAACTTCCATATTTAGAAAAAGCACTCCCCCCCCTTTTGTTTTCTTCTGTTGTCATCTGGGCTTCATGGCTGTGAGCTGACCTTTTCAGAGAGAGACAGACCAACAGAGCAAGGGAAAGATAGCCCAGCACTGAAGCCTCCCCCAGTGTGTGTGTGTGTGTGTGAGTGTGGTTCGGAAGGCTAAAACTTAGGGGGCATATCACAGAGCCGGTGCACTGTCCTTTGTGTTGACTTGTCCCCAAAATCCCATTTGGTGTGAATCTCTCTGTCATCACTTCCTGGGTGTGAGACACCCTGCAGGAACGTGGACCTGACTCATGATGGCGCCCACAGTGGACTACCCAGCGCCAGGTCACGAGTGCCCTTCTCACTCAGCTCCCACATCAAAGCTTGCCTCAGAGGGCAACACATTCCACAGTCTGAGAGACTGAGTTCTAGGGAGGGTGGCCAGTTAGACATACAAATGCAAAGAACAAGAAATCAGTAATGGATGACTGGTGATTGACAAAGAGGCTTGTTGGGACTTGTGGGCTGGTCTGTGAGGACATGTGGCCACACTCTTCCCCCAGCCTGGCTAAGTGCAAGTAGAATCAAGCATAAGGACCCAGGTTCAAGCCTCAGTCCCCACCTGTTTCATGAGTGGTGGAAAAGAGCTGCAGGCATCTCTCCTTCCCTCTGTCTCTCTCTAACTCTCTCTCTCTCTCTCTCTCACCCTCTATAAAAATATAGTAATCAGGCAAAGGACTCTGGGGGAAAGGTCAGGGAGGGGGCTGGGGATATCTTTGGGGTCCTGGTGCATGGTGGGGGGAAAAGCCTTGGGCTGGGAGAGAGAGTGTTCTGCAGACACCTGTCACATAAGATGAGAAACTGTGCCCATGTGTCAGCAACTGTAATGTAAACCATTAACCACCACACCCAATAAAATGATAAAAGGGGAAAAAATCAAAATAATAAAAGCATATGACCACTGGGAACAGTGGAGCTGTGCAGACACAGAGCCCCAGAAATATGCCTGGTGGCAAAAACAAAACAAAACAAAACAAAACAAAAAGGGTGGGGGTAGACAGTATAATGGTTATACAAAGAGACTCTCATGCCTGAGGTTCCAAAGTCTCAGGTTCAATCCCTCACACTGCCATAAACCAGAGCTGAGCAGTGTTCAGGTATAATAATAATAATAATAATAATAATGCTGCCATGTGACTTTTTTCCCAAGCTAGTGAGTGTGCAGAATCAGACTCAGGACTCTCAGTCTGTTGGGGAGACTCTTTGGTGCCTGAAGGGGGTAGTTACAGTCCTCACTTCCAGCTCTGCCCACCTGCCAATACTCATACCTTCATGTTCCCTCTCTCCTCATCCTTTGCCTGCTGCCAGGCCTAAAAACTCTCAGGAGTCTGGCTTTCTGTGGGGCATAGGCATGAAGGCAGTGATTTGAGGAGTGGTGTGGCCACCTGCTGGCGGGTGAGGGAGGATGGAGGTTGGGTGCTATATCACCTTCTGGACACAGCTGACAAGGACGAGACATTACTTCTCTTCCAAGATGTCTGTGTAGAGAATCCTGAAGGATAGCCTCCCACTGGACTACCTACCCTGAACTGCACAGCAAAGGTGAGATTTCTCCTCACACTTTCCAAAGGGAAGCTCAGTGAATCCCTTGAGCATTTTGGTGGCTTCCTGGAAGAGGTATTTCCACTGAGGAAAACATGAAGTGTTCTTGGCTGGATTTATGGTATCAACCACTTTCTTCTTCCTTCTTTCCTTCCTGCTATCAATGGGATTTGGTGCTTGCATGACTCTTCCATTCCCAGAGAATCCTCTCTCTCTCTCAATCTCTCTCTCTCTTCCTATCTCTTTCTCTCTCTCTTTCCCTTTCTTCAGAGACTCTTCTTTTGCTTCTTTCTCTCCCTCTCTTTCTGTTCCTTCTTTCCTTTTCTTCCCTTCTCTTTCTCCTCCTTCATTCTTTTCTTCCTTCCATTCTTTTTTCCCTTTCCTCCCCCCCCCCTTCCTTTCCCTTACTCCCTTCCTTCCTTCAGGGTAAGAGTGAGAGTGAGCATGTGTGCTCAGCCAGGTGCTCAGAGACAGACAGACCTCTGCAGCCCCACTCCCCACTGCTTCTGTACAGGTGGGGCCTGGCTACAACTCATGCCTTTGTGTGTGGCACCCTGTGCTCTCAAAACTCCCCACACTGACCTGAGAGGATGGAGGCCACTGCGGCAATGATGAAGGACACGATGACACCCGGTCCGGCCATCTCCTTGGCCACCAGCCCAGCCACCACGTACATGCCGGTACCAGCGCAGCTGCCCACTCCCAGAGACACCAGGTCGGCCGCTGACAAAACCTGAGCCAGGCGGGGGCCCCTGGCACCCTCCTGCATGGCGGCTGGAGGCTGGGTGCGCAGCAGGCGGGACAGCAGGGCAGCCCAGGCTGCGGGCAGTCCCCCCGTGAAGGCCATGGTGGGGGGGGTTCTGCTGTGTAAGGGAGTCCAGCACGGGCGTGAAGGGGGAGGGGGATTGCAGGGGACTGTGAAGCTGGGGTCCTGCAGGGGGGGTCTGGTGGTGGTGGAGGGCTCAGAGCATGCCCCCAGGCATCATCCAGGTGCAGAGCTCACGGCAGGATGGGTCTCGGAGCTGCTTCCCAGGCATGGGTGGACTCCTGCTGGTCAAGAGAGAGGACGGTGAGACCAGAGGACTGCAGGCTGGCAACACCAGGTCCCCACCTCCAGGCTTCCACTCCCGTTCTCCACCCTAGGCTGCCATTAGATTTTTGTATTTTTATTTATTTTGGATAAAGACAGAGAAATTGAGTGAAATGACAAAGAGAAAGAGATGGAGAGAGAGAAAGAGAAAGAGAGAGACCTGCAACATTGCTTCACCACTTGTGAAGCTTCTCCCCTTGCAGGTGGGGTCCTAGGGCTTGAAGATGAAGTCTTTGCACATGGTAACATGTGCGCTCTACCGGGTACTCCACCACTTGACCATAAACACACACACACACACACACACACACACACACACACACACACACACCCCTCCAGCTGTGCTGAGACTTGGCTTATAAATCTTGGGCATAATTTTTAGGGAGCTATAACACCCCTTTCTCCTCCACAGCCAGAGCTAAGTTGAATCTATGTCTCTTAAAGGGGTAGTGAGTGACATGTCATGGGATCTCTCAAATTTTGGTCTCAAGCGTCATGATCAATATTTTGCACTCTTCTTTCATCCTTTCCAGGGCTGGGGCTGAGGGAGCGGGCCCTGGTGGTGCTGGATGCTGGAGGGTGGGGTGGGGGTGGCTGGTAGCTCCCTGGCATCTCATGGGACAGATGTGTAGCTAAAAACCCTGGTGGTGATGATCTAGACACAAGCCCTGTGTTTCACATATAATCACAAAAGTTTATTTTTTCCCTAGAGCTGGTGTGTCCTGTATGTGAGATTTCACCACTTCCAGAGCTGACTTTTTTCAGAGAGAGAGAGAGACCTGAGTGCTGATGCTTTCTCTGGTGCTGTGTCACCTCCCTCATGACCCCTCAAGTCCCACACCCAACTTGATGAGCTATCTCCGGCCCTAAACATATGGGATATGAAGTGATTTAAATCTGGGGACACATAGTTTTTCAGGAATGTGACTATGAGGTGCCCTAGTGGAGGACTGTTATTTCTTTGGTTTGAAATTGAAGAGAGGCTTATAGGTGTAAGGGCCAAGGTTGCCATGGAAACAGCAACCAGTGCTGCTGCAATAGCCAGGGCAGCGCCCATGGGCAGGGCTTCTGGCGCTGTGGTCTCGCAGGCTTCACCATACACACCTGGCTGGTGCTCTGCTGGTCAAAGGTCAGCTGCCAAGATCTCACTTCAGGCTGTCAAAGCAGGTGGTGACAAGACATTTATTCCAGGAAAGGGGTGTGAGGTGTGAGAGAGCTGATGATTGTGTCACATGACTTCTGTCAACAAAGAAAATGCAGAACTCATGTGAGAATACTTGCCTTGAAAGCCACAAGGGTTTTTTTTGCCTCCAGGGTTACTCTAGGGCTCAGTGTCTGCACTAGGAATCCACTGCTCCTGGGGACCATTTTCCCCACTTTGTTGCTCTTGTTGTAGTTGTTATTGTTGTTGGATAGGACAGAGAGAAATTGAGAGAGGAGGGAAGACAGAGAGGGGGAGAGAAAGATAGACACCTGCAGACCTGCCTGTGAAACGGCCCTAGTGGAACTGGGGGCTTAAACTGGACTCCTTACACTGGTCTTTGTGCTTTCAGACATGTGCATTTAACCCGCTGAGCTACCGCCCAGCCCCTGAAAGCCACAAGTTTTATCAGATTCTAGAATGAGCTTTTCAGGTAGAGTTGGACATTGACTGCAAGGACTGTACAAAAAAGTCTAAGTCCAAGCAATGTACCAATATTATTAATTAATACTACTTAACACTTAATGTAGCACTTGTCTGCCCCTAAAGGCTTTGCAAACACTAATTAGAGGAATCAGGTGAAATGTGGCAGCTCAGTTTACAGGGTGATGGCTCTTCTGGTTTAATTTCCTCTTCCATTTCAAGCTGTTGTGGCAAATTGGTTTCCTTTTCTTTTCCCTTCTTTCCCTTCCTCCCTCCCTCCTCTCCCTCTTCTTCCTTTTTCCTCCTCCTCCTCTCCCTTCTCTTCTCCTCTTTTTTATTTGGCTACTCAACTAAAATTGAAATCCAGATCACTTCAGAGAAGAAGAGCTGTGTCTCCCACCCCTGCCACCAGCTTGCATGTTGAATTCCTACACCCAGCTCGTCTGCAAGAGACCTTGTCTGGAAATAGCTGTTACAGAGAAATCAGTGAAAACAAGTGATCTCAGGCCTCATAGTCTCCTGACCCAGCGTGACCATGTCCTAGGAAGGCTATTTGGACCCAGACACACCGAGGGGAGGACAGGCCGTGCTCATGAAGGAACTAAGGAGGGAGATGAGTGTGTGAGGTGGGGGTGGGGGGACTGGACTGGTGAACAGACAAACAGTGATGAGGGGTGGGGTGGGCAGTCATTATGGAAAATCCCATTCCTGGTGATTTTCACTGTCTCTCACTTAAGGCAACAAAGCCCTATTTTCACTCGATTTGTCAATATGCTAGTTGGTTTCACAATATGACAGCCTCTAGTGGTCATTTCTATGGTAAAAGAGGCTGAGAAGAGCCCCTACTCATCTAGGGGACATAAGGCCCCTGCACAGGGTCCTTCCTGAGCAGGTTGCTGGGCCCTGGGCAGCTAGCTATCTATGCAGGGGACACTGTGATGATGAGCCCATGGTCAGGGGCCGTCTGTCCCAGAGACACGGAGTATCAGCCAGATTGGGGGTCATGTGGGAGCTTCTGTGTGTCAGATCATCACCATATAGGGAACCACTGAGACACAGGTCTGGGGAGAGCTCAGTCCTGCCCAGTGTCTCCACTGTTGTTGCAAGCGAGCCTTGGGGACACTGCCTTCCTTGCTAGGAAATTTCCTGGCGAGAACAAAATGTACAAAAGGAAACAAGCTCCCAAATGACTGCTGACAGGATCCATATTCATGACCCCCAGACTATGCTCCTCAGAGAGTCTTGGAAACTGGCTGTTGCTGTCTCTGCAGGATGAGAAGTGAGTACGTATTTGTGCTTTGAATCAGGATTCTCAAAACACCTCTGGGATGGAGCTGAGGTGGTGGGTGTGGGTGTGGGTATAGGGGTTCTAGGGCAGGATTGTCCTAGGGGAGGGGTTGTGGGCATGAGGGGTTTCTTGACTGTCAGCATAATGATAGTAAAAGCAGGTTGTGGAAGGATGAGAAAGATTATGGTGTAGATGCTTCCAGACCAGGCAGAATTCTGGAATCATTTCAGAACTACCTTTGGAAGGCGAGGAGAGGGAGAACAAAGGCCAACAGGACAGCAAACAGCCCAAATTATCCCTGCTGGATTTGATAGAAAGGGGTTGCAAAACCCTGGCGACATTCCCTAGAGAAGCTTTCTAGCATTTGTTGGAAAGTCCCAGCTGTAGAGAGCATAGACAGACAGAAACAGCCCTAACTGCCAAAAGAGTCTTTTTTTTTTCCCCTCAGTAGAGCACTGCTCAGTTCTGGGTGATGGTGGTGCTGGGGATTGAACCTGGGGCCTTGGGGCATCAGTAATGAAATATTCTTTGCATAACCATTGTACTATCTCTCCAGCCCCTTCAATATATATATGCTTTTTCTTTCTTTCTTTTTTTTTTTTTTACAGAGAGAGTCCAGAGACCTCCTCAGCTCTGGCTTATGGTGGTGCTGGGGACTGAACTTGGGACCTGAAAGCCTTAGGCAGGAGAGGCTTTTTTTTTTTTTTTGCAGAACCACTGTGCTGTCTCTTGCCCGCTTCTCCTTTTTTCATTTTTATGAGAGGGAAAATGTGTGAGTGTGTGTGGGAGAGAGAGACTGAGACACCAAGGCACCACTCAGCCCTGCTCAGCTCTGGCTGATGGGGGTGCTGAAACTGAGCCCTTAGTCTCAGTTATGCAGGCCTTGCACTCCACTGGCTGAGTTGTCTCCCACCCACATGTGACTCTCTGCACAGTGTGCACAGTGTAAACTGGCATCGATCTGATCTGGCTGTTGACCAGACCTCTTGGGCCCCTGTTGCTGAACCCACCCCTCCCCACCCCTCCACCCTGGTGCCTGGCTGGTGTGGCAGGTCTGTTGTATTGCACCAAAGCAAAGGACTCTGGAAAGGAGGGCAGGGAAGGGACTCTGGATCCTGGAAGATGAAGGCAGAGGGGGACCTAGATTGGGGGGAGAAAGTATCTTACAAACTCCTGTCATGGGGAGATAAGAAATTGTACCCAAGTGTCAACAACTGTATTTAAACCATTAGCCCTCCCCTCAACCCCCACGCCCCCAGAAAGTGAAAACAGGGGAAAAAAGATCTGTATCCTGGGACTTTCACCATTGTCTGTAGTGTGGCTCCCTGGGGCTGCAGGGATCAGGGTAATCTGCTTACAGGAACAGCTTTAAGTCTGTAAAAGCAGCTAACACAACTCTTGGCATCTTATCTCTCCAGACTAAACACCTGTCATCAGCTTTTCAGTGATCACGCCTGTCTCAATGTGACAGCTTCTAGATCAATGGCTCTCTAATGAGGCATCTCAGGTGTCTGCAGCTTGTCGTGGCTGGGCATTGTGGACGTGAAGAAGGGGCAAGGCAGTTGCTTTTGAAATGTGTGTGTGTACATGCACTTCCTGAAGGACATGATGCTGGTGTTTCACAAATACACTCTGATAGACAACTGACTTTAAAACCAGAGGTCCTGCGCACCACTGGGCGGTGGTGCACCTGGTAGAGTGCACATTATAGTGCACAAGGACCAAGGTTCAAGCCTTCAGTCTACCTGCAGGGTGGGGAGCTTCACAAGCAGTGAAGCAGTGCTGTATTTCTCTCTCTCTCTCTCTCTCTCTCTTTCTCTCTCGTTCCCTCTCGGTCTCTTTCTGTTTCTATCCAACTAATAATAAATAAAATATTTTTAAAAGGTAAAGTAAAATAAAATCAGCGCTCCCAATTTTCAGGGCACTGTAATTCTTGACTATATCTTTACCGACTGTATGACTGGTCAAATCCACTTTTTTTTAACTTTAGAATATATTAATATTTTGATTTTTTATTTAAATTTTTAAAACATTTTTTATCAGTCTAACAGCATGTTTTCCCTTCCTGTCCCTGATGCTTGAATTCCACCTGTAAGTGAGATCATCTGGGATCTGTCTTCTCTTCCTGGCTTATCTCCCTTAACAGCGCTCCTCCAAGCTCCCCAAGTATCTTCTGACCACCTTGCCTTGCCCTGTGGCCTGGTGCTGAGCTGGTTCATGCGTGGCCTGTGTGTGATCCCACAGCTGGCAGGCTTTGCTTGGACTATCTATCAGGGCAGAGTGGGGATTCTTGACAACCACGTGGCCAGACAGGAGAGGCTGCACCAATCTGGCTTCTTTGCAAGAGCTTGTTCTTTCTCTCTTCTCTTTCTGAAAATGGATCCAGTGTTCTGATCAGCTTGCATTGTGGTAATAAAACAGCCCCATATTGCAATATGCTGCAGCAATAATATTTACCCCTGTCTGCAGCTCTTCTCCAGGCTGGGGACTGGCTTCAGGTCTCCCCTCAGTGTGGAGTGTGAGTCCCAAATGTCTGCACATCCTGAAGCCCAGACTCAAGAAGCTGAGCCGTATGAAGCCTGTGTGTTCCCTTAGCCGAGGAAAAGCTCAGAAAGCTCAGGGCATTGCTGCTTTTGCTTAGAGCTCACTTCCATGACTAGTTCTTCCTTCCTTCCTTCCTTCCTTCCTTCCTTCCTTCCTTCCTTCCTTCTTTCCTTTCTTTTTCTTTCCTTTCCACTGGGATTATCACTGGGGCTCAGAAGTTGTAGTATAACTCTATTACTCCTATTGGCCATATTTATCTTTATTTTTTAAAGATATTTGATTTATGAGAGAGAGAGAGAGAGAACACCAGATATCACTCTGGTACAAATGTTGCTGGGGATTGAACTTGGGACCTCATGCTTGAGAGTCCAATGCTTTATCTACTGTGCCAACTCCCAGACCACTTTTTTTGTTTAATATACAGAAAAAATTTGTGAAGGAAGGGGAATAGAGAGTGTGTGGGAGAGAGAAACACCTTCAGCACTACTTCACTACTCATAAATCTTGCCCCCTGAGGTGGGGACCCTAGGCGTTAACCTGGGTCCTTGCACTTGGCAGCATGTGTGTTCTACCAAGTGTGCCACCTCCTGGTTTCCCATCAGCTGAAGAAAGTATAATAACCAAGCCCACAGCCAATGATGAGGTGGTTGTATACTTCCCACAGATGCAGAGGAATCGCATCCCTTTTGTTGCCTTTGTTTTTTTTATTGTTGTAGTTATTACTGCTTTTGCTATTGATGTCATCGTTGTTGGATAGAACAGAGAGAAATGGAGAGATGAGGGGAAGACAGAGAGGGGGAGAGAAAGACAGACACCTGCAGACCTGCTTCACCACCTGTGAAGCGACTCCCCTGCAAGGGTGTTGTTGTGCGCGGGCCGCAGAGATGAGAGAGAGGGGGTCCAGAGCGAAGAGGAAACACAAATCTTTATTTGTGCTGGCACCTCAGAGTTGGGTGCTAGAGAAGCAGGTTGGACCACGTGGAGGTAGCGAAAATGGCCGCCTCACACAGTAACCTTTCCTGTGTCTGAACACTGGAGTGAAGCGCTGGCAAGAGAGTGAGGTGCGGAAGAAGAAGGGCTTTTATAGGAGTAGCTTTCATGAGAATGGTAAGGGGGAGGAGTAACCATAGCATTCCAGGATAGGATAATAACTCTCGTGAGAATGGGAGGGGGGAGGAGTGACCAAAGCACTCCAAATATCACGGGGATATAGACAATGCCCTGAGGGTACAACATGGCTGAACAGGCACTCCGAGAATGTCCCAATTCTCGCGGGAACTAGCAGTAGCCTGAGGGGAAACATGGCAGATATGACTGCATCGGCACAATTTCCCAGCATCTCCCCCTTTCCTTTTATCTAATGCCCAGGGCAACAGTGTGTAAAGTCTATGAACTACTCAGGGTCAGTCTATGAAAAACCAGCAACGTGAAGGGAAGGAAGCTGCTGTAAAATTGTCTAAAGTGTCCAAAGGGTATACCAGCAAGTCCGATAGAAGTCTCAGTCCAAAGTAGGCGACTAGGGGGAGAAATGGCAGGGGATAAAATACTGCATGAGGAAGGTCAGCCTCTGGAATTCTTCTTTTCTGTAGATTGTGAGCTGGAACTGCCAAAATGTGACAGGCAAAGCAGAAGCAGGACATGGCAGAACCTACAAAAGTTGGCTCACAGAGCCCTCTCTCCTACCCCTTCCCTGAATGTCTTATGTTATGACTGGCCAGTTGTGTTTTGTGAGTGAGTGTGTTGAATGACCAAAAATTTTTGTATGACCCATCTGCTCAGAGTACTCTAAATGTTAAAACCATTGTCACTAACATGCGTTAACTCTCTAAGTAACCTGAGTCTGTTTATAGTCCAAAGTCAATTATAGTAAACCTCTAACTTGTTACAAGTTTTATTTTTTTTCACAAGTAAGTGATTACAGCTATCAAGCCTTCATATGAGGAATCATCTGTTCATATGGTAAGGTATTAAACTGTAAGAAGTTCCTCCATATCCAACCTAAGTGAATTAACAACATTCACATATTCTTGTACACTTAACTGGTGTATCTTGTCTTGCCACCATAGGCCTGCCTTTGTCAGCCAACAATTTAAAGATGTTTCCCTTTATAACATCACCCATGCCACGGACATCCTTTACTACCCCCAAAGACAAATGGCTGTTCCCCTGGACATCACATCCACTGACTGCTTCCCTTAGACTTAAGATATGATCCCACCTCTTCATACCAATGGATACATTCCCCCTTCCTTACCTGTCTACCCTTAGTTGTGGGACCCTAGCTTGTTTTACTTCTTCTGCTCACAATAGGTCCTATAATTCTTTTTTTTCAACATTTTAATTTATTTAGGAAAGAGAAAGAACTAGATATCTTTCTGGTACATGTGCTGCCAGGGATCGAACTTGGGACCTCACGCTTGAGAGTCTAACACCTTATCCACTGCGACACCTCCCAGACCACGGTCCTATAATTCTTAACAAGCTCATGGCTTTTTTGTGGCAACAGATTGATGCCATAAAGATGCAACCTACACAAACTCACTATCATAGGCTGGACATGGCAGAATATTGAGTTGCTGTGGAGGATTTGCCCCCCTCCATCAGAACGTCCACCATGTAGAGGGCTGGCTAGTCAATGATGGGTAAGAGGAAACTAGCGCTATCCAGTCAACCTAAGACAGGTCACCTGGTACTACTGGGCAAAAATGACCAGGTGTTCCAATGACGGGTAAGACGGAAGGCTGATCCCCAACCTAAGACAGGCACAGTCCACCCTGCCACAAAACAAAGTCCACCAAACATCAAAACATGATATAAGACAGGGGGACATGTGGGGAGCCACATGTGCCCTCAAGGTTGCTATTGGCATGGCCATAGAGTTTATTTTAAATGATAGTTTCTGGGAATCAGGTGGTGGCACAGCGGGTTTAGCGCAGGTGGCGCTAAGTGCAAGAACTGGCTTGAGGATCCCAGTTTGAGCCCCCAGCTCCTCACCTGCAGGGGAATCACTTCATGGACGGTGAAGCAGGTCTACAGGTGTCTTTCTCTCCCCCTCCTCTCTCCATTTCTCTCTGCTCTATCCAACAACCACAATATCAGCAATAACAACAATATAATTACAACAATAAAACAACTAGGGCAACAAAAGGCTAGATACCAAAAAAAAAAAAAAAAGGGATAAGATAGTTCCCGCTTCCCTACACCTTAGAGTCTTTGTTAAAAGATAAGTTCTTTTCCCCCATGAATATATAATAATAAATGAATAGGAAAGATACATCCCCCAATACTCAGTTGGCTAAGGCACTAAACCTCTTTTTCTATAAAGCATTCAAATCAGATGCCCTGCTAACCACGAGAAGCAGATTGTTTGTGTTTCTTCCACAGGAATCCCGGAAAAAACCATCTGGACCCCTGCACACCCTGACATCACCCACTAGATGGCATGACTACAGTCGCACACCCCCCCCCCCCCCAGAAACCCTAGATGTCACCTGACGCGATCTGAAGAACCTGATTCACAGACTCCAAGGACAGAACATTTTTACTGTCTGTCTGCCTTTCCTGCTTCTGCTTTGCCTGTCACATTTTGGTGGTTCCAGCTCACAATCTACAGAAAAGAAGAATTCCAGAGGCTGACCTTCCTCATGCAGCATTTCATCCCCTGCCATTTCTCCCCCTAGTCGCCTACTTTGGACTGAGACTTCTATCGGACTTGCTGGTATACCCTTTGGACACTTTAGACAATTTTACAGCAGCTTCCTTCCCTTCACGTTGCTGGTTTTTCATAGACTGACCCTGAGTAGTTCATAGACTTTACACACTGTTGCCCTGGGCATTAGATAAAAGGAAAGGGGGAGATGCTGGGAAATTGTGCTGATGCAGTCATATCTGCCATGTTGTCCCCTCAGGCTACTGCTAGTTCCCGCGAGAATTGGGACATTCTCAGAGTGCCTGTTCAGCCATGTTGTACCCTCAGGGCATTGTCTATATCCCCGTGATATTTGGAGTGCTTTGGTCACTCCCCCCCCCTCCCATTCTCATGAGAGTTATTATCCTATCCTGGAATGCTATGGTTACTCCTCCCCCTTCCCATTCTCATGAAAGCTACTCCTATAAAAGCCCTTCTTCTTCCGCACCTCACTCTCTTGCCAGCGCTTCACTCCGGTGTTCAGACGCAGGAAAGGTTACTGTGTGAGGCGGCCATTTTTACTACCTCCACGTGGCCCAACCTGCTTCTCTAGCACCCAACTCTGAGGTGCCAGCACAAATAAAGATTTGTGTTTCCTCTTTGCTCTGGACCCCCTCTCTCTTCTCTGCGGCCTGCGCACAACAACACAAGGGGGATCCAGGGACTCAAACTGGGATCCTTACGCCGGTCCTTGTGCTTTGCGCCATGTGCGCTTAATCCACTGTACTACCGCCCGACTCCCATGATTTTTTTAAAGGTTTATTTGTTTTTGTGAGAGCTAGAGGATGGGAAAGAATGAGTGTGAGGAGGAAGAGCTGCTCACCCAGCTCTGGCCCAGCAAGGTGCTAGGGGGAAGCCCAGAACCAGGCCCTCGGGCATGCAAGTCCTGTGCTCTGATGCTACTCCCTGCCCTGAGCCCTGCTGTCCTCCTCAGGCTTCTGCTTGTTGCCACCATGGGAGATAACACTGTTTCAGGAACTCTTTTACTGGTGAGATGAGATCAACTGACATCACTGCCATTCTGCTCTGGTGATAGAATTTTCAGGTGTAGGGAAGGTCTGATCTGGGTACAGACTCAGTCTCCCTCCTCACTGGGAAGATCTGCATACCCAGGAACTTGAAGTGGGGTTTTCCCAGGTGCCTCTCAGACTCAGCCAACAGACCTGCTGGGCAGAGGGCATCACACCCCAAGGCACATTAATACCTTCTCCATGACCATTTCTTTTTAATATTTTATTTATTTATTATTTATTTATTTACTAGATAGAGATGCAGCGAAGTAGAGAGGGAAGGGGGAGATAGGGAAAGAGATAGCAAAACACCTGCAGCTTTGCCCCACGACCACTCATGAACCTTCCTCCTGCAGGAGGGGATCGGGGGCTTGAACTCAGGTCCTTGAATATTGTAAGGTGTGTACCCAAACAATTGTAGCACCATCCATCCTGGACATTCATTTCTAAGAGCTTTTGTCCTATCTGTGTTGACCAATCCCCAAAGGAATCATGTCATGACTATCCTAATAATTCTAATTAGTCACTCTCTTTTTCTCTATGACCAGAGACCTGCTCAGCTCTGGCTGATGGTGGTGCCAGGGATTGAGCCTGGGCCCTCAGAGCTTTAGGCAGGAGAGACTGTTGAATGAACCTCTTTGCCATCTCCCCACCTCTGGAATTCTTTGTCATTCTCTTCTTACAAAGCAGACAAGCAAGGCCTCCCTTCCTCCCCTAGATGCCAGAGTTTCTTGGGGATTTGTCCTGTCAGCTGCCTGTCTCCTCTTCATCCTGCCTTGACATCTTCCTGGCCACCAGAACAACCTTTGCTGAGTTTCTCGGGGACAGTGAGGTCATCTGGCCCTGCCTTTCCCTCCTGACTGGACACAGGCACTCACTTCTGTCCTCCTCAGGATGCTCCATTCTGTCTTTTAGAAGCAAGAGCCATGGGTAGTGTATGTGTATGCCTTGTGCACAGTGCCTCCATGTCCTCTTCTTGAACTTGGAGGTGGTCAGACATACTAAGAGAAGCAGGGGAAGTTGTAAGAATAAGATCATAAGGCTGTTTAAATCATCTGATGGCCCAGGGGGTTGCACAGTGGGTAAAGCATTAGATTCTCAAACACGAGGCCCTGAATTAAATCCCCATTATCATTGATGGTATCAGAGTGGGGCTCTGGTTCTCTCTTCTCTTTTTTTTTCTCTCTCTGTCTTTCATAAATAAATAAGTTTTAAAATTATGTCTGATATATAGTCCCCATTGCATAAATGATACTATTCTTTAAGTCAGGGTATTTGAGATCAGAGTGTGAGAGACAGAAAGAGATAAGGAGAGACAGAGAGATAGGGAGAGAAAACAAAACAGAATTTCAATGCTGGTAAAGCTGCCTGCTGCAGATGCTCTGCAGTGGCCTGGGGCTTGAACTTGGGTCCTTATGCCTTACGCTTTACATGATAATGGCTCTACCAGGTGAACCACCTACCATCCCTCCCATTTTAATTAAAACGGCCATGATGCTGGGGCTCTGGCACTGGAAACATGCCTGTGGAGTCTGCAGGTGACAGCTGGGGACTAACATCAGAAGGTCCTTTACAGAAGGGAACCCCAAGTGTCAGTGACTTTCGAGGCCACAGCCAGCTCTGGGGTGAGACAGGGCAGAGAAAGGACCAGCCTCCAAGGCCACAGGCTGTGACCCCCAGAGATAACCCCACTCGACTCCTTGACTCCTCTCTTACCAAACAGGATCAGAAAGCCTATATCTCTCTCCACCCTTATCGAGACACTCTTTCCCCTCTTATATTATTGATGTACTGAAATGGGACAGCCTTGCTGACAAGGCACTCATTGTGCAGCAGGTATGTGTGTGGGAGGGTCTAGTCATACAGCACTTAGTGGCCACATTGAAACAGCTCAGCTAGGAAGCTTGTCAACATCCTTCTTCCCTTCCCTTTTACTCTCCCTCTCTCCTACCTTCCTCTTCCTCTTTTTCTTTCTCTCTTTCCTTTCTTTCTTCCTCTCCCTTTTTCTTTCCTCCTATTCCTTTCTCTCTCTCTCTTTTTTTTTTGCCTCCAGGGTTATTTCCGGGGCTCGGTTCCTGCACCATGAATCCACTGCTCCTGCAGACCATTTTTTCTCCTTTTGTTGCCTTTGTTGTTTTATCATTGTTGTGGTTATTATTATTGTTGTTGTTGCTGTCGTTCGATAGGACAGAGAGAAATGGAGAGAGGAGGGGAAGATAGAGAGGGGGAGAGAAAGACACCTGCAGACCTACTTCACCGCCTGTGAAGCGACTCCCCTGCAGGTGGGGAGCTGGGGGCTTGAATTGGGATCCTTAACGCCGGTCCTTGCGCTTTGTGCTATTCCTTTCTTTTTAAATATTTAATTTTATTTATTTTGGATAGGACAGAGAGGAATTTCAAGGGAAGTTGGCATAGAGAGATACCTGCAAAACTGCTTCAGTACTCATAAAGCTTCTCCTTGTAGGTGGGAACTAGGGTCTCGAACTCAGGTAACATGTGCACTCAGTCAGGTGTGTGGCCATCACTGCCACCCCTTTTTTTCTGGAGCCAGGGTCTCATACATGTGTGATTTTCTTGCTCCAGGGAACCTTTTACTTCAGATAGGAAGAGACAGAGACAGAGAGGTGATAGAAGAGAGACACCACAGCACTGCTTCACCATCATCCATGCAGCTCCCGTGTGGTGGCTGGGTTTGAATCCTGGACCTCAGCCTGGTAAGGTGCAATGAACCCTACCAGATGAGCTGCCCTGTCCCCCGCTATTTACTCTTGGACACTGCTTTTGAGTGAATCAGTGGAGGAGCCTGTGGCATTACAGATACAATGTCTTCATCCAATGACAGGTCTTCAGTTTGCCATTCCATCCTATCAGTGACGCAAGACTCAGCTGAGGAAGGGAGCTTCCTGTCAGCCACGGGAGAGAACAGAGCAAACAGGACTCTTCCATAGCAACAAGGACAACAGAGAAAGGCCACCCTTGGGCAGTGGAGCTTCAGCATTGGGGAGTAGATAGGCTGCCCTTCACCCCTGAAAGCCACCTGCTGTCTGTGGGGCCACCATCTCGTGAGGAGCCCAGAACCGGCTACAAATGGAGCCAGACAAGGTCTCGTGTTCCCAGCAGAAGGGAGTTGGCAATGTTTCTAGAGACATGAAAGGGTTCTCTTCTAAGGAGCAGCCTGAGAAGGGGGTGCCCAAATGGGCGGGGCCTTCATGAGCCATGAAGCAGTACGGTGCTGTAGCTGTCTTTCCTTTTCTCACCTCCTCTCTCTCTCTCTTTCACTTTCAAGCCAAAAAAAGAAAGGAAATGGGGTAAAATGTGCAGCCACTGAGCCGCAGGAATAATAACCCAGGCAGAAAAACCAAACACACTATCTCTGTCTGTCTTTCTTCACCCTCTCTCATTAAAACAAACTAAACAAAATATTTTAAAAATGAAAAAAATGTTGCTTGGTTAGCTAAGCAGAGTAACATGTGTTCTCTTTGTGTGTGTATGAGGGGGGTGGCTAGCTCAGAGGTGGAGCACAGGACTTGACATATGAAAGCCCAGGCTTGGTCCCCAGCATCATTATGGCAGAAATGAACAGTGATCTGGGTGGGCTCTTTCTGTCTGCTTCAAATCAAGATAAATAAGTCATTTATTTCTTATATTAAAAGCTGATTCTTATCATTAAAATAGCCTTAGGTTTGAGATATAGGGAAAAATAGCATGGTGGTTCTGGAAAAAGGCTTTCCTATCTGAGGCTCTAAGGTCCCAGGTTCAGTCCCTGGCACCACCATCAGCCTGATCTCTGAGTAATACATCTGTATGTGGTTTGAATGCTTTTCAACTTTTCATGGTACCCATGTGCCATCGCTGATGTAAGCATTATTGATTTTGTTAGACATTTAGATCTCTATAAATTTTTCACCTTTACTTGTTGCCACAAGGGATAAGAAGGGTAGGCGGGAGTTGAGCCCATAAATCAGGAGGCAGGCGCTGGTTTTCAGCAATACCCATGTGCAGTGAATATGGTGCTTTAGTAACATGACACTTGGTCAAGAAGAGTTTGAAACCAAAGGAGACTGTTCACTAGTAAAAGTGAGGCTGCTATAGACCACATTCGGGGTATTTAGAAGGGATTGCGAAAGATAGCATTTGCAGCAGCCCCCTTGCCAACTTAGTCGCTGTCTGGGGCCTATCCCTGCCACCCACACTCCCTTGAAGGGGTGGCTCCCCTGTGCCTTGCAGCCACACAGACCCTGACTGCAGGTGTGGCCTAGACAGGGCTGGACGGTGACACAGCTCAGCAAGGGCGGGTCAAGGCTGCCACCAGACAAGGAGACTGGAGGGGAGGGGGCATCCTGGGGTGGCAAAGATCTTTTACATCCAGTGCACAGTGATGGCCACCTGACTGTATACATCTGTCAGGATCCAGAGGACTCCAACTCAACCCAAAGGAGGAATTTCATAAAATGTGAACTAGCTCTGCCAACTTTAACTGAAAAATAAAATCACCACCTGGGATCTCAAACTTTTTACTTGTCAAAACAAAGGTTCTACAGGTATAGGAACAATCTAAATGCCCATCAAAGGAGGGAGGACTGGCTTAAGAACTTATGGGGTGTATATGTGATGGAATATTGCTCTTTTTTATTTTATTATTATTGTTATTATTGTCATTAAAGTTACTTTTAAGGTTGAGTAGCTGTATGGTTCCACCATTCCTGGTGGTTTTTCCCTTCATTCCTTTCTCTTTTCTCTCTCTCTCTCTCTTTGATAGAGGGTGAAAGACAGAGAAAGAAAGATAACAACCAAAGCACTGCTCCTCTGCTTATGAAGCTTTTCACATTACAGATGAAGACTGAGGACTTGAACCCAGCTCCTTGTGTCTGGTCACATGGGTACTCTACTGGGCGAGCCACCACCCAGTCCCTCAATAGGATCGTACTCTACAATCACACAAGATGATATCCTTTGGGACACAATGGAAGGAACTGGAGGTGTCAGGACAACCAGCAGATTCTTATCAAACCACAAACAAAGTGTATAGTAAAGCAACAAAATCAAGGCGAGCAGGTGCTTTCTCCACCACTGCATTCACAAGTTCTTGCACCTTCACATTCTAGCCAAGAGCACACAATCATTCATGGAGCTGTGACCCAGCCCTTCCCCTGCATGGGTGAGTAGCTTCCCAGGTGGTTGGGACAGCCTGTCTGTATGAGGACTGAGCTCAACTGTGGGCCAGCTGAGCAACTTAGGAGCCATTGGGGTTTGCCCCCCTCGGCCTGGTTGCAGCTTCTGCTCTGCCTGACCCTGAGCAAAGTGCCAAGCATCTGTGGGTGCAGGTGTTCTTCTGCGGAACTGCTCACCGGCAGGGCGACTGGGGTGGGGCTCAGAGGGACATTGTGTGTGGGTTCCTTGTGGCTGTGGGTTTCAGTGTTGCAGTTATCACTGTGATGCTTATTTTAGCCTGTCACTCGAGTATCAGATAGTCTAAGATTATTCTCCATGGGAGAAATTAATCCTCCTTTGCAACATCAGCACAGTGATGGCTGAGTCATCCAGGAAATCCTCCCCCACCCCATGTGTGTAAGTGTATGTGTGTGTGTGTGTGTGTGTGTGTGTGCGCGTGCGCGCATGCGTGTGCGTATGCGTGTGTACAAAAGCTTAATAGAAGATTCTAGACACAGGGCCTATGGAGGCACCCCAGGCCTTATTTTGCCCCTCTATAGTCAGACACAGACACACCAAAGAAGAAAACTCACTGTTTTGTCAGGCAAATTACTTCAAGGGTGACTGTACTGACTGAACTGATGAGCCCTAACTATCCCAGGGAACCAGGTGAGGGTGTCATGGAAAAGAGGAGAAAGTCTGAAACAAAAGCCTCCTGGGAAACCCATCCTGTGCAGAATCATTGATGAGCTGTGACTATTCACATAAGGAAGGACTATTTGAGCCCTGACATTCTCCAATTTGAACAGAAAGTTGCAATGATGGTGGGGTTAAACTGTTATGTGGAAAACTGGGAAATGTTACGCATTTACAAACTACTGTATTTTACTGTTGACTGCAAACCATTAATCCCCCAATAATCAAATCAAGAATTTAAAAAAAAAGTTGCAATGATGGGATAGATATTTTCTTGCCACTTGGGTTATTACTGGGGCTCAGTGCCTATAAAACTCCACTGCTCCTGAAAGCCATTATTCCCCTCCCCCTTTTTTGACAGGGGGTGAGAGACAGAGGGTGAGAGACAGAGATAAATAGAGAGGGAGAGAGAGAAAGAGGAGAGACACCTGTAGTACTTCTCCACCACTCATGAAGCTCCCATCCCCTGCAGGTAGGGACCTGGTCTTGAGCCTGGGCTTTCCAACATGGTAATGTGAGCTGCCTGCCTTGTGAGATATCTGCTGCTCCTGGAATCAATTCTTAAAATTCCCTTTCAGGTGTGCAAGACTCAGGTGTGCTAAATCTCCTAAATTCTCTCCTAACTTTCTGTGCTTTATACACACAGGCATTTGGGCAAACAGCTTGTTTTATTTTCAAATAATCATGGTAGATGTGAGTAGCTCAGTAATGAGACAGTGTGGCTGACATTCAGCTAGGCAACACACCCACTATGAATGAAAAAAAAAAAGTCAAATGATAGAGTCAGACCTGGTGTTTTTCCTGCACAGACAATCTGAGCAGAGAATTACAAAGCTGGGTTCCAATAGCAGGGTCGTTCTACTGGCTCTAAATACAAGGTTCAAGCAGAAGAAAGGTTTGTTTAAGCTCCTACCGGCACCTTCACAGAAGGACAGCAGTTCCCTTCCTGTTATAGTGTGCTCAGTCTGCATATAAATAGTTGCCCCTGTGTGTGGCCTTCATCAACTGGGATGAAGTGATTTCATGCTTGCAAAGAAAAAAAGAAAAGAAAAAAAAAATCCTGACTGACTTTGAGGAAGTTCTCTATGGAAAAACCTGCTACTTACCAAAGAAGCTTATTCCTGCAATCTAGGTCCTTTCCTCCCATTCTGCACCAGGACCTCAAAGACCCCTCTATTCACTGTGCTTCCCCAGAGTCCTTTGCTTTGGTGGAATACACCCCACCTAGCCCAACTTTGATTTTTGTTTTCCATAAAGGAGCAAGGCAGAAAGTGAAACTGTTCTTCTTCTTCTAGCGTTTGCCCTTCTTCCGTAGCCAGTCAACAGCGTAAGGTTGAGCCTGATGTAAAGTTTCAAGACCTCCTTTGAATCTGGAGAGGTGGCAGTCGTTGACTATGTGGGTCATAGTCTGTCTGTAGCCGCAGGGGCAGTTCGGGTCGTCTCTGGCTCCCCAGCGATGGAACATAGAGGCGCACCGGCCATGGCCTGTTCGATAGCGATTGAGGAGGGCCCAATCATAACGTGCTAGGTCAAAGCCGTGTTGACGCTTGCAGGGGTCTGTGATGAGGTGTTTGTTCTTTACCTCATCTGACTGCCAACTCTGTTTCCAAGAGACTGGAACAGAGAAGTTCAGTGTAGGCATAGGGGACCAGATTGGGTGATGAGACGTCAAGCGTTGGACAGGGTGGGCGAAGATATCCGCGTATATTGGCAGGTCCGGTCGAGCGTAGATGTGGGAAATGAACTTAGATGATGCCGCATCACGACGAATATCTGGCGGGGCGATGTTGCTAAGAACTGGCAGCCATGGAACAGGGGTGGAACGGATGGTTCCAGAAATTATCCTCATGGAGGAATATAATTTGGAATCGACCAAGTGGACATGAGGGCTACGGAACCATACTGGGGCTCAGTATTCTGCAGTGGAATAGCATAATGCCAGAGATGATGATCGTAGTGTGGAAGCGCTCGCGCCCCATGAGGAGCTGGCCAGTCTTGCAATGATGTTATTCCTTGTGCCCACCTTTGCTGCAGTTTTTATGAGATGTTCGTGAAATGACAGAGTGCGATCGAGAGTAACGCCAAGATAGACTGGCTGGGCTTCTTGCCGGATTCTCGTATCGCCAAGCTGCACATTAAGCTCACGCAAGGCCGAGGCATGGTGTAGATGGAAAACAGATGATACCGTTTTTGCAGTGCTAGGGATTAGTTGCCATTTTTTACAGTAATCAGATATCAGAGACATATCTTTCAGTGAAACTGTACTATAATACAGTAGCTTCCCAATAAGATAAAATAAAATGAACCCTTACCGCATGAAAAAAACAAAAAACCCAAGTGACAGACAGTGGCTTCTGAATGTGCACCATACAAAATAACTAACACATTCCTCCCAATTGATAGGATTAATGCTAATTACGTATTCAAATAACACAGGAGACTTTCAAAGAGCTGTTGAAAGTTTTAAATTATTTTCAGAGTCAGGGGGAGTGATACAGAATGGAATTCTCTCTCTCTTTTAATCAAGGGTAGATTGTTATAAAGTTGAAATTGGTTTCTTCAGCAATTGTAAGATTCTTGCTGGGTAGTAAGATTAGCAATTGATTTACAAAAGTACAGTGTTACCCAATTTCCTTTTAGAATTTGCTACCGGGAGTCAGGCAGTAGTGTAGTGGGTTAAGCGCAGGTGGCTCAAAGCACAAGGACCGGCATAAAGATCCCAGTTTGAGCCCCTGGCTCCTCACCTCCAGGGGAGTCATTTCACAGGCGGTGAAGCAGGTCTGCAGGTGTCTATCTTTGTCTCCTCCTCTCTGTCTTCCCCTCCTCTCTCCATTTCTCTCTGTCCTATCCAACAACGGCATCAATAACTACAACAACAATGAAAAATGAGGGCAACAAAAGGGAAAATAAATAAATAAATAGAATTTGCTACCATAAAGGTACTAATTGACTATTATTACAGAAAGTAAAAGAAATTCCTGTAATCTATTCTCTTCTCATGACTCCTATTGTACCAATTGGAAACTTTTTTTTTTGTCATGACTGGGGCTCCCCCACTCCAGGATGCCTTTATATATATGACAGAGGGAGAGAAAGAAGTGACGGAGACCACAGTACTAAAGCTTCCTTCAATGAGGTAGGGGCTGGGCTCGAACCTGGGTCATACATAAAACACAGCAGCGCACTGCCCAGGTGAGCTACAAGGTGACCAAACTACCTATCACATTTTGTGAGAATGATGCTGCCTTTGGGGCTGGGCCCAGAGCTTCAGGGCTGAGTGTGATGAGAAAATTCACCCACTACACCTTTGGCTCCTTATAATTCCACACATTATTCAGTCACTGATACAGATCAAGAGCGCTGCCACTGAACCTGTAGCTTCAAGGGAGACTCCACAGGGCTAGTGGGTGAGTGAACTTACAGACAGCAAGTCAGGGACTGTGGGGAGTTTGTGTGTGTGTGTGTGTGTGTGTGTGTGTGTGTGTGTGTGTACACGCACAGGCACAAATGTGTGTGTTGAGGGAATATTGGGCAGAAGTCCAGGGTTTTGCATTCATCTGTTGTGGAACAGTTGTGAATCTTTGAAAAGCCATTCAACCCTGCCTCCCTCAATTCTACTGTGTACAGAAAGAGGGGGAGTACTTCTGCCCTACTTCTCCCTCCCCTGGCCCGGACTGTGAAGAAACACTAAGAAGAGCCATGTTGGCCATGGAAGCTGCTGGTGATGCTTTGAGCCATGCCTGAGTCCCAGGCTCAAGTGCAACTCCCATCACTCTAAAGGAAGCATTAGTGCTGTGGTTTGTTCCTCACTCCTCTGCCTTGCTCTGGAAAATGATAAAGGAACAAAATGCCTCCCCACTGTGCCCTCATGGCTGTGGAACAGCACAGCACAGCACAGCACAGCACAGCACAGCACAGCACAGCACAGGAGCATGAAAAGCCCTGTCCCCAGGGACAGCGCCCCCTCTGGCCCCGCCTGGCTGCTGGAGTTTTCCTCAGAGCCCTCTCTCTGATGGTCACCCACAGGCCAAGAAGCCCCACTGGCTTTCTAAGTGGCTTGCAGAGAAGATTCGTTGTTTTTCTTTTGTTTTTGACTCAAAGAATTACATCTAGTATTATCTCTGTTCTAGCAATCCTGCCAGTGCTTTATTTATTAACTGATTAATTTTTTATTGCCCCCCAAGGTTATCGCTGGGGCTTGATGACTGCACAACAAATCTACACTTCAGGTGGTGGCTTTTTTCCCCCCTTTCCTTTCTTTTGACAGAGGCAGAAAGAGATTGAGTGGGAGAGGGGGAGGCAGAGAGGGAGAGAGAGAAAGACCTGCAGCCCTGCTTTACTACTTGTGAAGCTCCCCCCGCCCCTGCAGATAGGGACCAGGGTCTTGATCTGGGGTCCTTGTGCATGGTAACATGTTTGCTTATTGAGTATGCCAACCTGGCCCTATCCTTTCAAAGTCAAAACAATCTTTACTACCACGATGCCTTTCGAAGCAAAAACAGGGTCCACTAGCAGCCTCTTCCCCCTTCCTACCCCCTAAGCAGCATGCTCACAGCTCCTCTGCCCACGCCCCTGCCCAGTTCTGCCGCCAGCAGGACACTCATCTGAAAGAAGAGAATGAGGCGGGGGGTCGGGGGTTATCAAAAAACACACCAGGAGGAACATGACCTTGGTTCTTTCTGGACCTGAGGTTCTGGCTAATTCCTCTAAAATCCACTTCTACACTACCACTACTAGCACTACCACCACCAGCACCACCACTCCTTTCTTTCTATTTTGTTTGATAGGACAGAGAGAAAAAATTGAGAGGGGATGGGAGGGGGAATGGTGGTGCACCTGGTAATGTGCATGGTAATATGCAAGGACCTGGATTCTAGCTCCCATCTCTACCTGCAGAGGGGAAGCTTCTTGAGTGGTAGAGCAGACCTCTCTCTCTCCTTATCTTCCTACCCCTCTCAATTTCTCTCTGTCTTCTCAAATCAAATAAAATAATATATAGGGGAAAAAACGCTGCCAAGAGTGGTAGATTCGACGTGCAGGTACTAGGTCCCAGCAATAACCCTGGTGTTGAGAGAGAGGTGGGGGTATAGGCAGATGGAAAGGGAGGGAGAAACACTTGTAGCCCTGCTTCACTGATCCTGAAGCATCCCCCCTGCAGGTGGGAGTATGACCGTGAGCCTGGGTCCCTGTGCTTGAGAATGGATGTGTGCTCAACCAGGTGTGCCACCACTTAGCCCCTGGAATCCCCATCTTTACATGTAATTAGGGTCCTAATACTTGCGCCACAGTGTCCACTGAGTAAGCGTGAGTGGCCGTCACTCCTATCAGAAGGATCCTGCTGTATTCATCCAATTCACCTGGACCGTAAGAAGCAGCCAGTGATTGACTGTAGGGGAGTCACCAGTGTTGAGAAAATATTATCTGCTCAAATGCAAATTTCCACCAGCTCTTTAGCATCCTGCGATCACACCATGGCATTTATTTATAGCAGCAGTTTGAAACAAATTTAGGGGACAAAGAGAAAAACAGAGGTCAGTGCCTAAAACAGTCCCGACACAGAAGCTTGATTTCCATTTCCATAGTTAAGCTCCATCATGGCGGATTCTAGCCATATCTATCAGAGATTTATTCCTTGTGCTACTCATTCAGATACTTTCTCGCCCTGTGTTCTGACAGGGAAGGGACAGCGTGTCTGTGACGAGGAAGGATGGCCTGAGTATGGCTGGGTGTGTGTGTGCCTGGGGGAACCAGGCCATTAGCTCAAGGGCAGCATGGGGGCAGCCAACCTGGCTGATGGCTTCCTGCACAGGGGGCCCTAAGGATATCTGCTTTCAGAACTCTGTGGGGAGTTGATCCCTTTGGCGTTTTGTCTTGAATGTTCTGAGAAAGACACTGGCACCCAGTTCCAGGTGTCAGGAGGAAGAGAGTCAGCCAGTGGGATCCCTGTGCCCACCAAGAGTCACACAGCTGTCAACACCAGGGCAGGATGCCCATCCTTTAGGGACTAACCCAACCACCAGGAGAAGCTTCAGGAGCCAGGAGTCAGGAGTGGTAGAGCAGGACTGCATGTGTCACTCATCCTTCATTAAAACAAACAAACAAACAAACAAACAAAAAACCCTCCATGCGGGAATGGTAGTGTTGTACAGGCAAAGTGCTATAACAATCACCCTGGAGGCAAATAAAGTAAACAAATAAACAAAAAAACATTATGTGTTTGGTGTCTGCCATGAATCAGACATGGATTTAATCATTTCCTTAGTTAGAGAAGTCTTACTGCATAAGCCTCAGCTGAATCAACACAGCTGTTCCCTGGCAAAGTTGCTACCACGGAGTCCTTCCAAGATGGCTCTGCCCCACCCAAGCAGGCCACTGTCAGATCCCCCCCCTTTTTTTTTTGCCTCCAGAGTTGTCACTGGGGCTCAGTGTATGTACCACTCCATGGCTGCTGTTCCTAGCAGCCATGTTTTACACTGGCCTTCTCTATTTACCCACACGAGGTGTAGAACGCCATTCAGAATGTGATAGAAATGGGGCTGGGCAGCTGTACATCTGACTGAGCACACCTATTAGCAGGCACAAGGACCCGTATTCAAACTACCTGCAGTGGGGAAGCTTCAGGAGTGGTGGAGCATTGCTGCAGATATCCCTCTCTCCTCCTTCTCCCCCCACCCCTCACTTTCTCTCTCTCTCTCTCTCCCTCTCTCTCTCTCTCTCTCTCATATGCTCTACCAACTCAGCTATCCAGGCTTGTGTTTCTCTCCCTTTTAGTCTCTCTCAGTCTCTCCTTACCTCCTTTTTCCATCTCAATTTCTGTCTCTATCTAATCAAATGAATTTTTTTTTAAGATTGTAGTTGTCCAGCCCAGTGGTCACTCTTCTATGAAGGATTCTGGCTTCTCCTTAGAGGTTCCCTCATAATGTGCTAGAAAATGTCACACTGTGGGGTCAAAGGAACCCTCCTACACTGCTGGTGGGAATGTAAATTGGTCCAACCTCTGTGAAGAACAGTCTGGAGAACTCTCCGAAGGCTAGAAATGGAGCTACCCTATGACCCTGCAATTCCTCTCCTGGGGATATATCCTAAGGAACCCAACACAGCCATCCAAAAACATCTGTGGACACAGATGTTTTTGGCAGCACAATTTGTAATAGCCAAAACCTGGAAGCAACCCAGGTGTCCACCAACAGATGAGTGGCTGAGCAAGTTGTGGTATATATACACAATGGAATACTACTCAGCTGTAAAAAATGGTGACTTCACCGTTTTCAGCTGATCTTGGATGGACCTTGAAAAATTCATGTTGAGTGAAATAAGTCAGAAACAGAAGGATGAATATGGGATGATCTCACTCTCAGGCAGAAGTTGAAAAACAAGATCAAAAACGAAAACACAAGTAGAACCTGAAATGGAATTGGCATATTGCACCCAAGTAAAAGACTCTGGGGTGGGTGGGTGGGGAGAATACAGGTCCATGAAGGATGATAAATGACATAGTGGGGGTTGTATTGTTAAATGGGAAACTGGAGAGTGTTATCCAAGTACAAATTATTGTATTTACTGTTGAATGTAAAACATTAATTCCCCAATAAATAATTAAAAAAAAAAAAAAGAAAGAAAATGTCACACTGGGGGAGAAAAGTGCTATAAACCACTAACTCCTGTAAAGTAATTTTTGAAAAAAAGAATGTTGCAGGAGATACAGACTTCATGGGATTCTACCTGTGTATCTGCTTCTGAAGGGCAGGGACTATGTCCAGTTCTGGCTGGATCCATGCTTGCCACAAGGCCAGAGGTTCACTCAACACACCCCCAACCGACCGCAAAGATGCTTGTTTTTGCCAACACAATGCAATGGTTTGGGAATCTCAAATGCAGTATAGATATGGCTTTAGATATTCATGGCCCACAGACGTATGCGGAAATGCTCCAATTCATTCATCATTATAGAAATGCAAGTTAAAACCACACTGAGATTCCACCTCACACCAGTGATAATGGGCTTCATCAACAAAAGAGGAGAGGGTAAGTGTAGGAGAGGATGTGGAGAGAGAGAAACTCTACTACACTGCTGGTGGGAACACAAACCGGTGTATGGGGAACAGTCTGGAGAATCCTTAAGCAAATACCAATGGAAATACCTTATGATCCAGCAAGTTCACTACTAGGCACTTACCCAAAAGAGATAGTAACACTAATTTGAAAGGATATAAGCACCCCCATGTTCATAGCTGCACTATTCACAAAAGACAAACTATGGAAGTAACCAAAATGTTTTTTGACAGATGACTGTATAAAAAAGTTATGGGACATATACTCAACGGAGTATTACTCAGCAATAAAAGATGATGATATTGTGTCCCGTGGGATAAAATTATAGTGGTTATCTAAAGGGGTGGGACAAGAGACTTTTGGTGATGGGATTGAAAAATAAAATAAAATAATAATAAAAAAGAAATCTGGCAGGGGGCCGGGTGGTGGCACATGTTACAATACACAAGGACCCGGGTTCGAGTCCCCGGCTCACACCTGCAGGGGGAGAGCTTTGTGAATGGTGAAGCAGTGCTGTAGGTGTCTTACTGTCACTCTCTCTCTCTCCCTATTTCCCCCTTCTTTCTCAATTTCTGGCTGTCTCTATCAAATAAAATAAAGTTTTTTTTAAAAAAATCTGATTTTATCAGGACTCCTTTCCCTGCTGAGGTTGAAAGAGATGCCCTACATAGGTCTCTGAGAGCTGGTGTCCTGTCCAGATCTCCGAGTCCAGACGTAACTCCTCTTCCACAACATCACGGGAGGCCTGAGAATGCTGCAGGCTCACCTGCAGGTAGATATTCTCTGTGGGGAGACCAGAGAGCCATCAGCAGGAGCCGGGAGGTAGGACTCTGCAAACAGCACGAAACCTTGAGCACCTCTGGGGGAAGTGGGAGCTGCCTGTACCCTGGACAGTATTGTGATTATGCAAGATTTCCCTGCCCAGTGCAGGATGGTAGCACATTGATCTCAGTCCACCAAACGCCAGTAGCAATATCAGCCCTTAAGTGCCTGGGACAATTAAAAAATGCTTCTGAATTAAAATTACTTCTGAACTAAAACTAACAAAAATTTAAAAATACTTCTGAATTAAAAATACTTCTGAAGATTAGAGAAATGCAAGTGAAAACCACATTGAGAGACCACCTCACACCTGAGAGAATGGCTTACATCAACAAACCAGGGAACGACAAGTACCGGTCAGGTCGTGGAGAAAAAAGGACTGCTGGTGGGAAAGCCAGTTGGTACATCCCCAAGGGGAACAGTATGGGAAGTCCTCCAACAAATAAAAATTACTTTATAATCTAGCAGTACCACTCTTGGGCGTTTATCCAAAAGACATACAATTACTAATGGAAAGGGATATATGCACTCCTGTGTTCATAGCTGCATTATTAGCAATAGCCAAAGAGTGGAAGCAGCCTAAATACCCATCAACAGATGACTGGAGAAAGAAGTTATGGGCTATATATATTCAATAGAATACACCTTTGAAATCAAAAGATATGTTATTGTATCCTTCCAGAAAAAAAATAGATAGAACTGGAGGTGATTGTGCTTGGTGAAGAGTAAGTAAGGAGGTGAAAGACAAATATTGGATGGTTTCCCTTATTGTGGAATATAAAGAACTGAAATCCATGAACTTATAAAAAGAGAAGTAGACAGATTATAAGACCTGATGAGAACTATGGAAGTCTTATGGGGTAGGAGAGGACAGAGAACTTTGGTGGTAGAAGTTGTGTGGAACTGCATCCCTATAATTTTATAAACAGTTGTTAATCTCTAATAAAAATGTATAATAAATGAATAATACTCCTTAGCGAGATGGTATAACTATCAACCAAGAGCAACTGATTTTAGGAAAAGCCAACAGTCTCCCCCATACTTAACATTTCATTTTATTATATTTTAAAATTTGTATTCATTTATTTATTTTTCCTTTTGTTGCCCTTGTTTTTTTTATTGTTGTAGTAGTTATTGTTGTTGTTGTTATTGATGTCATCATTGTTAGGACAGAGAGAAATGGAGAGAGGAGAGGAAGACAGAGGGGTAGAGAAAGAGAGACACCTGCAGACCTGCTTCACCACCTGTAAAGCGACTCCCCTGCAGGTGGGGAGCCGGGGGCTCAAATCGGGATCCTTATGAGGGTCCTTGAACTTGGAGCCACATGTGCTTAACCCACTGCGCTACCACCCGACTCCCCATTTCATTTTCTAAACATGTAAGATTAGAAAGACTTTCTCACTCAAATAATGCTAAAAGTTGCTGATACCTAGTCCTGAACACGTTTGACAGTGAAATAAAAGTTTTTAGAGTTAGGAAGTCTTTAGATCTAAACTTACATAGAAAGCCCACTCCTCTTCTCTGTGCAGACTTTATGGTTCACAAGGCATCTTAACAAACGCCCACTGGTCCTGCTTGTGGTACCATCACCCAGACTATAGAGGTCTGGTGGCCCAGTCCTGATGTGGATGGTGCTACTCCAGGATGAAGCTGTTTCTAGACCGAACCTGGAAACCCAGACTCCACCAACTCCTATATCACACAGAGCTGTGCGCTCTCTGACTGGCATTTGTGTTGGGGGTTTCCATGGCTTATCTGCCAAGCTGTGTAGGAGATCTAAAGAATAAGGTATATAGGGATACACCCAGTTAAGCACACATATTGCCATGCACAAGGCCCCAGGATACAAGCCCCTGCTCCCCACCTGCAGAAGAGATGCTTCATGAGCAGTAAAGCAGGTCTGCAGGTGTCTATCTTTCTCTTTCCTTCCCTATCTCCCCCTCCTCTCTCTCAGTTTCCCTCTTTTCTATCCAATAAAATAGAAAGGAAAAAAGGAAAAATGGCTGCTGGAAGCTGTGGATTCATAGTGTCGGCACTGAGCCCCAGCGATAACCTTGGTAGCAATGAAAGAAAGGAAGGAAGGAAGGAAGGAAGGAAAGAAGGAAAGAAAGGAAAGAAAGGAGAGAGAGAGAGAGAGAGAGAGAGAGAGAGAGGAGAATAAGATATATATTTGACTGCAGTTCTAGTCTTTTAAGCACATCTGATATGCCATATTATGTGCTAGAGTCCTATTAGCAGCTCTAGCACACATTAAAATCCACAGTATAATAGATGGGTACTTAATGTAGTGTATTTATGACTAATTTGGTAAGGGAGATTTAATGAAAGGAAAATGAATTTCATACATGATACTGAAAGCTTTAATCAGACTCTTAACCCAAGCAGTCCACCAGAAAGTGACACTCTAGAAGATTTTCCTTTCTGTCTTAGGAATTGTCTAGATGGTAGATCTGGGTTAAAAACCTATAAGCAGAGGTCAAAATACTCTTTCTAGAGAAAAATCTATTGTTGGGGCTCCAACAAAAACAGATGCACCAGCAGCTCTCCATATCTGACACCGCAGAAACCCACACGTTCAGGGTAAAGCACAGAGCAGGCCTCAGTGCCTGGAGTTGTTTTCAAAGCACTCACATCCAGCACCGATCCACTGACACATCCAGTACTGAGCCACTGACACATCTACTAATGCATCAGTTACAAAAAGGCAAGAACCAGCTGACAAAAGAACCATGTGGCTTTCTATATAGTTTCATCAGAATCAGAGGTCTGAACAATTATTTCTCCCCTGGATTGCTCTTCTACCCAGGAAATGTAGGTATAAAGAAAATTCCCAGGCTGTAGCACAGTGGGTTAAGTGCAGGTGGCGCAAAGCGCAAGGACTGGCTCAAGGATCCCGGTTTGAGTCTCCCCAGCTCCCCACCTGCAGGGGAGTCCCCACCAGGCAGTGAAGCAGGTCTGCAGGTGTCTATCTTTCTCTCTCCCTCTCTGTCTTCCCCTCCTCTCTCCATTTCTCTCTATCCTAGCTAACAATGATGACGGCAATAACAACAACAATAAAAGACAACAAGGACAACAAAAGGGAAAATAAATAAATATATAAAAATTAAAAAAAAAAGAAAGAAAATTCCCCAGAGAATGAACTTGTGTTTTAATTGATCTACAAATGTCACATATTCATTTTCTGAAAGACTCCTGAATCTCAAAGAGGTGGTGAAGCATGATAGTTAAGGGCACAAACATCACCAACCTTAGCAAATATAAATCAGTAAATATTAGTTATCATCATCGCCATGATGATTGCTGCTGTTATCAGTATTGTTACTGGGAAAAGTAGAAGCACAGGATAATAGATCTTCCAGTAAGTAATAACAGAAAATGAGAATCTTGCTATAGTTTTAGTGGCTTGAACTCAATAGGGACTAGATGGACTGCTATATGGATTTTTTGCTTCTTGGCATCATTTCATAGAATCAAAGAATGCTATCACTTGCAGACCAGAGACATTAATCTAAATGTCTCCTTTTGACAATGGAGATAATGAGGGCAAAAAGAGTTTAATCCTTGCCCAATTATTTCAAGATTATTCTGGGAGTTTGGGTCCTTTCCTCTTTCTTCACAGTATCAACCATGACATTTCTACCCGGCAACCTAAGCAGCTGGGATTGAGTTTACCAGAACCCCACACATGTAACTTCTGCTTCCGGGTCAGAGTCATGGTGGTGGCAAATTCAAACCCTGTCAACTTGGTGGTGTTCTTAGATGTCAGCAATGGTGGCTAGGAAGTTAGTCATATGAAGACTGAGCTCTTTGCAGATGTTGTGCTTCAAACAGCGGAGAACTTTAGGCAATTCTGCACTGGAGAATTCAGAAAAGATGGGGTCCCTAAAGGATACAAAGGGTGCACCTTACACAGGGTCAGACAGGATTTCATGATTCAGGGTGGAGAATTTGTTAATGGAGATGGCACTGGAGTTACCAGTATTTTTTTTAATTTATTTTATTATTTATTTTTTCCCTTTTGTTGCCCTTGTTGTTTTATTGTTGTAGTTATTATTATTGTTGCTGTTGTTGTTGGATAGGACAGAGAGAAATGGAGAGAGGAGGGGAAGACAGAGAGGGGAGAGAAAGCTAGACACCTGCAGACCTGCTTCACCGCCTGTGAAGCGACTCCCCTGCAGGTGGGGAGCCGGGGTTCGAACCGGGATCCTTATGCCGGTCTTTGTGCTTTGCGCCACCTGCGCTTAGCCCGCTGTACTACAGCCCGACTCCCACCAGTATTTTTTAAAATATTTTATTTACTTATCAATGTGAGGGATAGGAAAAGAGAGACAGAGAAAGAACCAGACAACATCACTCTGATACATGTGCTGCTGGGGATCAAACTCAGGACCTCATGCTTGAGAGTCCAGTGCTTTATCCACTATGCCACCTCCCAGACCACAAGTTACAAGTATTTACTGAGGGCCATTTGCAGATGAAAATTTTAAACTCAGATACTCAGCTCCAGGCCTGGTTTACATGCCAAGCACTAGTCCCAGTACAAACGGCTGCCAGTTCTTTATCACTGACTCTAAGTGTGATTTTTGAATGGAAAGCATGTAGTGTTTGGAAAAATCATTGATGGCCTTTTAGTCATGAGGAGGATTGAGAATGTTCTGTATAAGCCCCAGCAATAAGCACAAGATGCCTGTGGTGATCTCACAGTGTGGGGAGATATAGTCTGAAGCAAGACTGAAACAGGCTTCCTCTTGCTCCAAGTGATGCTCTTCAGTAAGATCATCAGGATAGGACCTCTATGATTGCTTCCCTGACTGCTGCTACTGATCAAGAGACCTTGGAAATATCACAGATTCAGAGCCCAAGATTTTGTTTGTTTTCAATTGTAAATAATTTTTTGTAGAAAAGAAAGAAAGAAGATTTCTACCCAAAGACTGTTTTCAAACAACAGTGATTTTACCTGGGAATGCAAAGGAAAGTGCCCAGAGATGCACATTCATTTATTTTCTACTCCTAGGAACTCTAGGACAAATTTGGTGGCTGGGATTGAACTCATTGATTAGTTTTCCTGACTAACAAAAGATACATGGTGCTGACATATAGTGGGTATCAATTAAAAAGGGGGGCTTAAGGCTTATCTCTGCTTCTGCTATTACCTTGGGTTGTCAGTATCAATTTGCTTAAGAAAGGAAAAAGCTGGATCAAGTGATCATTGCAAAAATATTGACAAAAATGAAACAATGAAAGCAAGGGAGAAAAAAAATCAAGAAAACAATTCCATTTACAGCCACATCAGAAAAATAAGTAGCTAAGAATATATTTATCAGAAGTGAAAATCTTTTGAAGGTATTCTCAACTTTCCTGAATTAAGTTTAAAATTCTTGAAAATCATGCTTTCTTTTCAATTCTTTGTTGAGTTTATGTGTGACAAACCTTTAAACACACAGGGCACTAACTCGGCCTAAATTTCCCAATACAGCATTTAACTTGTAAATAATAATAATAATGAAATTAACATTAATACTTTGTGAAAATTATGGTGGTTATGGGGGTATGAAGGTAGGCAGAATTGTGTTGGTGGGTGTGATGTAGAACTATAAATCATTGTTACATCACTAATAAAAATAAATTAAAAAAAAAAAAAAAGAAAAAGAACTCTGCCTAGGGACAGTGAGATCACACATGTGTGTGATGCCCCAAAGAACCAACCAAACAAGCCAATGTACAGCCTGTAAATTAATATTACCTCAATAAAAACTCCAAATATTGACTAAATAACACAATATGTAAACAATGATATCTTTACAAATGTGAAGACCATTTTGTCATCAGAATGCTCAAACACATAGATTCAATTGTACTTTTCATCTGCTACTTGAAAAACAAACAAACAAAAACCAACTGAAAAAAACAAACAGAATAGAAACCTGCCTGCTCATTTGCAGGGCAGTTGATTTGGGTTAGATTAATTTGCCTTTGGCAACTGAGAATCAGTTAATTTCAGACATTTGCTTATTGAACCTCTAGGATAGACGGTTCCTTTTTCATGCTTGTCAGTAATCACCAGTTAAAACTCTTCCAGGGAGGATCCATTATTCCTGGAAAAGGACAACATCCTGTGACCTGCCAGGCTGTGGAGTCACTGGCTCTCTTCTCATTAACCCACGTGCCTTCATTCTAAGCCGAGCTCCTTCTGAATTTGGAAATCAAATGGCAATAGCCTGCCAGTCTAGAGGGCCAAGTCGACACTTTCTAGAGGAAACAGCCAGCATTGCTTTGAGAGGAGAGTGAGAAAGAACAGGCAGCTGCAGTTAAGTAGAGTTTGTGAAGTTGTCTCATTGAAGACCAGCAGGAGACGGTGAGTGAGTGGGTCCCTTACTCCCTAGAGGAAGCTTCATGACAGTTTTCAGGAGTTACCTATCGGCTCTCATTACCTTCTCTCCCAAGGGCTTCAGAAGTGTGGCTGTGTGGGCAAGGCTTGAGATTCTATTTATTTACTCAAGGAAAATACCACAAGGCACATGTGAACTAACCTGGGACAACTGATTTGAATTCAGCAAATGCTTATTGAGCACCCTTGTCCTGGCCCACAGGAGTTCAGAACACCCAAGATCATGGTATTTCTGTAACAATAAAGGACACTCCCTGGATGCTTTTTTGATTAAGGGAACGGAAACATGAACTTTGAAGTGACATTGTCCTTTCTCTTTCTTGTCTCAGATAAAATATCAGTGAACTCCCTCAAACTAAAGACAGTGGAAACTGATTTTTTTTTCATCTCAGAGTTCCTGTATTTTCCCTCTTCACAGATCTAGGCCTCCCAAGAGATAAACAAGTCCTATGAAATGAAGAAACCATGACCCCCAATAAAAGCTATTTATTATTAAAAACAGCACGGTCTGCTAGAGGCCAGTGCTGACCCTCTCAGTATTCTTCCATTTAGTGATGCAATTCTATATGGCTTCCCTAACTCTGAACACAAGCAGGCTAGTTCCTTAAGACATGAAATTTAAGCTGCTAGAGCTCTTGGAACCAGAGAGAGACTCTAGAGTCCTTAACCATACTCAGTTTGATTTTTCAGGTGTTCTGCAAAATAAACAAATAAATAAATGATAATCCATGAGGCCTGGCACCACATGGAAAGAGCTGTGACAATAGAAAAAGTATAGGCATTGTTGAGTCGCTCCTCTCTGTCTTATCCAAAGACAAATATAGGACTTAAGGTGGGGGAGACAGCATACTGGTTCTGCAAAAGACTTTCATGCCTGAGGCTCTGAGGTCCCAGGTTCAATTCCCAGCACCCCCATCAGCCAAAGTTAAAAAGGGTTCTGGACTCTCTGTGTGCCTTTCCCTTTGTATCTCTCTCATTTTAATAAAATTTTTATTGGGGGATTATTGGTTTACAGTAAATACAATTATGGGTAAAATATTTTTTTTTAAAAGGAGATATAATAAGACTGGAGCAGTGAGGCCCCAATTCCATAGAAAAGAATTAATTATAATAAATTACCTGGTAGAGTTTTCAGGATGAATAAGAACCAGAATAAATACAAATAAGAATCAGCTGGTGAAATATCTTCCTATAATTTCTGAGCACTGTGTTACTTTTGTATTGTAAAATAAAAATATTTTAGCATTAAAAAGGTCTGGCTGGGGAGTCTGGTGGTAGTGCATCGGGTTAAGCACACGTGGCACTAAGCGCAAGGACCAGCATAAGGCTCCCCATCTGTAGGGGAGTTACTTCACAGGTGGTGAAGTTTCTCTCCTCTTCTCTGTCTTCCCCTCCTCTCTCCATTTCTCTCTGTTCTATCCAACAACGATGACATCAATAACTACAATATAAAAAACAATAAGGGTAACAAAAGGGAATAAATAAATAAACATAAAAAAAAAAGTCTGGCTGATTTATGTCATCTGACCCAGTCAGGTGATCAACAAAACACTCCAGTTGGAGACACTGTAGAAACATCATTGATCCAGATGTTGGCTGGTAAAAGATGCCAGGTTTGGAAGTAAATACTAGCTAGACGCTTAAGGTTCTACTGATGACCCTAATTTTATCTGACAGATACATAGTATAAAGACTTCTTATTTAAGGGTAGGATCTTTAATGCAACCTCAATAGTTCTATCAAATTATGGTGTTTAATTTTATTTTGGGTTAATCAGTGCTTGAAATAAAATAATTTTTGTTCACATTGATTCATGAGACGGGTTCAACACAACTAATAAGTAATAATAATACTTTCCTTTAAATGACTCCCTAACTTTACAGAGAAATCCTACATTACTTTTTCTATTGTCTATGAAGCCCTATTATTAAGACAGAACAATTATCAGCCTTTGATTTAAAAATATTAATTAAATAATAAAAACTGTTTAAGACCTCCTAGGTATTATTTTTTAATCCTGAAGGAAATGGCCAGGTCCAAAGAAACTAAGTAATCCCTATATAATTAAACTCTGAATAAGAATTTTCAGGATATTTCTAAGTTGCAATTCTGAAAGCCAGCAACACCAATGGATAGAACACTTTATTTACCCTATGTAAAGTGAAATTCATATCTAAAAAAAACTAGCTTTTCCAATGAACTGTGTGTTCTTGCTAGCCTGATTATCTTGAGTGTTTCTGGGATGCTGAGAGTAGAGTAGACACCAGGGTCTTCTCTCTTTCCTTTGCCAAAATATCAAAGCTGAGTCCCAAAAAATTCTTTCCAATTTCTAGTGCTCTGGTGCTGGAAGGATTTTTTTTTTAAGTATTTTTCCAAAGAAACATTGTGAAATAGAACTTTCTGCAATGTTGAAAATGTTCTTTAAAGGCACTGTCCAATAATGTAGCCATTAGCCACATGCAATTATTAAGTACTTGAGGTATGGCCACTGTGATTAAGGAACTGATTCATTAATGTTTCAACATACACTAGTTACAAATTCAGACAAGCACATGTTCCTTATAACTACCACATTAGAGTTATTCTAGACACCTTTAGATTTTGGTTCACAGGGTCCAGAGCACCCCAGAAATAGTATCCTTGCAGAATCACCCAGTGAAGGTACAATAAAAGCTATATTTTAAAATTATCAGTTACTTCCTAATTGGTTCTAGAGGACATTTGATGCAGAGTGTTGGTTTTAGTATTAAGAAGGCATGTCAGACTCTTTATCAGTAAAGAATAACATTTTGAGAATAACAATTAGAGAAATTGATTATGGTATTGAAATGAAAGATAAAGACAGAGCCACAGGAATTGAATTAGAATTAATTTTTTTATTATTTTATTGCCACCACGGTTATTGCTGGGGCTCAGTGCTGGCACTGCTTCTCCTAGCCCTTTGCTTTTTTTCCCCCCTATTTTATTTGATAGGACAGAGGGAAATTGAGAGAGGAGGGGAAGATAGAGAGGTAGAGATAGACATCTGCAGACGTACTTCACCACTCATAAAGTCCCTTCCTCTGAAGGTGGGGTTGGGGGCTTGAATCTAGCTCTTCACTCATGGCAATATGTGCGTTCAACTGGATGTGTCACTGCCTGGACCTGAAATTTGAATTTCTAAATGCTACATATTGAAGCAATATAGAGTTATCCAATCAAGATAAAGATGTTCTCTCACCAATATCATTACTAGGGCAAAACATGCATTACTGAAGGTAAGATTTTACTAGGGATGAAAGAGAAGCAAAAAGAAATGGATATTGGGCTTCACTATATATTAGAGATGTCTCTAGGACCACTTCTTATTAAATTACCTGTTTGAGAGAATTATGGTGATTCAGTGAAATAGCTTATAAAAAGACAGTGTATACTATGCAGCTATCAAGAACAATGAACCCACCTTCTCTGACCCATCTTGGACAGAGCTAGAAGGAATTATGTTAAGTGAACTAAGTCAGAAAGTTAAAGATGAGTATGGGATGATCCCACTCATCAACAGAAGCTGACTTAGAAGATCTGAAAGGGAAACTAAAAGCAGGACCTGATCAAATTGTAAGTAGGGCACCAAAGTAAAAACCCAGTGGTGAGGGGTAGACATGTAGCTTCCTGGGCCAGTGGGGGGTGGGAGTGGGCGGGAGGGATGGGTCACGGTCCTTTGGTGATGGGAATGGTGTTTATGTACACTCCTAGCAAAATGTAGACATATAAATCAGTAGTTAATTAATATGAGAGGGGGAAATCAATTGTATGTCTCAAAGTTTCTCAAAAGACAAACTGAATCTTTTTAATAGATAGGCTACGTATTTGATATGCGGACTCTCTCAAAAGCCTAGACCAAGTAGATTAGAAGCTTCCAATAGCACAGCTATATACAAGATACTGGGTACTGTACAGCAAACCATAACAAAGGGACTTTTCAAAGTTAACCCAATTAACAAATAATGTGATGATAATATTAACTATTGATTGTCTTTTTGAACCCTAAGACAGCAGGAACCTCACATCTTCACTATAGAGCCCCTACTTCCCCCAGTCCTGGCACCCTTGGATAGGGCTCACTTTCCCGTATGCATCTCCCAATCCATACCAAATAATATTGCATCCGCCGATCACAACCTAACCAAAGCAATGATTGCCATCTCAACATGCTTCACCTCAGAGTGTATCCAGAGACTTCACGTGTGGAATGACAACCCTTCAGCTTCATTACTTGGGTGAGACCTTTCCTTTTATAGTACACTCTAATTTCATCTCAGGTAGTTCACTTTCTAACAAAGTCCCATAACCTAGACATACACCAGTTTCTGTGAGAGAGAGCGTATGTGCACACGTATCCATAAACTACTGCAAAATATATACCTGAAAGCAGGATTACACTAGAGTTTGCAGTGAGTACCTCCCTAACACTTCCTCTCCACTATTCCAAACTTGGGATCCATGATTGCTCAACAAATTGTTTGGCTTTGTATGTTAACTCTCTTTTCAATCACCAGGTTCCAGATGCCACCAGGATGCTGGCCAGGCTTCCCTGGATTGAAGACCCCACCAATGTGTCCTGGAGCTCAGCTTCCCCAGAGACACACCTTACTAGGGAAAGAGAGAGGCAGACTGGGAGTATGGACCGACCAGTCAACGCCCATGTTTAGCGGGGAAGCAATTACAGAAGCCAGACCCTCTACCTTCTGCAACCCTCAACGACCCTGGGTCCATGCTCCCAGAGGGCTAGAGAATGGGAAGGCTATCATGGGAGAGGGTGGGTTATGGGGATTGGGTGGTGGAAATTGTGTGGAGTTGTACCCCTCCTACCTTATGCTTTTGTTCACTAATCCTTTCTTAAATAAAAAATTAAAAAAAAAAAAAAGACAGTGTAGTGCTTAGTGTAGGAGGAGAAGCATTTGGTAGGTCTCAGCACCTATAATGGTCTTTTATTTCTCATTAGAATGTTTCAAAGTCTCTTCCATGTCCCAACATACAGGTCATGCTTGGGGATATATTATGGAAGTATTATTTTTTCTTTGAATAAAATGTTGAAGAATTACTAAAAAAAAAAAAAAATCAAGTAGAGGAGTGCCACCCCATGGTTCCCATTTGTGAATTGTTGCTGAGAAAGGAGCCACTACTGAGGGAGGGGGGCCAGATGTTTCAGAGGAGTCGATCAGCCCTGAAGTGGTGAGGACAGAGGGGACAGAGGAGGAAAGTGGCTGCCTAGCAGGAAGGCCTGTGCACCAGGTGTTTGGATTAGAGGTAAACTACTAAATACTGTTCACTGGTGTTCTTATCAAAGATAAATGAAGAAGGTAGAATGAAAAATACATTTGAGACACCATCAAGAGAATGGAAAAGGCTGTGTCCATGGGTCTAGTCAACTGAGTCCCAACGCTATTCTCAATCATCTGGCTTGGATGAATAATCAACTCTCAGTGCCCCAAACCCCTTTTTTGTAGACAATGGTAATGGGCAACCTCAAAAAGGAGCCTTTAAAATTTTTTTTAACATTTATTTATTTTTCCCTTTTGTTGCCCTTGCTGTTTATTGTTGTAGTTATTATTATTGTTGTTCTTGATGTTGTTGTTGTTGGATAGGACAGAGAGAAATGGAGAGAGGAGGGGAAGACAGAAAGGGGGAGAGAAAGACAGACACCTGCAGATCTGCTTCACCACCTGTGAAGCAACTCCCCTGCAGGTGAGGAGCTGGGGGCTCGAACCGGGATCCTTACGCCAGTCCTTGCACTTTGGGCCACCTGCTCTTAACCCACTGTGCTACCACCCTACCGCCTGACTCCCAAAGGAGCCTTTTAAAGCTCCCCCAGTCAGAAAGTTCAGGAGCATGACAACACACGTGGCCTCAGGACTTCCTGCTCCCCCCCAAAAGCCTGCTCTTCAGGAAAGCCTACTGCTCCAGCCTGTGACTCCTTCCTGCAGTTCTGAAGCGCAGGCTGTGCAAGCAAGTGGCATCTCCAACAGGACTCACAGAAGCAGGCGGTGTGGTGGGTGTGGTGTGAGGGAGTTAGTGCGTGGGTGAGCAGATTAGAAAGAGAAGGGCTGGGAGAAAGAGCAACTGCATGAAAAAGAAAACAGACCTTGCTTGACATTCTGCTATATCACCTAATACCAGCTATCCAAAGCTAAGAGCCCAAGAGGGCCATTTGTACAGAAATGTATTGGATCTTGAAGTTACATAGACCTAGATTTGAAATTGAGGTTTTGATTCCAGATTTCCTATCTTGAATTATCTTAAATCTTTAATATCTATAGCTCACATCTATTGTGGAGCTTGGATGCAATATCATCCAACAGATGGCATGCGTTCAGCACATCTCTAACCAGGCGTCCCCAATGGATTTAGGTCTTCTCCATCTTCTCCGTACTAATAAAGCCCAGCCGAAGAAACAAAGCTTAGAGATTAATATCAAGAAGAGGGGCAGGAGTGAAAAAAGGGTCTCTAGAGAGAGGGAGAAACAGAGAGCGCCAGTCTTGCCATCAGTGAGGAGGCCTTTTTCTTTGTTTAGCCTACGGATTCTCTGCTTCCTCAAAGTCACAACCCTGTTTATCGCAGCAGCATCTCTAAGCTCCTTTTCAACAGTTTGCTGAGGAGACTCAGGCAGGAGATGGACTGGCAAGGGACGGAGGCCTAGGGATAGATGGGCAGAGCAGAAGCGAGGCCTCATTGTTGCTGTGGCCAGGGGGACATTCAGCACCATGGACAGCAGAGAGCCCGTATTGAACAGTGGACTGTGGTCGCCCTGAGACCCCAGACCACTGCCCCGCAGGTGTGGGGGGCAGCGTGACTAGCCCTGGGGACCCCACACCGCCTGTGGGTGGGTCATGGCCAGTCCTGGGGACCCCACACTGCCTGAGGGGGCCGTGGCCAGCCCTGGGAACTCCACACTGCCTTGGGGGAAGTGGGGTATGGTCAGCCCTAGGGACCTCAGACCACTGCCCTACGGGTGGGTAGGGGGCTTATCCCTATGTGCTCAAACCCTCTGGAAGACAGTGTCCATAGAGAGTGAAGCTGGGGAGAGAAGTGAGCTGTGGCCTTGCTCTGCTCCATCACTCCCTACTTCCCCCCTCCGGACCCCACCTCCCTGCCCCTCGGTACCCCGAGCCCCCAGCCCCCCAGGTGTCGATCGCTCTCCATCAGTGGAGAGACGCTGTCTGCCGGGCGGGGTGGATCGCGTCACCAAGTGTCTCCTCTGTGGTCCAGCGGTCAGGTCGCCGCCAGAGCCCAGGGGCCTCAAGCCGGCGAGTGCTGCCCCCTAGTCCGCCCCGCGCTCCCTAAAGTGCCACGGGCGCCGGGGAGGGGGGAAATTTGGACACCCCTCAGCCAGCCCGGGAAGAGTTGGCGGCAGGTGATGGGATGGCGCACCCCCGCCCCGGGCCACTCGGCGCCCCCGCCCCGCCAGGCGGGGCCGAGATGGGGGGGGTCTAACCTGGAGGTGGAGTAGCTCTCCCCGCCCCTCGCCCTTGCCCAGGCCCCGCCCGCAGCTCCCCCCTCTCCAACCCCCGCCCAGTCCCAAACTCTGGTTGCCCCCGAGGTCAGAGCAGCGTGGAGTGACCCCCCTCCCTTCAGGGCCCGGGGGGGGGGGCTGCTCCTTCTGAGTCCGGCCCAGGGCCCCCTTTGCCAGTCCCCCCAACCGGCGGCTCACTGCTCTCCACCCACAGGCGACTAGCCACGCGGGGGCGGGGAGCAGCTGGGGGCAACAGGGAGGAGGACTCCGGGTGCAGGGGGATTCGGGGTGAGAGGGGTACACTCACCGCAGCTGCAGGTGCAGAGTCTCCTCTCCAGGCAGCCCAGTTACTCGCCCCGCCCGCAGGCTCCGCCCCGTCACGTGGTCACAGCCCTCAGCCGGTCAGACAGTCAGCACCCAGCACCCAGCACCCAGCATCCAACCTTTAGTTGGTCAGACAGTCTGTATCCAGAACCCAGCTCACAGGGCACTCCAACACAGAGCACACACATATGCACCCCAACACACTCAAAGCTCCATAGTGCCCTGCCAGACACACACAGCACCACAATATACAGCACACACTGCAACCCAATGCGCACACTCACACACACACACACACACACACACACACACACACACACACACACACAGTCACACTCCACTGTCTGCCAAGGCAGGTCATCACCACCCACCCACCCAGCCTCCTGGTTCAGCCACCTGAAGCAGCAGCTGCTGTGAGTTGAAGGGGACAGGGGTACTGAGGGCTTTCTTTCTGCTCTAGGAAAATAGGGCTGGGAAGAAGGCATCTGGCAAGTGTCCTGGACATCAGGCTGAACAAAGCTGGCTGTGCAGGACTGAATCCTGCCCTCGAACCCCTGAATCCTGGAACCTAGCTGCTCTAAATTGTGTTCCCAGGTACTCAGCACTGCTGGGAAGAAGGGGCATGGGGCATCGAGGACCAGCTGGGGACTCCATCCGGTGTGTTACCTGGGGGCATGTAATGCCCTTTCTTCTCTGATCTGTGAGAAGCCTACTTCCCAGGGCTGCTGGAAGCATTATTAATGGCAGTCTTCTTGAAATGGCCTACCCTAGTGCTAGGTGCATATCTGCAACACAATAATCAGAGTCCATACCCTGCCTCTGCTTCAAATCCAAACAAAACAAGAAGACTATGGACATTTTAGATATTAGTTTGTTTGTTTTCATTACGATGTGGAAAGGGGTATCTCTGAGGTCAGATTAGACAGATAGCCGGTCTCAGCAGAAATAGGAGAGGAGCTGGGTGGTGGCTCACTTGGCAGAACACACATATCATATGCTGGGGGCCAGGTTCAAGTCTCCCGTCTCCACCAACAGTGGGGGAGCTTCATGGTCAGTGGAACAGTTTTGTAGGGGTCTCTCCTTCTCTCTGTGTGTCTTTCCTCCTCTCTCTAACTCTCCTCCTCCTCTATCAAAAAAGTAAGAAAAAGGAGGAAAAATGGCCTCTGAGAGCTGTAGGTTAGTTGTGTATGCACCCAGCCCCAATTATAGTGCTGGTGGATAATGACAGAAACTCCTCAACAACTGGCTCCACACTTAAGCAGATTTAAATGCAGTTTCCTCACATATTTGATGTTGTTGTTGTGGTCCGGTGTCGGGCTGCTCCAAGAAGAGAGAGGAAGTTCAGAACAAGTGGGGGGGGGTGGCTCAGGCTACGTGGAGTCAGCCGACAATGGCTGTCCCCACTACCTGACCACGGGGCAAGAGAAGGGAGAGAGATCTGAGAGAGAGCCGAAGGAACTGGGGGGGGGGGGGAGCTGAAGGCCCAGAGAGAACGAGGGGGGGTGTGAGGGGGCTTTTATTGGGCGACAACCAGGGGTGACGTGTGGGGCCAGGATTGGTTGAAGGGGCACCGCTAGGATTTCACAGGGCGTGGTAAAACCTGGGGGCAGAGACTGCATCAGAATAATTCCTCAGCGGAAAACTATGGCGCCTACAATGTGGGACCGGACCTGCGCATCTCTCAGATAAGTGAAGACAATTTGGCTACCTATGCACTATGGCCTTCTCTTCTGCTTGTGAATAGATCTCCAAAGGTGTCTGCCCTTTCTTCACGAGACTGTTTTGCTGTTTCTGGAACATTTATCTCTGGACCACCCTGTGGTTTCTGCCCAACGCCAGCCCGCAGGAGCCCAACACCAGCCCGCATGAGCCGGCTTTCCGCCGCGTGGCGCGGGGCACTGGGCGGGGGCTCCCTCTACACTGCTCGGCCACTGTGAGCAGGGCAGCAGACATGGCAGGCCCATGGGGCAGGGCCACGGCAGCCTATCATGGCTGCCACCCCGGGGCACCTCGGCCTGAGCCTTCTGCACAGCTGGCCCACCCGCCCTCGTGCTATGAAGTCTGGACAGATCCCGGACCACCTGGAGACCGCGGGCTCCCTGCTGAAACTGGGCCCCCTGGCTGAGATCTCCAGCTCGGGTCTGAAGGCAGACAAGCTAGAATACGCAGAGATTCATGCAGAGATCGCAACCTGCAATTCCTAGAAGTGAAGCTGCCCAAGAGGCCACCGCTGGACAATGCACTCCCAGAATGGCTAAGACAGTATAGATCTAAATTCGTGTTTAAAATGACATGTCTTCGTAACAAAAGTTTCTCTCCTTGTATATTGAAGACCATGTGTATGTGTGTGTTTAAAGTTTGGTAACATTAACTTTAAGGTTAAGAATATAACTTTAAGGCTAAATTCTTACCAGGCAAAGTTAAATGAAAAAGGTTTTCAACGTAATTCTCATAAAGATAAAATTAACTTACATTTAAAGTCTGAGGTAAAAATTAGTTAACAATCAATATATTTTAACTAAGTTGGTCCAAACAAAACCTGCGCACACCTAGGGTGTGTCTCCATCTTAAATGGGTGTAACAAAAGGTTAAATAGACTTGTTGATATGTAAAACTCTCGATTACCTTCCCTATTAGAAATGGTAGATTACACAATGGCTATGCTAATGATAGGCCTGAGGTTTTCTTTCCTTGATTCTCATGTTTACCTTTTCACATTCTATTGTTTAAACTTTAACCAACCTTAAAATCATTCTAAAAAAGACTTCTAATTGTAATAGTTATCAATTGTGATAAACTTCTAACCTGCTACAAGTTTGTTTCATAGTAAGTAAATTGCAGCTGTCAAGTTCTCTACAGAAAAGCAGAATTCTGGCAGCGGACCTTCCTCATACAATGCTTCACCCCCTGGCATTCTTCCGTGGACATCTGCTTTCGACTGGCACTCCTATTGGACTCACTGGTACACCCTTAGACACTTTGCACAAAAGTGCAAAAGTGCTGCTATATTTCTCAAACACTGACTGTAGCCAGCTGCCTTTGGGACTCTAGGCCGTTCCCCGCCCCCATGCTATAAAATGCCCGTCAAGGCAAGTATGCCCCCCAGAGGTAGGAAATGTTTTTTTTTAAGCTGATAAAGTTTTGCCCACAGAGGCAAAAAAAAAAATGGCCCCCTCAGGCCCTCCCTTGGCAGCACACTGGTTCTTGTTACTTGCTTACATGTTTCTCCATGTTTGTGCCAGTTTCTTTTTTGAAAATGCCTGTACGATATAGATTTCTGTTCACCCCACACCCCTGATACTGTGGTCATTTAGTTAAAAACAGAAGGGGGAATTGTTGGTATGTTCCCTTCCCCCCGACCTCTGAGAAGAATTGTTTTGCCCCTTGCTAGTTTCGCCCCCCCACCCCCGCTTTCTCCCCGCCCCCTATGCTAAGGACAGGCAGAGTCCCAGCAGTGGCGGCGGAGAGAGGATGATGGAGAAAAGCACATGGTGTGGTGATTTGCCCATTCGTGAATAAAGATTAAACTGTGTTCTCAGCCCAGCCATGTGTCTCTGGTCGTCTCTGTTACCTGCCCGTGAAGCCAGCCTGGATAAAACAACAATTTCCTTTAAATATTCTTTAGAAAATATTGGTAGAGTCTTCTCTGTACTGAGGGTGATCAAGAGATCAGAAGCTACCAGCCCAAATTTCTGTATATGCTACTGACAAATTGTCCAGTTGAGACAAAATGTCACCCCTGATTCTCTCAGTCCTCTGTGTTGTCATGAGGAGAAGTGTGTGTGTGTGTGGGGGGGGGTAGGTGTAGCATGAACTCATTTAATTCAGCTTTTAAAATGTCTTTATGAATGAGTATATATTTCTGAATAATTTGGACAGTTCACCAGAAATTGCTCTGGGACTTTGAATAATTGTTTCGAACCATCTTGAATGCCCAAGTCAAATTTATCTTAAAAGAGCAGAAAAGATATGGACTGGGGGTTGATGAGGGGGAGTGGTCTTATACAGACTGCATGAAGAAGTCATATCTTAACAAAGTTTTAGTGAGTGAGGTCTCTTGGGTCCTCTTGCTGATGGCTGTAAGCTTCTTTCTTTGCCCAGTACTGTTGTCTTTATCTGCCACTACAGTGTTTTCCAGCTCTTGGGAAATGATATAATGAGCTAACACACAGAAATGTGGCAGAGAAAAATTCTGCCAAGTACATAGAGCCCCACAGGAAGCAATATGGCTGCACTGCTCCAGGGACAATCAATGATACTGCAAGTGGCTACTAATCAGATCTTGAAGATTCAGATATTAATTTTCTTGACCCAACAATTGGGAGGTAGTATACTGATTCACTTATCAAATATGTTTTCCACCCAGTAGGATGAAGTTAGACCCAAAATACATAAAGACTTGGACAGAGGTGTCAAGATGAAAACAAAGCCTCTGGGCACAGGAATGAAGAGGCCCCGCTTGGGTGGTGTGGGAGGTGTGGTGGAGCTGATGTCAGTAATGCAGAGGCACAGTCAGAGCCACTGCTTCCAGGAGCAAGGCTGCATCCTTCTCCCTGAGGGCTTCTGTCAGACGTCTGGTCATTAGCAGGCTGGACAAAAGACTCCTCTGTGACTAGTCTGCTGGGGTGTTTCCTGCAAGACCCTGAGAAGGTTGGCTGATCGCCTCAATCAACACTGACACTCACATTTGTCTCCTGATTCATACTGATAGGCCTTGCTGATTCCTTCTAGAAGGATCCCACACAGTAAAATACCCCCCACTCTTGCCTCTGAGCAAATTCAAAAACCAGCATTGCCACACTCTGCTCATGACTAACCCTGAGCTCTCCAAATGGAGAGATATTTCTGGGACACAGAGCCCACAGTGGATGGTGGCTCACTGGGTTGAACACACACATTACAGTGTGCAAGGACCTGGATTCAAGCCCCTGGTCCCCACCTGCAGAGGGAAAGCTTCATAAGGAGTGAAATAGTGCTGCAGATGTCTTTCTCTCTCCTCTATCTCCTCTTCCCCTCTCAATTTCTCTGTCTTATCAAATAAAATGGAAAGGTAGGTAGGAAGGAAGGAAGGAAGGAAAGAAAGAAGGAGGAAAATGGCCACCAGGAATAGTGGATGCACTAAGCCTTAGTGATAACCTTGCTAGTAATTCAAACAAACAAACAAACAGAAAAAACATAGAACCAGAACTCAGCACCTTTTTACCACAAAGTAAAGTTATATTGAACAAACTGGCTAGTGGAATCCTCCCAATAGGACTGGGACTTTATCAGCCAACTGTTATGAGTAATCATTTTCTTTTATTTTTAAACATTTTATTTATTATTGGATAGAGACAGAGAGAAATTGAAAGGGAGAGATAGAGAGGAAAAGAGACAGAGACACTTGCAGTCCTGCTTCATCAATCATGAAGCTTCTCCCTTACATGTGGGGACCAGGGACTTGAACCAGGTTCCTTGTGCACTGTCATGTGTGTGCTTAACCAGGTGTGTCACTACCTGGCCCTTTGGGTAATAATTCTCTAGACTCCTAAATCCCAAAAGGAATAAGGAACTGCTTATTAGTCATGTGGTATTCAGTAAAAATGACTAAGTTCCTGAAGCTTCATTGCCCCACTACAAAAGGAGGAGGGGAATGACTGACTGGGAAGGAGGTTGTGGTGAAGTGAAGGCATCATATACATAAGTACCTGCCCTGATAATTGCTCACAGTTAGGGGTGACTCCTGGTGTAAATAGGAGGAAGGAAGTGGATAAGGAAGAGGCCAGAGCATTGGCCCAGCCTCTGCCCACCTGAATGAGCTCAGCAGGGCTATCTGATCTTAAGCAAAATGAGCGAGTGGGAGTGGATCCCATCTGATCACTCTTCCACAGACTTGAGCCTGTGTGCAATGTGCCAGGTGTCAATTTTTAGGGACTTCTCTACTCAGGGCAGACTTTTTTTTTTCAGATAAAAAGAGAGACAGGGGAGTCGGGCAGTAGTGCAGCGGGTTAAGCACAGGTGTTGCGAAGCGTAAGGACCAGCATAAGGATCCTGGTTCGAGCCCCCGGCTCCCCACCTGCAGGGGAGTTGCTTCACAGGTGGTGTGAAGCAACTTTCTTTCTTTCCCCCTCTCTGTCTTCCCCTTCTCTCTCCATTTCTCTCTGCCCTATCTAACAATGAAGACATCAATAACAACAACAACAATAAAAAACAACAAGGGCAACAAAAGGGAAAATAAATAAAATATTTTTTAAAAAGTCTAGAAGACTCAGAAAGCAGGCACACACTGTGCAGTTCCCAGAAAGGGACACTGAATAATGCAGCTCATGGACTAACCAGCTGGCTTCCTGAACCTCTGGCATCATGGGAGTCATTTTCTTGCCTTTGCCATCAATCAAAGACCCACAGCAGACAGAGTCAGGGTGATTATGGGTTTGTGGGGTGTCTTCTCTTGCCACCTTTTTTTGCAGGCAGCACCACAACAGCAGCTCTGAATGCAGAACAGATGTCAGTCATCACTGAGGGGAGCAGTGAAGCTCACTGTGAGGTGATTGTCACTGTGCTTTACTCTCTACCACCTACACCCTTGCCAAGACAGGAGGGGAATGGGTAGCACCAGGCATGGGTCAGTTATGTCTGCATGGCATCCCTCCTTTGGATGGGCTGGTGCCACTCTTGTGCCACTGTGATTAGGTTATTGGCAGCCTTTTAGAGCTGTGTGCTCACCTGCTGCGCAAAGGCTTTCTCCTGTTTAATTCAATGACTTTTAGAAAATGAGACTGTTTCATTCCATGTACTCATTTCTCAAAGCTCTTAAGACACTGAGGACTTTGTAAAGCATCCCAGCACATTAGATGAAAGTGATGAAACAATTTGGAAAATGGAATGAAGCCCCGTCTTTATCTTCTCCAGATATCTGGGAGGGGGGGAGCCTAAGTCACAGGTGTCTGTCTGCTGAAAGCTGGCAGGTGCGGGCTTCTCAGTCTGACTGGCCTGCCCCCCTTGCCACATAAAATTACAGCATCTAGTGCCCTTGAATTAAGGTTTTGTGTTTTTATTTAAAGATTTATTTATTTACTAACATGAGAGAGATAAAGAGATAACCAAAGCATCACTCTGTCATGTGCAATGCTGAGGATTGAACCTGGGGGCTCATGCTGCCTTTCTTTTATGATTCCATCGGGGGGCTAATGGTATACACTATAGTTATTGACACAAAGGTGCAGTTTCTCATCTCCTCATGACAGGTGTCTGCAGAGAAATCTCACCCCCAACTTAAGTCATTTTCTACCATCCTGTGCCAGAACTCTGGTGCTTTCTCTATCCTTTCCCTCCCTCTCCTTCATCAGAGTCTTTTGCTTTGGGGTGAGGTACCAGTGGCTTTGTGCCTTCAGGTCCAAGGCTCTAGTGACTATGTCACATCCTGGACCATGAATCAGGGTTTCCTGGATATTACTGTGTCAGGTATCCAATGTGTCAAAAGATGCAAAGTTCTGTTAAACTACCTGATCCTTGCATTTTCTGTCTACATTTGGGAGAGAGAGAGAGAGAGAGAGAGAGAGAGAGAGAGAGAACACAAGAACTGAAGCATCACTGTGGCATATCTAATGCCAGAGATTGAATTGGGACATCCCACTTGAGCCCAGTGGCTTAGTCACTGCCTTACCTCCAAGCTCATGCCCCTGTCCTCAGCCTAAGTGACTCCTGAGCACTTGTCCTTGGCTCTGTGTTCAGCCTGGCCTGTGACACCTTCCACATGTAGCTTGGCTAACTGCAACTGAGCTTCCAGATTGCAAAACATGACTCAGTCTCTTGGATCACGTCCTATACCAAACACCAGCTCATGGTGTTCTAGGTTCTGACCCAAAAAGCCCTGCTTGTCACTGCTGAGCCAAGCCCAGTGCTATTGCACAGAAAGCACACTGGATTTTTGTTTCTTAGTTCTTTGTTTATATTTGAGACAGGTTAAGTAGACACTTAAGCCTCTACTGTAATAGCGCCCAGGTAGAAGTTGCCCATCCAAGGTGTAAGTTCACTATCAGGAGAGAAAAGAATGGCCCCTCACCCCTTCTACCAACTGATGGGCCCCGCATAGTCTTTCTTCATCTGTGAGCATAGCTTCTAGCCAGGTGTCTTCCTGCCCATCTCTGGGGTCTCCACCTGCTGGTGGGATTGCAGGGGAAAGGTGATGGTTCTAGCAGGGCTCACGAATGGGTCACACTTCTCTCTAGTCTTGAACGCCAAAACCCCCCAATCTTGGCTCAACCAGATGCTTCTCTCTCCATTATGCTTGGTCTTGGATATATATATATATATATATATATATATATATATATATATATATATATATAAGTGCATCATCAGAATCACTTTCCACTACTATGAGAATGAAGCAGACTTATACTCACTTCACAATAGTTGAGAGGTTGCCTTTGCTTGGTCCAGGGTAGATGCTGATAATGGCTGGTTTCACAAGCAAGTGCTTCCTTAGGTAGTGTTGACCTCCCTGGCTCTCTACTGGATGACCTCTTCATAAAAATTTGGGGAGACCAATTTGCAGATGCTACCATGATGCCATCCTTACCTCCTCGGACAGACAGCTTCACCAATGTGCCCCACAACCTCACCTCCCCAGAGCCTTATCCCACTAGGTAAAGATAGAGACAGGCTGGGGGTATGGACCAACCTGTCAAAGTCCAAGTCCAGCAGAGAGGGAATCACAGAAGACAGACCTTCCACCTTCTGCACCCCATAAAGAATTTTGGTCCATACTCTCAGAAGGATAAAGAATAGGGAAGCTTCCAATGGAGGGGATGGGACACAAAACTCTGGCAGTGGGAACTGTGTAGAATTGCATGCCTGTTATCTTACAATCTTGTTAATCATTATAAAATTAGTGTTAATTTAAAAAAAAAATCTTGTAGCAGTTTACACTTGCCAATGATTTTTCCAGTGAGGGGTTCTCATGGAACAAGAGCAGAAGACTCAGTATGAAGGAGAGCAGCATGGAGGGTGCAAGGGTTGAGGGTGGTGTGTCTAGTTGGGGAATAATACGGAATACTCTGACAAGAACTGAAGCAAGCAAATGGCTTCCAAGCCTTGTGAGAACTCTGGTGGTTATCTTTGGGAAGTGGGAGAGTGGGAATACAGGACTTTGGTGGTGGGTGTGGTGTGGAACTATACACTGTAATCCTATGAGCTTGTCACCCACTATTAATCACAAATAAAAATGGGAAAATAAATAAATATTTTGACAAGCAGCTCTTTCCCTGGGATAGTTAAGTGAATCACCAGGTAAAGAAGCCCCAATTGTGCTTATTGTATTTATATCAGGGGTAGAATAGCTTTCAGGTGAGAAACAGAAATGACTGCTATAACCCCAGCTCACCCCCAACCCTACACAACAAGACTTGGATCACTTGGACCATTTTAGGACAGTTGTTAGGGGGAGATGGCATTGACTTCCGGTATCAGACATCAGTCTTTCTGACATTAGTTTTCAAAATAGTATACCTGACTCCCCCCAGCTTTCTTTGGTCATTTTGTTGGACTCAAAACTTCTAAATGAAATTACTTAGTGTGCTAATTAACACAACCTTGGTGAAAATACCTTTTATTTTCACACCATAAGAAATTTCAGAGGAGAAGGTTGAAGGAAGGAACAGGCAAATTGCTCCCAGCTGTCAACCCCAAATTGACAGAAGTCAGTCCATGCCCCAAGCTATTCCTGTTCAAGAACAGTGATATTGGGATGGCTTAGTTGGAGCTGTCACAAAACACTGGGCCATTTATTTTTACCCAGGAATGCACAAATGTGTGTATGCTTGTTATCAGTGAGAATGCATTTGGTCATCAGTAAGGAAAAGCCAACTCAGACTGACTGGAGATTGTGAAGTTTATTCTATAGCCCAATGTATTTTGAAAAAATATATATTTTAATTTTTGATGTATATATGGCATCTGTCATAAAAATATATACATATATGTATATATTTGTCACTTGATCATATGCAGTGCCATATATAGAGAATGTGGTCTCATACTTGCCAAGTGTGCTTTCTAACCACTGAACCACCTCTGCAGGACAACATGTTATTACACTATGTCTGCCTTAGATCCTTTTCAGGACAGTATAGATGTGTAAGTAGGTAGGCAGGTAGAGAGAGAGAGAGAGAGAGATCATATGAAAGGAATGGCTTAACATTTGTTTCATCAATAAAGTGGTACTGAAGAGAATAAATAAAATAAGATAAAATTTGTTTCCTTCAGTGACTTAACACAGGTGCCAAAAAGTGCTTCTCCTCATGACATCGAACTCATTGTGTTTTCGACTTCACATCTCCACCATGCACGTTCTAGATGCAGAGAGCAGGCCTTTTCTTCCCATGAGCCTCCTGAAAACTCTCTTTACTAGGTCATATACTCCTTCCTGATCAAAAACTCTAGTCAGGTGTTTGGAGTATGCTATTTACAACACTGCTACTGCAGCTTCCCAGGCTTGGGAATAGTTTCCCCTCCATCATCCAAGATTTTAGCCAACAGAGAAAACTATCAAGGAGTGGAAGCTGAGTAAGGAATGGGAGATGAATATGGAGTAACAACTTCAAAAGAATCCCACAAGAGTAGTATTGCTTCCTCATTTCCATGAGATACTTACCTGTCCCACAGTTCTTGGCAGCCATTTTCCTTCCCCCCCCCTTTATTTTTTTATTACATAGGACAGAAAGAAATTGAGAAGGGAGAGAGAGATAGTGAGGAGGAGAGACAGAGAGACACATGTAGAGCTGCTTCACTGCTCCTGAACCATCCCTCTGCAGGTGAGGATGGGGGGGGGGGCTTGAACTGGGGTCCCTATGCATAATAATGAGCATTCAGTTGGGTGCACCACTGCCCTTAATCCTCCTTCTACAAAGGATTTCAGGCAGACATGGGCCAACTGCACAAGGAATTTGTGGGCAGCAAAGATCACTGGGTATGGCACTCCCTGTCCATGTTCCTTCTCTACAAGCTTGAACAAGTCTTAGCGGGATTTGTAGAGCTCAGCTCCACCACTAAAACCTAAGATTCTGTCTGTAGTAGGATGGATGGGAATAATGTTCACACCACCCACACCTAAGTTTATTGGAATGAAAGAAAAGATGGAGAATCTAGTGGCATTTTCTAGTCTACTATACAAATATAAATTCTTATTCCACTTTGTAGCTGGTGTCATTTAATAAAAGAGAGAGAAATTTCAGAGCAGTAAATTTGCTTTGGAAAAAATTCTGTTCCAAACCTTTAGCTGCAGAAAAAGCAGCAGCAGTGGTTTTCAATATATGGTGCTAAGCAAAGGAAACAATGACTTTGGAATGGTTGGAAGAGGACCAGATGGATGTCTCTATGATCAAAGCAGCTATATTTAGTGATATGTTCAGTGCCCCAGAACAGAGTCACGTGGGGAGAAATGATGTTCTGCTGTGGAAAAACTGTACTCACTTGCCCCTAGGAATATCCAGAGGTAAAGACCATTATGGGTTTTGGAGCAAACAGCAAGCTGTCATGCAACCTTGAACCAATAAGTAACCTCTTGTATTTCACATTTTTCAAATGATAAAGGGAACACGGTAGCACTGGCCTTATGATATTGGGAGCTGCCTGCATAAGTCAGTGACAACACAGCCGTAAGTGTGCCTGTGAGTTCACTCCATGCTGGTGTCCCGCAGTGACAGGTTTATGAAGCAACTGGGTGTGGAAGAGATAGTGTACCCAGTTGAGCACACATGTTATAATGTGTATGGACACAGTTTCAAGCCCTTGGAATCCACCTGCCCAGAGGAAGCGTCACAAGTAGTGAGGCAGGGCTTTAGGTGTCTCTCTGTCTCTCTCCCTCTCTATCTCCCTATTTCATCTCAATTTCTCTCTGTCCCTATTTAATAAATAAAGAAAGAAAACAACTGTACAGCTTGAAGTTTTCTTTGGTCAGTCTTTAAAATATGTAAACATTTAAACAGAACTCTTCATATCCTTAATCCTAGGAAAATCATTTGTAGATAGTACTGCAGTATTTATTTATTTATTTATTTATTTCTCCAGGATTATCACTGGGGTTCATTACCTACATTATGAATACACCTGGTCCTGGCCATTTTTCTCATTTTGTTGCCCTTGTTGTCATTATTATTGTTGTTGTCATTGCTGTTGTTATTGTTGGATAGGACAGAGAGAAATTGAGAGAGGAGGGGAGACCGAGAGGGGAGAGAAAGATAGACACCTGCAGGCCTGCTTCATTGCCTATGAAGTGACCCTCGTGCAGGTGAGGAGCCAGGGGCTCAAACTGGGATCCTTATACTGGTGCTTGCGTTTTGTGCCATGTGCACTTAACCTGTTGCGCTACCACCTGACCCCCTACTATAGTATTGAAACCTAGACAATGATCTCTAAACCTCTTAAAGTGTCTTATCATGTTTGACTCTATGCTCCCAAATTGACTTCTATTACTACAGTTATTTGGATCTAGAATACAAACACAGTCATTCATTTAGTTATCAATGTGTTAATTTATAGATCTAGTTCTCATATATGTATATGTATATATTTACTATTATTATTATTATTATTATTATTACTCAGGGGGGATTGAAACTGGGACCTCAAAACCTCAGGCATGAAAGTCTACTAAATAACCAGAAAGTCACAGAGAAGATAGAGAGACACCAAAGCATCAATCCAATACCCATGGAGTTAGTCCTAGCAATGCCGTCCTTGGTACTCTTACGTGGTATCAGGAATCAAACCCAGAGTCTAAAGCATGCTGTCAACCCACTGAGTCACTGTCTGGTACTCTCTACCTTCTGAATCATTTATAGAATCTCTTTTTAAAAATATCCTTTTTTTTTTTTTGCCTCCAGGGTTGTCACTGGGTCTCGGTGCCTGCACTATGAATCCACTGCTCCTGGAGGTTGTTTTTCCCATTTTTGTTGCCCTTATTGTAGTTAGTATTATTGTTGTTACAGCTGCTGTTATTGGATAGGATAGAGAGAGATCTACAGAGGAGGGCAAGACAGAAGGGGAGAGAAAGACACCTGCAGACCTGCTTTACCGCTTGTGAAGTGACCCCTCTGCAGGTGGGGAGGAATGAGGGGAGCTCAAATACAGATCCTTAAATCGGTCCTTG